>NC_142091.1:37695434-38037434 GCF_054644295.1 Miniopterus natalensis
ATCAATGCTTCTCTCTCTCCTTCTCCCTTTCCTTCCTTTCTCTGAAATCAATAAAAACATTAAAAAGAATTCCTCACAGCACCCATTCTGCAAGGCCTCGGGCACTAAGTCACAATCTTGTCCTTCAGGCTCTCATGACCTTTCACCCTGGCCTACTGCTGAAAGTGGGAGGGAGAGGCATTTAGGGGCTTACACACAAGACTTTGCATTTCTTCAAAATCTGTAGAGCAACAAGGTCACAGCAGAGTTTAGAAAGGAACATAACTCTCATCAGCTGAAAGTCGATAATTGCTTTGACTTTTAGGAGGAACACAGATAACTCAAGGCAGACATACCAGTCCTGTCCTCTCGACCTGGTCTAATGGACCATGGGGCTTCGTCCAGTAGGAGTCAGACGCCAGTTCAAATCTTGGTTCCACTTACTCTTGTGACCCCAGGCAAGACCATGAGGGCTCCCTGACATATCCTCAGGGTATGGTACATATTGGGTGTTCAGGAGCATCTAATACTCCAAAGGCACATGTGGGGTAGAGGTGACAGTGTGTGAACGCACAAAAGCAATTAAAGAGGCTTGGCCACAAAGGCATTCCAGAATTTTGGCTCATAACTGCTCCTCACCCTCTCTATGTAAAAATCCTACTGTCACAGGTCCTCTCTACCTCCACACTTTCCTGACAACCTATCCTGGAGACTGAGGGCCCTCTAGAGCATCTAGAATAGCCCCACTGGATCATTGGAGAGACTGAGAAGAGGAGCACTGACATACTGGGACCTGTGCTCAGGACCTGCTAAACCTGTTCAGAAGTGGGAAGTGACCTGGGGAGGTAAATGAGGGAGGGAAGTAAGGCCTCAGCACAGGCCTGAACCCTTGATCCAAGGGCTGGCCTTCCAAGTGGCTCTGCCTCCTGAGCTGAGACAAATGATGTGAAGCAGGGCACCTGGCAGCCAGGAGTGGGCTAAGGAATACGAAAAGTCCCTGCTCTGAGTCTGGGGCAGGCTGGGTGCTCTGGCGGGATAGAAGACAGAATGGACTCTAGCACCTTCCTACTCAAAGCGTGGTGTGCAAGCTGTTTAAAAATGCAGGATCTGGGGCCCCAGCCTGGATTTGCTGAATCAAAATGTGCATTTTAACAAGATCCTCAGTCCAAAGTCTCAGGTAGGGCAAGTTTGGGATGGGGGCAGGGGCAGAGGGAGGAGGTGGGGGCCTCCACCTTTTCTGGGCAGGGGGGGAAAAATGCAACAGAGGAAGGACATCAGACTTCCTACTGCAAACAGGGCCCCAAGGCCAACAGCTTAAGGAGTGCTTAAGGAAAGGGCTGGGGTCAAGCCCCTGCCTTTGGGTCAGGGCCAACCAACTGGCTGCCCTCATTACCACTATATGGAGCTCTCCTGCTTGGGGGGGGGGGAGGTATATAATAATTCCCCATTGATGACATATCCCCCACTGAAACAACTGAAAACACCTGAGCCTGCTAAGCTTATTAGAGGTCTCATAATTAGATAAGTGCAGAGTGCAGGAGTTGCAGAACATCTTGTCCAGGAAGAAGAGAGCTTAAGGAACCCCCAGAAGCCCCATAGCACGTCGGCCAAAGCTAGGCTTTTCCCACACTACCCAGGCTGTTCTCACAAAGCTTTGTCCCAACTATGGCCCACAGCGAGTCCTGCAGCAAGGTGGGAAACCTGAAGTCCACTGAGGAATGACAAGGGTCCCTGTGGGAGTCCAGGAGGGAGCTACCACTGTGCTCCTCAGGCCTGGGCCTACTTGGCTGCCTCCTGGCCACAACAGTCCAACGTGGCTGGCCACAGAACCCAGCCCCAGGAGCTAGCCTATGCACAATGCTGCACCCCAGCCCCATTGGAAGCCTCCTGTGGGTCTAAGAAATATCGAGTCATTGCTTCTCTGCCTAAAAAGCCCCGCTTTGCCTTGCCCACCTGATGACCCCCTAAAATGAGATAAGGCAGCTCCTCTTTCAAAACCCAGATAGGGTGAGCCTTTGGGGAGTCTTTCCTTCGCTGAGATTATAAACTCTAAGGCCCATACAAGCCTGGAATTGTCAGGGGTTATTTTACCAACCCCTTCCCCAGCCCCCATGTAGAGAACCTGTCTGAAGGTAAAGTCAGGCGAAGCCAGGTGGACGGAAAAATAAGGGAGAGAAATGGGATTCCCCCTTGAGGCTCCACTGCCCCTCACCTTGTACTAACTGCTGATTACGCGTCCATTCTCCCATCACACTGGGAGCTGCGCAAGGGTCAGGTCTGGGTCTGATAAGCATCTGGATTCCCAGGGCCTCCAGAGCAACACTTCGGAAGGTTTGCTGAGCAAGAGAAGGGGCAGACCTCTGCTCTGGCTGCTGCTCAGGCCCCCAGGCTTCCTCCCTACAGGGCTGGGTGACAGGTATGCTGCCCATGTGGCCCATAAAGCTTAGGGGCCTCCAAGCACTTCCATAGGCACTTGGACTCCTCACCAGGCCTGGGAGTTTGGCATCATCATTCCTATTTTGGTAATGATAAAACGGCTCAGGGAAGTGACATGGCCAAGGTCGTTAAGTCAGAGGGTGGCAGAGTTTGGTTCAATTCAGCCTCAACTTCCAGGACTGCATCCTGTCTCTATGCTACAGGTCCCCCAAGTTCCTTCTCTCTTCTCCCCACAACAAAATGGGGGAAGGCTGGGAGGAGAAGGGGGGAAATGACCTGTTTTCCTTCAGAGGGTGGCCAGGGACGGGCATCTTGTGCAGTAGATTAGGTGGCAGCAGGCTTTGGGGTTCCAGTCCCAGCTCTGCCAATGACAAGTTAACCTTGGCGAAGTCGCTTCACTTCTCTGGGCTTCGGTCCCCCCCAAACCATGGGGCAGGAAGGATGAACTCTGTGACCACCTAGAGGCTTGCCCCCTTGCAGCAGTCTTGGTATAGTTGCCTGGCAGACGGGAAGTGAGGGTTCAGCTGGGCACCCCCAGGCCCCTTCCAGCCCTCACCACTCGGCTGTCAGCACCTCCTCTGCCCCAGCTGTGGCTGGGAGGGGTCCAGCAGGAGCTAATTGGATGCCAATGCTGCAATCAGATGCCACCACTGCCACCTTCACACCCAGTCCTGGGTGGGGACAGCAGGGAGCCTCAGCATCTAGCCAAGTCCAGTTCTAATCTGCTCCCTTGGCACCCCCTGCCCCAGCCTCCCTCGGCACACCATGCTCTCTGCACACCCTCTCAGCACCAGTCCCACGGCAGGCAGTGTCTCTTTATCTGGCCATCCTCCTCTGCCAGTGTCTCCCAAGTGCCAAGCTGGGACCTAATTCATCTGTGTGCCCAGAACCCTATACAGGGCCTGCGACATTAGGAGCTCATAGAGGTCTGTTACATGAATGAACAAACCCATAGGCGCCCGAGGGAGCTGACAGCCTGGATGCCCAAGTTAGACTGGGCTGCCTGACAGGAAGGCCCTCAACCCCATCACTGAGGCCTGGAGATGGGGTAAAGGGTAGAGGAAGTGAGCTTCTCTCACCGCCCTGAACATGAGTTTTCCCACCTGTGATGGGAACAGAACCCATACCTACAGAGATGTCCTTTTTTCATGGAGGGAGACAAGGCTGGCCATAGAGTAAGCTGACTAGTTCTATAAAGAGAAGTTCCCAATAGGCAATTCAAATAGCTGCTCCCAGGTACCACTTATTTTACACAGCTCATTTGCTCCTAGATTGGGGGAGGGCAGAGGGAGTGGAGCTGACAGAGAGGCCCAAAGGAGCTCTCTTGCACCCAGAAAGGAATCCCGTCCCCTCATGTCTGCATGGGGCTCCCCAGGAAGGTAGACAAGGCGGAAATTGGCAACCCCATTTCATAGAGAAGGAAACTGAAGGTGAAGCCAGAAAAGATTAAACCATTTGCTTGAGGTCAGGAGGTTGGGGAAACACTCAAGGCAGGTATTTGGGCTCTGAGTCCCTCATTTCCAAGATGCCACGCTGTTGAGGGCTAGTCCCCAAACCAAGCCAGTCACACCCAGACTTCAGGGACACACCCCAGCTAAGGGAGGGCTGCCTGCTCTGCCCACGCCATGCCCCAGTCTACTGGGGGACATTCTCTTGCTGACTGTGCAAGGAATGTGAACCCCCACCCCCACCCACGTGTTCCTACAAACCGAGCTTCTTCTGCAAGGGCTAAGCCAGAGCTGCTCACAGCAGTGGGGCCAAACACCCCTCAGTGTCAGGCTCAGTTTGGGGGTGGGGGTAGGTGTGTCTGAACATCTCCTTGCTCAACATCTGATAGCAGAGTGACCAGGGAGGCTCACCCAGGGCTGATGAAAACAGTTTCCTCTCAAACGAGCGTGGGGGGCAGGGTCAATCTCTAATCCCCATAATCTGAAAAAGGGCCCTGGGCCAGCTCTGCCCTTGCATGGCTCTGGGACCCTGGGCAAGTCACTTAGCCTCTCAGCTTCAGTTTTCTCAGCTGCTAAATGAGGACAACAATCCCAACCCACAGGGCTGCTGGGAAGACTAAATGGAGAAAATGCATGTGAGGGAAATTTGGCATTTGTTAGGTGATTAAATGAGAGAACTCCTGTCATTGCTTCTGTCATTGATCAAAGTTGTGTGTTATGAAAAGAGGGACCAGAGTGAGAGTGGTGACAGGGGAGGCCCCAAGGAAACAATGAGGACCCAGCAGGGCTCCTAAGACAAGGTCTGGGAGGCAAAGAGGAGGAAAGTGGGCACTTGGTTGGGTCAACTGCTGGCACCGACTCAGAGGGAGCTGTAGAGGCCGGCCCAAAGAGAATGTTCTATGACTCAGGAATGGGGGTTCATGTTTACCCCAAATAAAGCAGAGAAGAGAGAAGTCGGAAAGGGCTAGAGTGTCAAAAATGGTTTCCTAAGGAGGTGGATGGAGCCAAAGACAAGACTGAAGCGGGGAGCACTGAGGAGGTGCCGAGCACTGCACCAGTCACTGGAAACAACAGCGAACACGGCAGACGAAGTCTCACCTGCTAGGGGCCTAAATTCTGCTGAGGGAGAGATGAAGCACCCACGCATAACGGCGTGATGTAGTGTCAGGCAGTGATGCGAGCTATGAAGAAAAATAATTTGAGGTAATGGGCTAGAGAGAGGGGCAAGAGGATCCTCCGACCTGTGGAGAGGAGGCAGGAGCACAAGGCCACGTCTCTGGACAGCCCACGCTGCTTCCTCCACCCACCTTCAATACCGATATTTGGGGAGAGGGTGCGCCAACCTGGGGAAAATGCAAGGACAGGAAGCTGGGCATCAGGAGGATCTGGCCCCTAACTTGCAGGAAGCATAGCCCTGGTGAGTCATTTCCTGTGCCTCAGTTTCCTCATCTGTACAGTGGAGCTAATACCTACCTCTGCTGCGAGAATTAAATGACATAATATATAGGCAAAAGCTTCATAAAAAGGAAAGAACTGCATGAATGCAAGTAATTATCAAGTGTGCCTCGGTGTCCTCTCCCATCTAATGGGTACAGCAACCCCTGTCCTGCCTTTGAGCAGAGGTGCTGGCATCAGCAGACAGGATTCAAACCCTGGCTCTGACCTCTTATCTGACCCTGAAAATCCCTGCCCCTGTCAGAGATTCAGCGCCCTCCTTAGTTATGATCCAGGATTGTTGTGAAGAATCTAAACAACTTAGGGAAAGGCCCAAGCAGTGTCTGGCACATCTGCTACAGACCTAGAAAGATGCCAGTGAGGTCACAGAGAGGTGAACAGCCTCTAGGGGCTCTGTGAGTGGAAGTCATCCTGCTCAGGTCCCCAGGGGGACAAACCCTTGGGCCTACCCAGACCTAAGCTCTGCCCTGGGCTACCAGCTGCCAAGTAGACAGTGAGAAAGTCACCCAAAGCGACTCTGAAGAACTGGGTACAAGTCTGCATGGAGGCAGAGGGTGGACATACAAACACCCTTGACTGACCCTTCCAGCCTCAGGGAGGTCCTGGAAGCTAGGCCAAGTGCCAAAGAGAAAGCTCATCTTCGAGGTCAGAGGTAAGTTCTCTTCCAGGCCTCAGGTAGCTCTCAGCGGGACCCCACACCGGTGATGATAAGAGGGTAAGTCATGGCTCTGGGGGGCCATGCCTGTTATTTTAGAGTCTGAAATAACACCATTCAGCACCTCACATGTTCAGCCAGACATTCCTTCCCTCCAGGAAGTCTTCCCATACTCTTGGCCCTGCCCGCATCCCCACGGGTAGAGTTCTGTCACCTGCAAGTCCAGTATGACCACTGCTTCAGCACCAGCCAGGCTCTGAGTGTTGCCCCCTTGGAGATCTTCCTTGCCATTCAGCGCTGACCCACCTCATGTGTCCCCACCTCATCCCCCTACTCAGCCTCTCATTATGAGAGTGTGCATCTGTTTGCAGGGACCATGTCTTGTTTATCTGGGTTCCTGTGCCCAGCATAGGGTCAGGCACAGAGCAGGTGCTCAATCAATGTTGGCTGAATGACTGGATGCTCGAGGGCACCGAGATAAACAAACAGAGATAAGCCCAGTCCACAGCTGACTGACGTGGGCTATGACAGAGGGTCACATGGAACTTTCTGGGGAATCAGGAGAGAAAGGTCTCCTCCAGCTGGAGGGCTATGTTAAAGGCAGGGTAACAGTGGAAGCCTCCAGAGGGAGGGAGAGAGGGGTGGAGCCCAAACATTAACATTCATTCAACAAGTGCTTCCTAAGTACCCTTTACACTCCAGGTGCTGCACCAGGGTGCTGCCAGACTCTGCCTCTGCTTCTCAGCTGCTGCAGGCTGAGCTCTGCCCCAAGGCCACCTACCCCAGCTATGACAGTCCCAGGAGACAGGGCTGTGAACAATTAGGCATTAAGGGTAAGTTAGGGCAAGGGAATCCAGAGGTATTTGCAAAGGCCTAGAAGGGAGAGAGCATACATTTGAGGAATTAACTGTAAGTAGCTCAGCCAGGCTGGTGCAAGGAGACTGGGAAAGTGTGTTGAGTCTAAGAGAGAAAGTGAAGAGGGAGCCAGGAAGGACCAGGAAAGTCAGGCCAAGGGGTAATGGATGCTACCCTGAAGGCCAGTAAGATTTTTGCCCACTCCTCCCATTCCTTCTACCAACTGCAGTAGGTGCCTAAAGACCCCAAGGCCATGAGCCAGCTGTTTACCTGATCCCGACATACTGGTGAGTTCTCTTCTGGAAAGACTAATAATTCCCACTTTAAGGATCCTGTTTTGCATATTAGGGGTCCTTAAAGCAGAGCCATCGGGACATCCAGCACAAGGGGAAAGCCAGCACAGCTACGGTGGTGTGCTGGCTGGGAAGCTCCTGGCCTGGCGCTCAGCATCCTGCCTGGGCTCAGTGGGTTCCTGCTTGTTGGTCCTCAGAGCCTCCTGTGTAAGATACAGGCAGGGAGCCAGGCATCCTGAGTATCCATGGATAATGCGGGGATCCTGGGCCTCCTCCAACATTCTCTAGGTCCTAGTTTCCCCACTGGCACTAAATTAGGAGTCTGAGTGAGATCAGCTGAAATCTGAGGTCCTTCTGTGCTCTGCTACATCAACTAATGAATTTTTATCCACAAGAGATCCCCCTGAGGAGACTATAAGCCCCTCCTTACGCTACTCCAGAGACCTGAATTTTCAAGTATTTGGTTTTCATGAAGTAGGGAAAGTTCTAGGAGGAGGTAAAAAAAAGTGGGCTCTTAGGATTCCATGTTCTGGGATGATAACCAGGACCATCAAGGTGATTGCTGAGGACCCCAATGGCCAGCTTTCCCCACCCCCACCTTCTGACACATTAAAAAATAGCTACTGAAGTGGGAGGGGTTGCCATGGCAACGCCACCAGCCTGCAGGTACGTCACCACGAAGTCCTCAAAATAGGCCCCCTATCACAACACATGAACAAGTGTGGGAGCTAAGTTCTTCTGGGGCACTTACCTAGGCCCCACACAGGACATGAGCCCAATTTTTACAAGGACAAATTGAGAACAATGAGAAGGAGACTGACACCCCACACCACCCCCGAGCCCCACAGTGCTCAGGGGCAGGACAAGAATGACATTCTGCAGCAGATCTGGAATGACCATGCAGGGCCCATCTCAGCCAGCCCTCCTCCCTGTACAGGCGAAGAGGCCTGGGTTCCAAGAGGGCAGGGTCTTGCCCAAGTTCACACAGATACAGAGTGAGGCTCCCGGCCCTCTGCTGTTCCCTGTACCTGGATGTTTTTTCCTGCCTTGCTAATGCCTACTCATCTTTCAATATTCAGGCTAAAGGCCACCTCTTCTAGAAAGCCTTCCCTGACCCCAAGATGATTTAACTGCTCCACCCTCATGTCCAGGCCTCCCAGCTCCCCTTGCTCCCTTCCTTGTCAGTGTGTGGATCACTGTGCAGTCATCTTGTGTATATCCCCCAGCCTCACTTCCTCAAAGGCAGAGACCAGGGCTGACGGACCTGTGAGCAGTACAGAGTCTAACACACAGGAGCTGCTCCACCAATAAACTGAAGGGTCCCCACTGTGGTGAAGCTTCCTGGATTCCCCAGAGCAGAGCCTGCCACTCTCCATAGTGCTGGAAATGACAAGAACTAACTTGAGTGTCCATTCACTTCCTTGAGATTCTGAAATCTCTGATCCTATATTTTAAGAGGAGTGAGATCCCCAGAGAAGAAGTGAGCTGCTAGTCATATCCCAGAGGGGAGCCAGGGCTGGAATTCTAGCTCTCTGGCTTCTAAGCCCAGCAGGCAATGAGGGGGACCATGGTGAGACCGGCTCTACCAACTTTACACTCAGCCCTAGAGCCAGCTTCTCATGAGATTGTGGGTGACTCCAGGGCAGGGAACAGCTGCAGCCCCAGGACAGGTGGACAAAGAGGAAGCCTGAGGAAGGATCCAGGAATCACACTGATGCTAAAAGCAAAGCATCCTGCCAAGAGGAATAGGGCAGCTCTCATGAGGGCTGAGGGTCCATTAATGATTCATTCATTCAACAAATATTTACTGAGCACCTACTACACGCCAGGCACTGTGCTGGATGCTGAGGACACAACACTGAGAAAGACAGACAAGGTCCCTGTTCTCAAGGGGCTGACATTCTTATGGGGAGACAATGACCTAAATAGGTAAGTCCACATGATAATTTAAGTAATGATAGGGACTATAAAGAAATAAAACATGAAGTAGTGACAGGCTGGCTCTCTAGATGGCATGGTCAGAAAAGGCCTGTGAGAAGAGGCTGAATGATCAGAGCCAGCCATGAAAAGATTTGGGCAGAAGAGCAGCACACACAGAGACTCTGAGTTAGATAGGACCTCACTGGGGGGAATGCTGCAGAAAAGGGAAGACCACTGGCAGTTCTGGCATACAGCGTGGTAGGAAATGAGGTCATGAAGCAGTGAAGCTGTTCATGTGGGGCTCATGGCCACAGGGAGGAGTTTGGAAAGTTTAAAGTATGATGTAGGGCAACTGTCAATTCACTTGGCATCAAAGCTCTGGGGGCTCATGGTGTCTCTATCCATCAGGGCAAGCTGGGGCGGGAGGACTTCTTCAAAAAGCCTGGGGGGGCCTGGCCAAAACGTGGCTCAGCCGATGAGCATGGACCTATGATCCAGGAGATTGTGGTTCAATTTCTGGTCAGGGCAGAAGCCCAGGTTGCAGGCTTGATCCCTGCTACGGGGCGTGCAGGAGGGAGCCAATCAATGACTCTCATCATTGATGTTTCTATCTCTCTCTTCCTCTGCCTTCCTCTCTCTGAAATCAATAAAGATATATTTAAAAAAAAAAAAAGTCTGGGGAAGGGGCGTGGTCTGCCACCCACATCATGAAAACTGGAAGCTGCTTAGCACCTACAATGGCCAGAGCCCTATGCTCAGCCCTTTGCTGCCTCACCACACTTCTCTCTTGGTTTAAGGAGTCAAGTCACAGCCTGGGAGACGGGTCTGGGTTCTAACCCTGGTTTTGATAACTCTGGACCAGTGGCTTCTCTCTGGGGCCCTCAGTGTCCCATCTGTAACAAGGGCTGAGCCAAATCCAGTTTTAACAGATAGCTATGATTTTATGGCTCAAGTATTGCTGCTGAATTTGGAGGTGGGAGGATGGGGGTGGGGCAGGATTTCCACACTGGTTACTGACTCACCCAGCCCAATAAATATTACTTTTGGTCCTTCTTTCCCAGCCCAGGTGAGCCCTTGGTAGCACAGATAACCCCAAAGTGGCCTATGTGCAGTTGGGGAAGTGGGATAGGGGAGGGGGAGAGCTACAAAAATTGGAGGAGAGGGGAACATGAGAGTGATGTTCTCAACCTAAAATCTAGGACTGGGTTAGGTAACTGTCCACCCTCAGTTCCAAAGTTATCCCCTAACAATCTAGCCTCTTAGTTTCACCCCCCACCAAGTGCCTGCTTACATACAGCCAGCGATTGAGCTCCGCCCTCACCCACACTGAGACTGTTGCAGTCCTCAACAGCTGTTAGAAAGAATTCTCCATTATATTGTTGTAAAAGTAAAACATGATAATAAATCCATAATCCCACCCATTCCTGGCCTTGCTCTTTGGAGCCACACAAAATAAATCAGTTCAGAATTTTACTGGGGCTGCCACCCTAGGGATATAGGCAGGCATCAGAGGGCTCTGACCAGGGGCAGGCAAAAGCAGGGATGCAAATGTGACCAACTCTGCAGCCTCCACCCCAGCACAGGATAGTCCTTCAGAGATTAGAAAATATCAACAGGCTCCCACCTCCCCCCTAACAGACACCCACCTACCCACGCTCCCATATGTGGCCTTTTATTTTGGTCAAGAAACCAGACACCAAGGAATCCATTTCAATCTCTCACCCATTGCAGGACTTCCCTTCACAGAGTCCATGGTCTGTCCTTGAATTCCGCCACTAACAGGACGTTCACTACCTCACAATAGTAGAACCTTATTTACAGAGGCAAACCAGGCCACTGGGGAGTGTTGTCAAAGACCAAGGATGTAGCAAGCAGGTCTAATGGAGATGCCTAGATAACACAAAATGTGCTTCAGCACCCTCCCCTACCCCACCCAGTCTTTCACCAAAGCAGATCCGGAGCTAAATTGATTGGTTTGCATTTCATACCAGCCCTCGCTATATCCCATGATGGAATTCTTTGCAGCCAATTAAAAAATGTTTTCAAGATCTGATAACAACATGGGGAAATGCTCCTGATAATATATTAAGTCACCTGGTCAAAATCATTCCCTAGTTCTCCTAAATAACAAATTCTAGGTCAAAAACATAAGTCGGAATCATGGGCTCCTGGAAGATACAGCTCCCGACCTGTAGACAGCAGAGGTGAGAGAAGGGGATCACCAGGAAGGACTAGCAGAGAGCATCCCTGGCCCATTCCTTGGAGACAAAAGCATTTTTATCAGGATGAATATGGGCAAATCCCTTTCTTCTCTTCTTATGGGTTTCCAAAGGGCACAGTGAAGCTGCTTGCCCCCCAACACGGCTACAGCAGCTCAGTACCTCCCCAAGGGCAAGCAGCACCCAAACCAAGAGAAGCAGACATAGCAAGTCACACAGGGAACAACAATGCCCAGAACATGGTTACAGCTCCAGGGTGATACAGTCACTAGAATATTATAAGTGATTTTGAGTAACAGAAGGAAATACTCATGATGTAGCATCAAGAGGGAGAAAACAGGATTCAGAACTATATTTATAGCATGCCCTGAACTTTATATAATATGTGTAAATAAAATTATAAAGAATATACTAAAATGGCAACAGAAAGCTATCTTCGGATAGTCAATACCAGCAATTTTGATTTTTATCCTGTTTTTCTATATTTTTCAAAATTCCAATAATTACCATGTTTTACTTTTATAATGAAGCAAGGTGGAGTAGGCGATTGTTAGGTACTGAAGAAAAATCCTAAGTAGGACAGGTTCTGCAAGCAGAATAAAGACTTAGGGGGAGGAAGGGAGGATTCAAGCAAGACAGACACTCAGACCAGGACAGCTGTGATGACTTCCCAGGGTCTCCCGGATTTGTGCTTAATCCCATGGCCAAGGCATTGCTAAGGAAACCTTGGACAAGTCATGCACTTCTTCAACCTCAGCTTCTCCAAGTACCCAGAGGGGCGTGATGTGGAAGGTGGAAGGGATGCTCTTCCTTGAGGGGGAAAAGCTCTGGAGTTTAATCTCAACTCTACCCCTGATTCAGTTCCAGGGGCATGGGCCACACAGGAGAGCACCCACTTTCTAAGTGTGCCAGGCTCACAGGATGGGCGTTGTATAGAGGACAGTGTGGGCACACCTGTCCCAGTCAGGCATGTTCTCTGTCTGGTGGCTGTTTCAGGATTGCAAAACCCTTGCCACTCTGCCCCATCCAGTCTCTCCCCATTGCTCAGCCTGGTGAGGACTGAGGGGAGGGAACTGCCAGGGGCCACCAACAATGCCGGGGGCTGGAGAGGAGTTGTCAAATATCACCCCTATTTCACAGATGTGGAAAAACAAGCTGGGGGGGAGGGCGGGGGAAGTAATGTAACAGAGGTTGCAAATATTGAAATGTTGATGAGTGCTAGCGTGGAGAATGGACCCAAAATGACTGACTACCATGTCAGAATTCATGGATCAGACTAGGGAACCATTCTTCCCTCATCCCAGACCCAGATGATCCGAGGGGCGGGGTGGAAGGTTTCCCAAAAGAAAAGGGGTTGGGACCTCAACCGCACAGTGGCCAGCCCTCCAGCAACATACCTTCATTAGAGGACCACACTCCTGCTAGCCTTAGGGCCCTTCGTCACAGCTTTTCCTGAAAACCCTGCAGCTTCATAACCCCAGGAGGAAAGCCCTAAAGGCCCTGCAGACCCCCTGGTGGTGAAAGCTAATCTCCCAGACTCTCACCCCGTCGCCGAGACCCCTCACGGGACAGCACAGACCCTCCGCTAGAGCTCTCGCGACGGGCCGCCCGGGCCGTGCTCACCTCGCAGGACCCCGGAGTAGGCGGCTATGAGGGTCTTCATGCTGAAGCCGGCACAGGTAACGGCCCCGCGGGAAGGCGCCTCACCCCGCGCCCCTGGCCATGCCCCGGCCGCCGGGGCCAGGGCTTCGTGCCGAGCTCGGGAGGCGGGGACCGCGCCGACGCCGGCGCGGCTGCTGCTCGGGGAGCTGGGGGCGCGCGGGCCTCGGCGGGGCGGTCGGAGGGAGCGCGGAACGCGAGGCCCTGGCGCGGCCGCTGCGCTCTCGGCGCGAGCGCTCCATTTTATCACCTCACAACGGGGCGGGGCCCGAGGCGGGCGCGGGCGGGGGCGGGGGCGCGGGCGGGGGCGCGGGCGGGGGCGCGGGCGCGGGCGGGGGCGCGGGCGGGGGCGGGGCCGGCGTTCTGACCCGGCGCCCGCCGCGTTTCCTCCGGGGCCCGGGTCGGGGTCGGGGTCGGGGGTGGGGTGGGAAGAGGGGCTACGGCTGCGCTCCGCGGGGACGCGCTGCTTTGCGTGGACATCGGCTCCGTGCCGGCGGTGCGCCTGCCTGATCCCGCGGCGCCTCCATCCCCCTCGCCGCTCCCCGGAGATTGGTATGGCCGGGCTGCGGGACCGCGAGCGCGGGGGCGGGGGCCCGGCACGTGCAGGGGGCAGGCCAAGGGCGTGAGCGCCGGGTGTTTTTTAATTCTTTTGGCAAGGTCTGACCTAGGCTACCGACGCCACGGCCCCGCCTCTGGTCGGTATCAGGGATTAGTTAGGTTAGGGATGGGCCCCTGAGCCGCCCCAGTTGCCTCCACCGTCCCACCTGTGTTTTAAAAAACCTCACAGACCACCACCCCCCACCCCCGACCCCCCACCCCCGACCCGGCCTGTGTGGTTCAGTTGGCCGAAGGTGGCCCCATGCGCCAGGAGACCGCCGCTGGATTTCCGGTGGAGGCACCTGCCCGGCTTGCGGGCTTGATCCCCAGTAGGGAGCGTACAGGAGGCAGCGGATGGATGTCCCTCTCCCATTGATGTTTCTCTCTCTCTCTCCCCCGCTCCCTTCCTCTATCTGAAATCAATAAAAATATATTTTTTAAGAGATAAGAAACCTCACAGACTATCTGTGCCATGGATACAGCCCAATCAGCCCGGGCCCTGCCCTTGGGATGCTCATGGGGGGAGGGGGGGCGTTGGCCACACAAACACTGGCGGCAGTGCTGGGAAGAGAGAAGCCCCTGCCTCGGGCTGGGGACTGGGTGCGTTTCCCAGAGAGGTTAGTGCACAGCAGCTTTGGAATCAGATAGACCCCGAGTCCAGTTCTGGCCCTGCCTTTCTTGAACCTTAGTTTCCATATCTGTAAAATGGGAATAATAATTATTTTGTGACATAAAAGTATTCCAAAATTATTTCCATTGTACACTAATGAGTAGTTTTGTAGATGGAAGGCAGAAGGAGAGGAATAATAAAGTCTTAGAAAAGCCAGTGTGTTTGGGGCAGGGCTAGGGCACCTGGAGTGGCTGTGGGAAAGGAGGCTGGGCTTGATCCTAATGAAGGCCGTTGAGTGCCACTCTCAGGAGTTTGGGGTGGTAGTGGGGTTTTTTGAATGGCTTTGAGTAGGGAAATGACAGCGGTCAGGTTAGTTTTTAGAGCTCTCCAACCATAGTGGGAATGGATGGGAGAGGCTGGAGGCTGAGAGGGCAGTGAGGAGCTGCCGGAGGGACCCAGGTAAAAGTCAATGAGCCCTGAGCTAGGGCAGTGGTGAAGGGAATGGATGGAAAGGCCTGGTCTAGACAAAAGCATAGGAGGTGGTGAGATCTAGTGGACTGTGGTGAAATGTCTTATTGGATGTTGAGGGTGAAGGAAGGGGTGGGGGCAACAAGCATGTCAGTGAAAAGACAGATTTCTTGGGCACAGTTTGAGCAAGCTGGTTGTGGGGTCACAGCATAAGAGGAGAAGGAATCTCAGCTGTTGAGGTCTTTACCACCTCAGGGGGAGGGGTATGATAGAAGCCACAGTGCCAGGGCAGCATGTGACAAATGCCCCTGATGGGACCTAGAAACACTTCTATTTGTTCAACCTTCTCAAGGCCATAGGAGTAAACCTCTTTGAGAAAATGTCATTACTCTCTCAGGCTTGAGTTGACCAAGAGTATAAGAAAAAACATTCTAGATAGAGCATGTGCTGAGGCTGAAAAGCACCTGGTGCCTTTAAGGAAACTGAGGGAAGGCTAGTGGCATACCAGGTTTGTGGGGGACATTGGGGGATGGTATGTGCAAAAGCTGGGAGGTAGGAACAGGTGTGGTGTATTTCTGGGTGAAGAGTACAGCCAGGTGGATGCTGAAGATGCCACTGAGTTCTTGCATCCTCTCCCTAAAGGTGTTTTTGGGTCTTCTGGGGAAAAAGACTCCTGCTGGCCTGGAAGGACCCCAGGTCAGAGTGTGGATGTGCCTACTCCAGAAGGGTCTCCTGTGGAGGAGCCTTGAGGTGGAACCCATGACCCACCCACTCACCTCATAGTATGATCTAAGGGGCAAAGCTTGGGCTGGGAGGCAGGAGGCCTGGAGTATGGCCTTTCCTCTACCACTGACTTGTCAAATGTCCTTGGGCAAGTCTCTGTCCCAGTGTAGATTTCAGTTTCTGCATCATGAAATGGAGGTGACAGTTTCTATATTGCTGACTTCATTCCAATATCTGATGATCAAATGAAATTACACATGTAAAAGGGTGTTACCGCTATGCTATGAAAAGTAAGATATTATCTCAAACGGCAGGATCTTGGGTCTCCAAGGCCTCTTTGACACATTCAAATCCTAAGTTCATCTACTTCAGCACATTTTTCCTGTGCCCCTTCCTGGGCCTGGATTTCGTTGGAACATAGAGGGTAATCAGACATAGCCCTTGCTTTCAAGGAGACCCAACCAAGAGATAGTGTCCCAAAGCCAATGCTTGCAGCCAGACAGCCAGGCTGTGGTGCAGAGGAACGTGGGAGGCTGTGCTGGGTTCAGCTCTTCCGCCTGCGCTGTCACTGTTTGTCTGCTGTGTTTGCCTCTTTGCTGGGCCAGGAGCTTCCCAGAGGCAGGAACTTCATCACCCTGTGCCCCAATGTAGGCCTGCTTGGCATAGTGACTCAGTCAATGGTGAACTTACTAATGAATGAGCACAATAGAGTCATGGACAAAGTGCTATGGGAGCATCGAGGAGGGATGGTAAATTGGGAATGTTAAGAGGAGATGATATTGCTGCTGGACCTGAGATGATGAGTGTGATTCTGCCCGGTAGAGAGGAAGGATAAGGCTGTTCGGGCAGAGGCCTGGAGTTGGGAACCATGAGCACCCTGGTGGGGCTGGAAGAGGGATACTGGCAGGGGAAGGATAAGAGATGAGGCTGGAGAAGTCGACAGGGATCAGATCTGAAGGATCTTATAATCCAGTTGAGAAGCTTGGGCTTTATTCTGTGGGGGTCAAACCAAAGGAGGGGTGTGAGCAGAAGAGCATCTTGATTTGATTGGAAGGGAAGAAAGAGCAGGTGGGGGTTGGTGGTGTAGAGCTGGGGCAGGGCCTGGGGAACGGGGCACTAAAACCTGTTCCGATTTGGGCTCTTCACACATATGTGGGAATATCCACCAAAGGGTACAGAGGCAAGTCCAAGGGCTGAGAGGGGCCATCATTTGCTTCTGGGACAGCTCACTGAATGACGACAATTCCCTCCTGTTGACCCCCAGCTGCCAAGCTCAGGGCTGCTGCTTAAGCAGTTTGGTACAGATTGGCTTTGGATGGAAAACCAGACCTAGAATTAGGGTATCCCAGAGAGGACGTTTCTTGGCAGTTTTCTGTGTCCTGAAACTGTTCTCCCCTGCATGAGATGAGCATGGGGGCTCACACAAGGCACTGACTTCCCCTGGTCCCCTCCCCACACATCCGGCCATCCCTACATTCCTGTCTATCTATAATGGCCTGCTCTGCTGTTCCTGCCTGTGTGAGAGCAGGATGGCTCTCATCATCTCCCAACCCAGCTCACAGGTGCTTTGGCCAAACCACAGAGAAGTCAAGCTACCAAGCAGGGCTTGACTGGGGGGGCGCTTCACCAAGGGTGGCACCTCCCACCATCCCACCTCAGTCACCAGTGTTGTGCTGCCGTTAGGAATTATGCGTACAGCTTTGTAGCTTATGAGGAGTTGGACAGTTGACCCTCTGAGACTCCTTATGGTAACGACAGCCTTCAGCCCTCCATTGCACAGATGAGGAGGATAAGTGGCCAGCCTGCAAGGCAGAGAGGACACTTGCCCTAAGAGAGGAACAGGGTGAAAGGCAGAAACACATTTACCAAGCCCCGGTCTGTGTGAGCTTACCCAATCCTCACAGGAGGAGAAAACAGACCCAATCCTTGCCCTCCTGGAGCTTTTGAAGTTCAAGGTCAAATTGAGAAGAGGGAATATAGTCTTCACTGGTGTTTTCAGGGAAGGAGTCCTTTAGGGAAGAGACCAGAGACTGATAAGAATTTAGCCCTGACCTTGTGCATAATATTGTACACACATTCTGTTATTTAACCTTGACAACCCTAGAGATATGAGTTCACAACTACATTAAAATAGAGGTTTTTAAAAAAACTGAGGCTTAGAGAAGTAATAGCTAGTTGGAGGAAGAGCTGAGGCTAGAATCTTGGCTGGTCTGATGCCAAGGCCCTTGCTTGTTCTAATTTACCTGGGCCTGGATGGAAGAAGGGGTGGAGCAGTGAGGGAGAGAGGGAACCTGAATCCAGGTTTTTTGTTTGTTTGTTTGTTTTGGGGGGGTGTTTTTTTAAAATAATAACTTTTGGATTATTTATTAACAAGCAAAACATTAATACCCCAATAGAAATATGCATATCCTGCTGAAAGAGGCAATTCACAAAAGAAAATAAATTGATACCAATTATACAGAAATCTCAGTTTCACAATTACAAATTCAATGTTTAAATAATGGCATACCAACATTGTCTATTAATTTAAAAATTGTGCTTTTAAATTAAAAGAATCATCTTCCAAAGGACGAAAGGGTAATTCATTTTTACATATATTCTCAAGGACTCTACTAGTGAGAGTTAGCATTAAAACCTTTAAAATATTCCTCTAGCTTGATCCAGAAATTTTACTTTTAGGAATTTCTCCAATAAAAATAATGGCATTCATATGAAGAAACATATCAAATGTAGTTATAAAATAGTCACAGGTATGTAAGGTACAGCTTAAGAAATATAGTCAATAATATTGTAATAGCTATGTATGGTGCCATGTCGTTATTGGAAATATTGAGGGGTACACTTTGTAAAGTATATGATTGTCTAATCACTATGCTGTTCAGCTGAATCCAGGTTTTTAACCACCTTCTCAATCCTGTATTGTGATGGTGCTGTGGAGGTGACTTGGGCAGGAAGAATAGCCTAAATCTGGGGATTTTCCAACACTGTTATTGGGCAATCCCCAGAATTAAGTCATGCTTGTCTCTTTTTGTGCACTAAGTGTTGAGAAAGAGGCTTAGGCCTGAGGTAAACTTGGTGGAATATGAACCTGACAGCTAGTCCAGTGTGGGCTCTGCCAGGCCAACCCCCTTTGACCTAGAGTTTGGATACTCTGTGGCTCTCAATTCCACTCTTGTCTGTCCCAAACCTCATCATTATACCAGACACAGATGGAGAAGAAATGGCTTGGCTGTTCTGAGAGCCCTCTGTTAGGACATTTAAACCAAAATATCAAATCTACTGGCATAAAGTTGTTTATAATATTCACTCATTATCCTTTTAACTTCTGTAGGAGCTGTAGCGATGTTTGTTTTAAATCCTGATACTGGTAAGTTGTGTCTCCATTCTTTTTCTCTTGACCAGCCTGACTAAAGGTTTATCAATTTATTTTTCAATAATCTTTGGTTTCAGTGATTTTTTCTGTCTTCAATTTCATTTAGTCCTGCTCTTTTTTAATTTATTTAATGTTTTTATTGATTTCAGAGAGAGAAAGGGAGAGAGAGAGAGATAGAAACATCAGTGATGAGAGAGAATCATCGATCCGCTGCCTCCTGCACACCTCACACTGGGGATCAAGCCAGAAACCCGGGCATGTGCCCTGACCAGGAATCAAACTGGTGATCTCCTTGGTGCATGGGAAGATGCCCAACCAACTGAGCCACACTGGCTGGGTATTTAGTTCTGCTCTTATCTTATTATTTTCTTCCTTTGGCTTGATTCAAATATAATTTACTCTTCTTTTTTTAAGTTTAGATGATTGATTCTAAGCTTCTCTTATTTTCTAAAATAAGCATTTAATGCTATAAATTTCCCTCTACAAACTTCTCTAGCTGCATCCCATAAATTTTTATATATTGTGTTTTCATTTTTATTCTGTTCAAACTATTTTAATTTCTTTTGTAATTTCTTCTTTGACCCCTTATTTATTTAAAAGTGTGTTGTTTCCAAATATTTGGGTATCTTTTTTGTTATTAATTTTTTTCTACTTTGATTCCATTTGAATTAGAAAACATATTTTATGTAATTTTATTTCCTTTAAATTTGTTGAGATTTGTTTCATAGTCAGAATATGATAATATGGTCTGTCTTGGCAAATCTTTTTTTCCCCCCCTCAAGTCTTTAATGTGCATTGAAAAGAGTGTTTATTCTGCTGATGTTGTGTATAGCATTTTATAAATGTCAGTTAGGTCAAGTTGTCTGATATTGTTACTTTGGTCTTCTGTATCCTTGTGATTTTCTGTGTACTTTTGTTCCATCAGTTACTGAGTGGAGAGAGAAAAATTGAAGTCATCAACCATATTGTGGATTTACCTATTTTTTTCCTTTCAATTCTATTGAGTTTTGCTTCATATATTTTAAAGATCTGTTTTTTGGCTCTATATATTTAGGATTATTATGTCTTCTTCATAAATTGACCCATTTATCATTATATAATATCCAGCTCTATTCCAGCTCTATTTCATTTGTTCTGAAATCTTCTTTGCCCCGTATTAATACAGCCACCCTAACTTTCTCTTGATTAGTGTTTGATTAGTGTTTTCATGGTATAACTTTTTCATCCCTTTCTAACCTGATTTTATATTTAAAGTGATGCTCTTATAGACAGCATATAGTTGTCTTTTTAAAAGATCCAGTTTGACACTCTCTGCCTTTTAATTGGATGTTTAGATCTTTTCACCATTAATATAATTATTAATATTGCTTAATTAATTTTTATTTATTTTAGTTTTAAATTTTTATTTATTTATTTATTTATTTATTTATTTATTTATTTATTTATTTATTTTAGAGACAGAGGAAGGGAGAAGGAGAGAGAGAGAAACATCAATGGAAGAGAGAAACATCGATCTGTTGTCTGTGAAATGAATCTGCAACCTGGGGCAAGTGCCTCGACTGAGAATCAAACCCGATGACACTTCAGTGTATGAGATGACACTTGACCAACTAAGCCACACCAGCCAGGGTTGAATTAATTTTTTAAATAGGTTTATTTATTTATTTATTATAATTATTTTTTAGTGAGTTCAGAGTAGAGCTAGCTTGGAACCCAGGATCCAATGTTCTTCCCCAGAGCTCCAGGCAGGGTCTGCTCCCCTACATTTTGCAGTGTCTCGTGACTCCCTCTGTGGGAGGATGGGCAGGATCTGGCAAAGTAGTCAGGCCTGGAGAGGGGAAGGCTGGATGGCTGGTGGTTGGATCCGTGCACCAAATGTGAGCACTTCCAGGCGGGGAGAGGGTGTCCTCCATTGTTGCTTCCTGGCCCCATGGGATTGACAGGGCCAGGAGAGTTTTGTTGAATAAAGAAATTTTAAAAAATTCTTTTCCATTTTTTTCAGGCTTATGAATCCTAAACCTTCAGAGCTGATGGTGAGCCTTGAGTTCCTCCTGTGTTTCTGGCCTAGCACAGAGCCAGGCACATAGGAAACCACTAGTAAATATTCATTAAAGGGATTATACCACCAAACTCAATTCGTGCACAGATTTTTTTAAAAAACAAAAAACTAGGGGGTTGGAGGAATGGGCAGTTATTGTTTAATGGGTACAGAGTTTCAGTTTTATAAGATGCAAGAGTTCTGGAGATGGTGGGGTGATGGTTACAACAGTGTGAATGTCCTTAATGCCACTGAGGTGTATTTACACTTTAAGATGGTAAAGATGATAAATTTTATGGTACTTACATTTTACCAGAATTTTTTAAATTTGAAAAGAAATATGACAAAGAAATATGAAAAGAAATAAATACATTTTCTAACCAGGAGAAACAAAACAAGGTTAAGCTTGCATTATTTCTATTCACTTCACCAGAGGTAAAGGACACCACTGGGCTGTGCCTGTCAGTCACACAAGCACACGCCCATCCCCACGGGGATTAGCCCTCCTGCCCCCAGGGCACCCAGCCCTGCCTTGGAGCTCCTGGGGAATCCTTTTCTTTTTTCTGAAGTCAGGAGAGGTATTAGAGGCTGGGCTGGTGGGACAGGGAGAACAGAAGCCCTTTAACCCCCCCTCCACCAGCCAGTATCTCCTTTGTGCTTGTCCTTTGACTTTTACGAAGCTTGGGAGTAGTGTCACGTCAGCAAGTCCACAGGACCCAGCCAGTTACACAACCCTGGATGGTACATAACATGAGCAAAAATAGTTACCTGCTCCCAGAGTTCACCATGTGCCAGGGACCTGCCAAGTGCTCTACGTGTGTTATCCCATTTAATTCGCCCAAGAAGCCATGAGGTCAGTCCTGCAGTCATCAACACTGACAGACGAAGGAAGGAAGCCGCAGAAGGTAAGCAGCTGGCTCATTCATTCAGTGAGTGCTACGCCACAAGAAGTGGGTTTGAGGCTGGAATCTTGTGCTCTAAATGCCATGCTTCACTGTGCCCCTTGCAGGCCTTCCACAGATGGGGCAATGGAACCCCTCAGTCACTGGACTCCCTTAAAGTTCCTCAGTCAGGCAATGGTGGCATTGCCGTGGGGATCCAGGTCTCCCACTTCCCAGAATGGCGCCTTTTCTACCATAGGAGGCCTCATTTGAGAAAGAGAAGGTCTAGACTCTGTCAACCAGAGCGCCATCGGCCCCCTAGTTGTGTACCATTGAAGGCAGTGTGGTGAGGGGTAGTGGCAGAGCAGTTCTTGTCTCCCTGACCTCTCCTTGAAAGATTTCTCTTCTCCTGCCTTCTGAACCTGACTGCTTCATTTTCCAAGGAGAGATGATGGTTTAAGGAGACACCCTCAGAAGAGAGGACCCAAGCAGGCTTAAGAAAGTTCCCTAACCCAGGGCTGTTGGGGGTGTTGCAGAGAGGCCCTCGGGCCTGCAGGGGAGGCTGGAGTATGGTGGCAGGTGGGGCTACAGTTTGTGAAAGGGGGGAGCCTCTGGAGACATGTGCCCCCTCTCTGTTCCTCTATAGCCTTTTGTTCAGTGGGGCTCTGGAGAGCTAGTTTCTAAGCCCATCTCCCTGTTGTAGGTCAGATTTCCCAGAAGCAGACCCTGTGATGAGGGATCCTGTGAGGCTGGTTGATTGAGGAAATGCCTGCAGGAGAAACTGGAGAGGGAGTTTGGGCAGCAGGAAAAGGAAGGGGAAGAAACTAAACAGGGTGTGATTCCAAACCAGGAGCAGCCTCAGCCAGATCCCACAGGGAAGCCCTGCAGCAAAAATACCCGGAGTCTGTTCCAGCTTAGAGAAAGGCAGCTGGCTTTCACCAGTTAGTCTTGGCTAAGGGTCACCTGGGGTGAGGTAGGGTGGGAGGAAGAGGTATAAACTCCCAAGTGTTGACCATACTTTGCACATGGGGAAAAGTGGTCTTCAGCAGCCCCAGGCAGGCCCAGGAGAGTTGCAGAGCAGGTGGTTTGGAAGAAAAATCAACAGGAGTATAGAATGGGGTCCACAGCAATGATCAAAGGGAATCTGGTGGAGCACTGATAGTGTCCCCTGAACCACCCTCAGGATTCATCCTAATATTTCAGGATTCTGGGTCTTTCACAGCAGCCCTGGGTCACCCACAGAAGGGATGAGGTCGCTGATAGATTGGGAGCCTGAAGCCTGTGGGAGCTTTGGAGTAAGAATGGAGGGTACAGCATCAGGGGAGCCCCAAAGAACCAGTTGTCACAGTTTGGCAAAGCTGAGGGCCTTGACTCTCCTCCAACCTCCGAACTCCTGCCTGTATATATACACACAGAGTCATGCACACAGCCATTCACGCTTGGACACATGGGGCATAGGAACACCCTTTGTGAATTTGCCTGCACACAGACATGCACACACAGGCCCATATCCATACACGAATACTCTTGAAGAAACGTATCTGTAGACATGCACACTCCCTTGAGCTCATCCCAGGAGCATGGCCAGCCAAGGTTCTTTTTATTCCTGCTCAGGGGCGGGAAAAGTAGGGGGATGGGCAGGCAGGGTCCAGGGCCCAGCCAGTTGCAGCTGGCTGCTGAGGACTGACCTTTGGCTGGAATAGCCCAGAGCCCAAGGTTGTGTCTGTCTGGGGTTGCTTGTGGAAGACTGATAAAGGTGTCTACCTTCTCCAACCCCTCCATGTTCTCCAAGCTTCCACTCCCACCTTTGACCCAGGCCTTAAACCATCAGCAAGCGGGGGGGGGGGGGGGGGGGCTGTCTCCATTGTATGCATGAGGATCTCCAATCCAGGGAAAGAAATGAACTGGGGCTCCTGATGGGTAGCCCCAGGCCCTGACTGGTAGCCTGCTTCCTTCCCAAATGGCAGGAGCCCAGGACATGGGAAGCAAGGGACATCAGTGCAGAGTCAAACTGACTCCAGCTCTCTCTAAGGGACTCCCAGTCTGATAGCCATCACAAGCATTTAAAAGGTGTGACCACCGTTGGGCTAGAAGAAAGCAGAGGACTATGGAAGCTACCCATCAGGAGCCCCAGTTCATTTCTTTCTCAGGGGAGGCACCTAACAGCCTGGAGGGAGGGAGGATCAGGGAAAGCTTGCTGGAGAAGGTGATTTCTGAAATGACTCTTAAAAGACCAAAAGGAAATGGACTTGGGTGGAGGGGAGTAGGGCAAAAGGCATTTTAGCCAGAGGGAACAGCTTGTATAAAATACTGGCTCTAAGGGAAGGAAGGTGTCATAGGGAATTGGAAGGGGTTCAGAAGGCTGGAGGGGGTAGGGAGTAGCTCAGAAGGAAGGCAGGAGTCATACTGTGAAGGGCTGTAAGCCAGCCAAGGAGCCAGAGGCAGCCGAGGGCACCAAGAAACCACTGGATTTTCATCAGAGCAATGATTTTGTCAGACCTACACTGGGGAGATCCTTCTGGCTCCAAAGTACAGGGTGGATCTGGGGATGGCTTAAGACAGATTTGAGATGGAACATAGGGCAACTGCTTAAGTGGCACTGGTAGAGGCTCTGCAGGCCAAGAGGCAAATTGAGGCTATTAGGTAGGTTCTTATATAACAAGAGAGGAAACAAATTTCCATAAAATTTTAATGGACAAAATTCAAAGTAAATAATTGAATACAAAATTGTAATACAGTCAACTAACGAGAACATGGAATTTTTTGGAGGATAACATTTCACTTAACTGGGACTCAAAGTTAGTGTTCCCTCCCATCACCGATTGCAAATGTTCGTCTGTAAAAAATCATTCTTAGTCCACAGGTTATTCAAGCACAGGCTGAACCCTGGCCTAGACCAGTGAGGCCCGGGTGGAAGCAAAGAAACAAAGGAGGTTTCCTCTCTCTTCCTCACCTCCACAAACCACAGTGCCTCGACCTCCACCATTACTGCCACTCTTCTGAGAGAGGTCACTGCTCCCAGAGGGCTCCAGTTACAATGTACCCTTGCTACTAGGAGAAACCGAGATCCTTTAGCCAATGGGAAGACATCAAAGTAAAAATATCTGTAATCATAACATATCAGGCTAAGAGGCCCCTCCCCAGTCCTCTCCCAGGGCAAGACTAACATACAAATGTTTCTTGGAATTGTACTGTCTCCCAGATGGAAAGTGACTTGCTTGAGGTCACACCGTAAGTTGCTGACAGAGCTGGGATTTGAACCCAAGTCTCAGGGCTCCCAGCTAGAGTTCCTTTCCCTATCACCATGTCCATGCCGTGGGCTCCTGCTAATTTGGTGGGGATTAGCATTTGGGGAAGGAGTAGTGTCAGGACTCATCTGCCCAGGATAAAATGCTCGTTAGGCTCCCGCCTTCCCCACCTAGTGATACAGCATCGGATCAGGCCTCTCATTTACATACATTTGTATATATCACTTCTGGATAAGGAAATTGAGGCTCAGAGAGGTATGAATGACTTGCCTGGCATGTGTAATAGGCTAAAAATATGGCCCCTCCAAAAGATATTCACATCCTAGTTCCTAGAACCTATGCATGTTACCTTATAAGGAGAAAAAAGGGTCTTTGCAGGTGTGATTAAATTAAAGATTTTAAAATGGGAATATTATCCTGAATTATCTGGAGAGGCTCTAAATGTAAGACAAAGCCAAGAAAAGTATGTATGTATACTAACTCTCGCATACATACATATTTATAATTATTTCTGTATCTATCTATCTGTATCTATATTAACTAAACATGAATTCATGCTGATGTCTCCCACTCTAATCTAACCTCCTTCTCCAAACTGAGAAAACTGGCCCCTACCATCCGCTTATTTGTGCAATCTCAGTGTACAAATACAGCAGTTTTCAAGCTGTCAACCCAGACCCCCATGAGAAATTCAACTTTATCAAACAGTGTGGTGTTTATGTACATCTTATTTTAACATTAGTCTTACAGTTTCAAGGTCAAAGCACTATTTTCCAAAATCATTTAGGTCAGTCCTTCCCCCCACCCCCCACCCCAAACCCCGTTTAGTGAGGTTTTTCTCCTACATTTGTAATATGGTTGAGATTCTTTCAACACAGTCTGAGTTCCATCCTGGGAATCCCCCCAAATTTTTGATCGATTTTTAAAATTTAATTTCTGTACATTAAGTTTTATTCTTTGTGGGTTTTGACACATGCATAGTGTCATGTATACACAAGGACAATGCCATACGGATTCATCCTACCACCCAAAGGAATTCCCTGTGCTTCCCCCAGTCAGCGCCCTTCCCCCGGAGCCCCGGCAGCTGCGGACCTGTTTTCCGTTTCTGTGTTTCATCCTTTCCACGATGTCCCCCGAATAGAGTGAGATAGGGTGTAATCTTTACCTCTGGCCAGAACCAAGATTTATCTGCGCTGCCCTGTGAATTAATGGCTCATTTCCCTTATTTCTGAGTAGCACTTCATTGTCTGGATGTACCATAGTTTGTTTATCCATCCACCTACTGAAGGGCATCTTAGTTGCTGCCAGTCCTTGGTGACTATAAATAAAGGAGCTATAAATATTGATGTGCGGGTGTTTGTGTGGACTAGTTTTCCAATCAGTTGGCTAAATACCGAGGGCCATGATTGCTGTGTTGTATAGTAAGCCTACCTTTAACTTTATAAGAAAGTGCCAAAATGTCTTCCAAAATGGTGTGCCATTTGAATAAATTAGAGTCACTTTAAATTTCACAATTTAAATCCAACTTTTCTGCTCTTTTCCTTTGTTTCCCAAGCTGGTCGTCGGGAGGTCACCCTCAGGGCAAAGAGCACAGGCTTTGCCATCAGATCTGAGTTCAAATCCTGGCTCCAAAAACTTAAAAACCATTTAAAAACTGTGTGACTTTCAACAAGTTAGTTAACCTCTCTGAGCCTCATATTGGGAATCAAATCTTCATATATTCATGATGTCGCAAGTTGGGTTGTCCAGGAAGCAGATTCTGAGACGGCGTTTTGCCCGCAGGATGTTTATTAGAAAGAGCCTTTGGGGTTAACATTTTTGCAAGAAAGGGAAGGCAGCAGAATTGGGCAAAGGAAGACGCTAAACAGAATGGCCCATCACAGTTGTCCTGACTGGGCTGACGTGGCCAAGCCTTTATATCCCATCTAGATCAGTCATTGGATCAGTGCCCGCACAGAGGCAGCTCTTTGCAACTGGAGCAAAGTGTCCTTCCTTGAAAGTGCATCTGAGTGGCACATCCCAGTATCCACCACACAAGGCAGAATGGAAAGAACACTGGGTGAGAGCCCAAGACCAGTCCTTCCTCGGCCACCTTCCAGCTGGGCTACCTTAGGCAAGTCCTTCCCTCCCAGAGCCCCCTCAGCTTCCCCCGACATAAGTGGCTAAGACAAAGGCCCCAACCAATCTGTGTCCAGCACTTTGCAGTTCACCAAGTAGTTTTGTGCACTTTAACTCACAACCACCTTATGATGCCAAGAGTTAGTCAACCCAGTGAGCTCTAGGGCAATGCGGCCCCAGTGTGGTCTGAGGACCAGAGTTCATGAGATGCTTGTTACTGGTTTCTGACAAAGTGTGGAATTTGAGAGTAACTGTTGAGAAACCTTAGAGCAGAGATCTTCAACCTTTTTCATCTCACCGCACACATAAGCTAATTACTAAAATTCTGTGGCACACCAAAAAATGTATTTTTTGTTGATCTGACCAAAAAATTAGGTATAATTTTGATTCACTCACACTGGATGGCTATTGTAATTTTGTGTTGGCTGTTGAATTTTTTTTTATTTGACAATCTAAGGGAAAAGAGGTCAGTGCCCCTGACTAAATAGTCAAGTTTGCATGTTTTAAAAATTCTTGCAGCACACCTGTTGAAAGTCGCTGCCTTAGAACAATGTGGCAGAGTAATTTCATGTCTGTTAAAAGTAATAATAAAAGAATTGGGCTTGTACTATGTTAGTCTTTTTCTTATTTCACTTTTCTAGCCCTTTATATTGTATTGTACAAATGGATAGGTCCATGATGGATTAGGAAAAAACCTTGCAAGAATCTGGTCCTTTGCCACAGACATTTTGTGAAGCATTGATCCAGGGCATCCCCAAATGCAGGCTTCTGACAACTTTTACATGTTTTTAAGGAGGGAGGCCCCTTTTGACCCCTAATCATTGACATTTTATTGTTAGGGCCAGGGTTTGTTGCTGTTTTTTTTCTTTCAAGGGCCCCCTTAAAAGGGGTTGCTAGAAAGGGTCTGTCTGCTCATCTGTTTCTACCCGCTCTCTCCCTGAGCATGTAACTGGTGCGGATGGCCCCAGTTCAACTGGTGAAAAAAGGGAAACAGTTTTCTGGCAAGGAGGGAGGGGAAGATACAGAATCTAAGAAAAGCCCAGACCTAGCTGGTGATAGACACAAGCTCCCATGGATCTTTCAAAAAACATTTCCGGCATTTCCAAAGGGGAGAGGTGAGGAAGAACTAGCATTTATTACTCACTTAAGGATGAACCATTTACAAGGGAGCAAACTGAGACTCAGCAAGGGGATGTGACTCCCATGGGGTCACACAGCCAAGCAGGTGGGAGAGGGGGTAGCTGTGTGTCTTGCTAGCTGTCACTTCCAGCACAGCATTCTGCCCTGTTTGAGGCTGGAACTAGGCAGGGTGCGAGCAGCATGTGGCTGCTGTCTGGGCGGGCAGTCTTCATGTTGGGAGCAGGATTTCAGAAAGTCCTTTAATCTCTCTGACAAATGAGCCTTATTTATTATAAAGAGGTCACCTGCCTGGCCAGCATGGTTCAACGGTTGAGCATCGACCGATATGCTCCAGGAGATCACGGTTCGATTCCTGGCCAGGCACATGCTCCTGGTAGTGGGCTCGATCCCCAGTAGGGGGCGTGCAGGAGGCAGCCGATCAATGACTCTCATCATTGATGTTTCTACCTCTCTCTCTTCCTCTCCCTTCCTCTCTCTGAAATCGATAAAGGCATATTTTAAAAAATAAAATAAAGAGGTCACTGCGGGAGTCATTGAGATAACGCATAAAAAACATTCCACCTGGAGCTTAGCACATAGTAGGTTTTCAGTAAGTAGCTCAGGGTGCTGACTCTACCTTTCTGTGCGGTATTAAGGCAGATGCTCAGTTCTGCCCAAGGCATCCTCTGGCCCTCTGGCCATGACCCACTCCAGCTCAAGAGCCTCCCAGGGCTCCTCCCTACCTTGGAGATAACTTTCTAACTCTTTGATTAGACAGTTGAGTTTCACCAGCTAATAGGCAAGGCAAAGGGAGCTTGTCAGCCTTGCTCACCACTCTATCTCAAGAAAAACTTGCTGAACAAAGGTCTAAACCTCTAGCCCCCTGATCCCTAAACCTCACCCCTGCACCCTGAACCACACCAGAACAATCACCAGTGTGCGCCCTGCACTTTTCTGCTATCTGCCTTTGATTGCTCAGCAGCTTTCCTCCTCCCACCTGTGCCTCCTTCTGAACCCTAGCAAAGCATAGTACCCCCGCAAGGTTGAGCATTGGTACATGCCACATGGCTGCTAGCAGTTCTGCTGGCTGACCCCTGCCCCACCTGTCACCATAAAGCAGTGTCAGACAAGCTGGGCCCCAGTAGGCCCTTTGTCCCCTGTGGGTAATGATGTCTGAGAACTTCTACCCAGGTCAATGGGCAGGCTGATTTTTAGAGGAAACTCTAGCTCTCCCCATCACTTGAGGCCTCAGGAAAGCTCTGGGGCCTCTGCCTCTCTACCACACCTGAAAAATCTTATTGTCCTCTAGCTGTCTGAATCTGTGCATGTGTTGGGGTGAGGGAACTCATCTTCTCACGCAATGGTGAGGTCCTCAGGCAGGCTCTCGGGGCTCTGAGGAGGTGTCAGTTAGGAGGTGCTAATTTAATAACTGAACCCAGGCCAGCTGGGCTTCAGCGGTTGAGCATCGACCTAGGATCCAGGAGATGGAGGTTCGATTCCCGGTCAGCGCACATGCCCAGGCTGCAGGCTCGATCCCCAATGACTCTCTCATCATTGATGTTTCTCTCTCTCTCCCTCTCCTTCCCTCTCTCTGAAATCAATAAAGATATATTAAAAAAAAACAAAAAAAAAAACCTTAAAAAAAGTAAAAAAATAACTAAACCCATTTCCCCCCAGAATTTCCCTTCCCTTTTTAAAAATTGATTTTAGAGAGGGGGAGAGAGAGAGAGAAACATCAATCGGTTGCCTTTCGTACGCACCACGTCCAGGGACTGAACTTGCAATCTGGGAATGTGCCCTGATGGGGAATTGAACGAGTGACCCTTTGGTGCATGGGACTGATGCTCAATCAACTGAGCCACATTGGCCAGGGCTGAACCCTTATATATGTAACTCCTGGCCGGCTGTATTAGTTGGGGAGGCGAACTGTTATAACAAATACTCCTAATCTCAGTGGCTTAATGCAGTAAAAGGACATTTTTTTGCTCACACAAAGCCATAGGTGGATTTTCCTATTTGGGTAACTCTCTTGGGCAGCCCTCCTCTGAGATCAGTGCTGTATGCTCCTGTCTTGTGCTGTTGATGTCTTCATCCCCACAATGGAGGAGGGAGAGAGAACCTTCTCCCTCCTGCCGTGAAGGAGGGAGAACACTCTTCCCTCTGGTCCCTCGAGCCTCTCCCTATCACCCTTTTTCATCCTGGCACCCCCAAGTCTAATGGCCACCTCAGACTCCATCCCAGCCAGATCAAGGGGTTCACAGCCATCATTCTCACCTCAGACCTTTGCTCAAATGGTTGCCCCACCTATTTGGGGACCCTCTGCATGACCAGCTCAGCTCTGTCCTCCAAGCTGGACCCCAATGGTCTCCCCTCCTGGTATTCCCACCCTTGTACCAAGTGTGGGCTGGACTTGGTGACTCACATCTAACCAACAGAATAAGGCAGAATTGATAGTGTGTGATGCAGGGGCTAAATCATAAGTGTCAGTGTGGCCCCTCTTGACTTACTTGCTCTGGGAAAAGCTGTACCATTGGCAGCTCAGTGAAGAGGCCCACTTATCAAGGGACAGAACCTCCTGCTAATAGCCACATGGGAGAGCTTGGAAGTGGACCTTCCAGCCACACTCAAGTCTTTAAAGGCCGTGGCCGCAGCCAACAGCTTGGCTGCAACCCCATCAGAGACCTGTGCCAGGACCCTTCAGACTCCTGACCTTCAGAAGTTGTGGAACAATAAATGTTTGTTGTTTAAAGCAGATATGGTTTGGAGTATTTGTTATGCAACAATAGAGAACTAATTAAATCATATCTAGAGGCAAGGCGGTCTTCTCTTATTCCTGCCCCAGGCCCAGTGTCCCCACCAGAGGAAGCACCCTGTGAGAGTTCATTTATACAACCCATTCACATTCCCTGTGGTGCCGAGTTGCACCAGGTCTTGTGCTGAGGACTGGGATGGGGCTGAGGGCAGCAAGGATATGGTCTTGGTCCTCAGGGGGTTCCCAGTCCACTGGGAGACAGAGGAGACCACTCACCCATTAATGACCCTGTCCTTTTCATCCCATAGATAGCCTAAAAGAGGGGTGACTAACTCTCATTCAGGGCAGTGGGGTGGGAGAGCAGGGTTTGAGGGTGGATGAGATGTGCCCAGGTTTGACAAAGGTGGTGATCTTTGGGGGTGAGGGATTTTGTTTTTTAAACTGAAGCTGAATGTTTTATTATTAAACTTTATTTCCCTGCAAGGCTGCTGCTTCACTGTATAAAAATTGCACCAGCAAACTCAGTATATTGCAAAATTAAGATAATATTGTTCGTCATCTGACACTGTAACAACTAACAACAACTTTTCTCCACTGCCAGTTATTTCCAATGAAAAGGTCATTAAATATTTTGAACCAAATCCAGACAGGGATGTAACAAGTTCCAATATCATATAAGACTTTAGATAACAATGTTATCCTTCAATTACATAATTTTATAACTAGATTTTACCACCCGTCATTTCAGGAATTCTGAATGTTATACCGGTAGCCTAGCCTAAAAGTCACAGGGTGTTGTGAAAAGATACATATTGTGTTTATCTGCAATCACTAGAAAGTTAAGGGGTCTTTTCTCCCAACAACATTGTTATAGTTTCTTTTTCCACTGTTATTACTAAATGTTGCTATTCCAAATCTTCTCTCCACCACTAATTTCAGACCATTATGCTAGATCAAGTTGTTTCATCCTACTTTATTTAGGGGGTTCCGTTTCACTCCTCCATGGATTTTATGTATTTCTCACCTGCTTCTCTCATTAGTCCATCTAGTTTTTCAGGGTTACTCGGTGTCATCTTGATCAGTCAACCGCCTTCATAACAAGATATGTTAACAAGTCCTGGATTTTCTGCAAAAGCTTCATTCATTTCAGTTACTTCTGATCGAGGAGAACAGAGTTCACTAGCAGCTTTCACACTTTCCAAAGCACCAAATTCATCTCGTCTGTTCAATTTTGTCCCAATTTCAGGCAGACTACAGTAAACATCTCCCAAAGCTTCCTGTGCAAAATTGCTGATTCCCACTGTTTCATTAGCACTTTCTGTTGTTACCCACTCATGTTTCTCTATGAATTTACGCAGCCCAGAGAGCGGACCTGGAGGACGAGCAGCGTCAGGACTGTGGCCACTCCTGGGCCCCGGGGGCCGGAACCGAGGCCGGCGAGCAGGCCCGCAGCCGGCACTCAGCGCCACTCCCAAGGCCGTGTTCGCCGGGGGGGGGGGGGGGGGGGGGGGGGGGGGGGGGGGGGGGCGGTCGTGGCCCAACTCCTCGGCCACCCAGCCGGCCTGGGATGATGTTGTCCTGGCCTGTGCCGCAGGACACAGCAGGTCCGAGGACCGAGTGTGTCCAGAGAGCGGTGAAGGGCGCAGGCCGTGATGCGATGTGGGGAGAAGGTGCAGGTAAGGTGGCGGGGGAGGCTGAGAAGGGCCTCCAGTGCCAGGCTGAGAAGGACTTTAGCCCTCTCCCGAGGCACTGGAGACCAATTTTTGTTCGAGAGAGGACATGGGCGCTGCATGTGGGTGGGCCCGAGAGCCCTGGAGGCAGGCCCATCAGTGGGCAGTGTTTGCCCAGGGACCACCCAGGGTGCTGAGTGGTGTGCAGAGGAAAGGGCAGTCTGGGAAACCCCGAACTCAGCCAGAGGCACTGGGGAGGGCTTCCTTGAGTAGGTGACAGGGATAGGGAAGGATGAGTAGGAATGATCCAGACACTGGGGGAGGTGGAATGTGGGAGATGGCATTCCAGGCAGAGGGAACATCCAGGGCAAAGCCCAGAGGCGACAGAGAGCAAGGCTGGCACATGGAAGTGCAAATAGTTCAATCTGAGGAGAGGGAGCCTAAGGCTGAGGGAGGAGAGATGAGGACAAGAGGACTGAGCCAGATGGTGGAGAGTGGCTAAGGGCCAGCTAAGGAGCTTGGGCTTCGATGGGGACACCTTCTGTCTTCTGTTGACCCCTTCGGACCTCCACTGGTGTCCACCCTGCTCCTTCCTGGGAGACCTACCTGCGTGGACGGCAGCCACAGGCCCTCAGGCCCTCTAGCTTCCAACTGGGTTCAGGCAATAGGGAGCCTTGGCAGGAGATGGAGCGGGGAGAGGGGTGGGAACGCTTACCTGCCTCCTTCCCTGCAGTAGTGGCCCCTGACCATGATTCTCCTGATTCAAGTACCTACCGCCTCCACTGTCCTTCCGGGCCTCGGGGTGCTAGCAGCGCCCTGCCACGCTGCCGGGCCCAGCCCTGGCTTGGCGCGCAATCCTGCGTGCGTTCCCACACCTCAGCAATCGTTCTTTAATCAACTCTCCTCAAACTGTCCTCACTCCAGTATATTGTCTGTCCCTGCTGGGATCCAGGATGATGCAGATTCTAGGAGCAATGGAGAGCCACAGAAGGATTCTGAGTAGGGACGACGTGGTCGGATTTGCGTTTTAGACAGCTCACGGTGGCTGTGCATGGAGGATGGATGCGGGACAGCGGGACAGGGATGGGCAGCGATGTGGAGGCTGAGCTGTCACACAGGGAATTCCTGTGTGACGTGGGGAGGCGCGGTTCTGACACAGGCTTTCATTGATAACTTTTTTTAGATTGTTTGCAAATGTGGCCACAAGAATCCCCCCATGTGTCCCCAGCCTTTTCTATTGTGACATTGCTGCTCCTCCCATGAAGAGGTGGAGTCTGTTCCTCTCCCCTTGAATCTGGGAGTCTCGTGACTTGTTTTGACCGGCACAATGCAGTAGAAGTGATGCTGTGCATGTGTGTGTGGCCCGGGACTTAAGAGACTGCACTCTTGCTCTCATTCGTTTGAAATCCAGCCACCATTGAATGCTAAAAATGGGTCAGTATAGAGAAGCCCAGCAGGTCTACCCCCAGCTGTCCCAGCCCAGCCGACCCAGCGCCGAGCGGCTGCATGAGCCCAGGCAAGACGAAGCAGAGCCACAGCCAAGCCACAGAACTGTGGGAAGCAGTGAGTCCTCTGTATTCAGCCATTACATTTTGGAGGGGTTCATCACCCAGCAACAGATCAGTGCAGTGGGCAGGCACTGCTCTCCTTGGCAAGTCTTGTCCTTCCTTCAGGGCCCTGCCCCCTGCCTCTTCCTCCAAGTCTCCCCCTGGCTGGAGATCATAGCTCCCTGCTCTGCACCTCACTGCTCCTCACACCCGCTTCTCTTGTGACCTGTACACACACTGCCTCCCAGGATAACAGGCACACCGTGAGACACAGGGACACTCATCTCTTGACAGGACATAGAGTGGCTTATGATCTTAAAATAGTATCTTCTTATGCTCACAACACTGCAGGTGGATATTGTAATCCTTATGTTTCAGACGACAAAACTAAGGTTTAGAAGGGGATGTGATTGGCCCAGAGTTACTCTACTCCTAAGGGATGGGCCAGGATTTGAACCCAAATTTACGCTTCTCAAAATGTCCCATGTTGAAGTTGTTGGTATGACCCGCTCCTGGAGGGAAAGGCCCTGTTTCCCTGCTGGAGAATGAAGGAGAGTCACAGGACCTGGTCTTACCCAGCCATCCTGTCCTTTCGGGTCTGTGCCAAACTCAGGGACACAGAATCCTTTCCACCAGGGAATCTAGGGAATCTGTCCCCATCTCACCCACCCTGCAGGCACATATTAACACCCACTCATTCATTCTCTGTCCTGGTCTGCCCTGTGTCTTAACATACCGTTCCCCTTTTCCCAACAGAACAGGGCCAGAGGTGGTAAGTGTGGGGTTGACAGGTCTGGAAGGAAGCGTCAAAATGACATTCTCTGGCCCAACCTGAGTATAGAGACTCCCCTGGGAAGATGAGACGGGGCCACAGGGTCAGGCTAGGGGTCAAAATCCTCTTCGTTGGGGGGCATGAAGGAAGAGAAGGCTGGAAGAAAACCCTTTAATTTATTGAATGGACGTTTATGGAGCCCCCTTTTTTGTGCTAAGGTAAGGGGTGAAGTTTCAAAGGACAAGTAAGAGGTACCTCATGGAGCTCTCAGCCTATGTGATGTCATAGCTGAGACTCGGAGGTCATTTCAGTCAGGGAAACTGAGGCTCAGAGGGAGGGTGGAAAGGCCTGCCTACAGTCATACGGCCAGTGACAGAGTGCAGTTGTCTTTACCCAGCTCGGGGAGGAAGGAGCTGGGGAGTCAGGGTGCGGGAGGAGGGAGCTAGTAGAAGGGGCTGGAGCTGGTGGCTTCTTTTTTGCTGTCATTCCAGATAGAGGAAGGAAAATCTGGTCATGGGTTACAGTCCTCTTTTCTCTGCCCATTGAGTGACATTACAACAGAGGGCAGAGACCTCAGAAATCATTCTCTTCCAACCTCTCTCCCATTTCACAGGTGAGCAGACCAAGGAGATGGGGACTTGCAGAGGTTTCTCAGCAGGAGTGCAAATCACCAGTGTGAGTCCGGTCACCCCTCCCGCATTGCCAGCTGTGACTGGGGGTTGGGTTTGCAGTAATCTTGGAAGACTCTGGAGATATGTTCAGCAGATGCTTCCAGGAAGGCCTCTCAGATCATGATGCCTCCCACTGGGCTCCCTAATTCCAGCCCTGCCCTTTGGGGCAGCCCCTCTTCTGGGGAGGTGCTCAGCAGAACTCCAAGTGTTGGTCCTCGGGGACGTTGTACTTGAGCTTGTGGGCTTCAAAGAGGTTGCACAGCTCATCGATGTAGTGCTGGTGGAGCTTATCCACCTCCTCTTGCGAGGGTTGCGATTTCTGCTGCACCTCGATGGGCTTCCCCACTGCAAGACACAGAGGTGGGCAGTGGGCCAGAGCAGGGGCCCTCGGGGCAGGTGCCCACTCCAGTGGTTATCTCTACAGGAAAGTGCTCTTACTGCCATCCCTTTCAACCCTATTTTGAGTGATGAATTCTAATTCTAAGATGTCAGAGCAACTCCAAGATTCAGATATAATAACACCATCACCAGCTAGCATTGCAAAGTGCCTAGAAACATGCTAGGTGCTTCCCATGCATCACCCCCTTTAATCCTCATAACAACCACCTAGGATAGAAACTGTTATTATTCCCACTGATAGGTGAGGCAATAAAGTTTAGAGAGGTTAAGTAAATTCATTAAGGTCACGTAGGCAGGAAGCGTCAGTGCCAGGATTTCACCCTGGGGATGTGTTCTCAGCCTCCAGGCCATATGGTTCTGGGAGTCTGAGATGCCATGCTCAGAAGTGCCTGCGTTTCCAGGATGAAGTGGGCCTGCAGCCCAGGCAGCCCTTCCTTCCTCTTCCGCTTCCACGCTGGCCTGCAGCGCTCCATTCGTTCCAGGCAGGAGTCGGGAAGGCCCCGACTAACCCCCTTCCTCTGGCTCTGGCTGGCTGAGAAGGCAGCTCCCCTGTCTTTCCCTCTTTGCAATAGTTTTGGAGGCAGCAGCAGTATTAACATTCATGAAGATACTGCCACACAACACAGGGAAAATCATGGTATAGGGGGTTAACCAAGTCTGTGCTCAACTAAGGTAAGTAGACCTCTCTCTACAGGCTTTGTCAGAGGAACCTAGTTGGAATCCAAGAAGAAAGCAAAAGAGGTGTCCAAATAGCTGAAAAATGTGTTAAGTCCATGCACTACAGCTCGTGCCCATTACTTAGAGGAACACCCCCCAGCTCTAATCCAGGCCTGTTGATTGTTACTTTACACACAATTCTAACAGACTTGGGGTGCCCTTCCCTTGTACCCACCTTTCCCAATAAGCCTTATTTATCCTCTGAGTCAGAATTAAATGCTCTTTCTCTGGCATAATAAAAACCCAAACAGCTCCTGATTCAAACCTCAACTTTGTTACTCAAAGGCAGTGTGATTTTTTTGAAAGTTACTTTTTTAAGCCTCAGTTTCCCATCAGTGAAATAGGGATCATAGTCTCTACCTTGAAGGTTGTCAGGAGAAACTGAGCTGCTGCATGTGAGGGAGCCTGTGCAGTGCCTGGCACACAGTAGGCGCTCAGTAATCAGTAGTGACCGTTGTTCTTTGTGCCTCTGTTACAGTTCTCATCCCAGATTGCCTCACATTCGGGGTGTATGCTTGTGTGTCTATTTCCCAGTCTAGAATGCGAGCTCCGTGAGGGTAAGGATGTGTCTGGCCCATCCCCATGTCCCCTTGCAGCTCACAGCCCAGGCCTCTTTCCCTGTAGCTTACCCCCCTCCTAGCCTGGGTCTTCGCTTACCCACAGTGGTGATGGGACGGCGGTAGGGTAAAAGACCAAAGCTGTACTGGAAAATGCCACGACCGTGGAAGAGCGGGAGGGACACACCCATGATCTTCTGCAGCCGGTTCTGGATCCAGCGCAACCAGGAACCAGGAGAGTTCTCAACTTGGTCAAATAGGTCATTCTCCCCAAAGGAGAAGACTGGCACCAGAGGCACCCTAGAGAGAGACAGAGGAGAGAGAGCATGTTGGAGGCCCCAAAGGCCCCAGCTGGTCACAGCTTCCCGCAGGGACACAGAGACCAGAACTGGAGCTGAGGACAGAGCCCTGGGCCAGAAGTAGGAAGCCTGGGTTGTCTCCCAGACCTACCAGAGCCTCCTTTTCTGATCTTGGGCAGGTCCTGGCCCCTCTCAGAGCCACGACCTCCCAGTGGCACCATGATAGATGGACTAGCGTGCTTCAGAGTCCTCCCAGATAGAAATCATCTGCCAACTTTGTAGAAAAATCTCTCCTGCCCCAGCTGGGATTCTTCACAGATGCTCCGAGGTAAGAGAACAGCCCTGCGATACGCCCCAAACTCCATTCTCCCAGATCCTATAGGTCTCGGACCTGGTGCCAGCTTTGGGCAATATGTCCCTTTCCACCCAGGCCCCTTCATCACGAAGTCTCCATTCTGGAAGCTCTTCTGGGTGTTTGGCCATGAGACAGTGCATATCTCACCAAAATAGCATCTGCATTGTGAATGAACTGAGAAATCTCCCTGCCAAAATAGAAACTTCCTTAGTCTCTGCTGTCTTCCCACCAAAACATAGCCCTTGCCAGTCTCCAACTGAACCGACAGCCCTCTTCCCAGATACCCGTGCATCAGCGCAAGCCTGATGAAGCCCTTGCGGTTCCGCAGCAACATCTTGTAGGCCCCCGGCCTGGCGTTCAGTGCCTCCTGGGCACCCCCGACAATGATGCCCAACAGGTTGCCGCCATCCTTCCTGTTCAGAATGTGAGCAGCGCTCTCCTTGTCTGATGTGACCAGCCCTGGGGAGAGAGGAAGGTGGTGGGTTATGGGGTAAGGGGGCAGGGACTGTGCACGTGGATGTGGCCCAATGAGATCACCAAAAATGCCCACAGAAACCTTGGTCCCCCTACCCCACCCACTCCAGCTGGGAGTTCCCTGAGCCTTGGGACTGAGTCCTTTCCCTCATTCCTAACTCCCTCACCAAGTTCATGGCCCCGCTCGGTGCTGTGGGAAGTGCTTCCTTGTGTCTGGCCTCCTTCCACTGCACATGCTCTTGGGAGAAGTATAAAACCCTTGGTAGCCCTCCCTAAGACTCCCTCCCGCCATGCTCGCAGCCTCATCTACCTGGGCTGCCCAGGTGGAGACTCACCCCCAGACATGATGTAATCCCTGAAGAAGGGGAACCGGAACCACAGGGTCAGCATCATCAGGTGGGGGCGGATGCCAGGGAAAAGCTCAGAGAAGCCTGTGCCCTCAGTGCACATGTTGACAAAGATTCCAGCGGCCAGGACCCCGTGGGGATGGATGGCAGCAAGGTAGTTCCGGGAGGGGTCCAGCTCAGCAGTCTTGACCAGCTGCAGGGACAGGAACCCAGTGAGCCAGAGCTGGACCTGCATCCTCACTTTGATGCTGACATTCTCCAGTGTGACCTTGGGCAAGTCACTACCCATCTCTGAGCCTTAGGTTCTCTGGAAGATTGAGATATGGTGTGTGGCTGCACCTGGTGTGTCACCAGGTGCCGGCTGTGTCTCAGACTCACTGCTGGCTTTGGACAAATTGCTTTCCTCTCAGGCTATCTATTTGTAAAATGGGGACATTTGGCCCAGTCCCACCTAACTCCCCGGGCTGCTGGGAAGCTCAGGTCTGAGAGTGCCCTGCAATGATCAGGACTGCTACGTAACAGGATATAATTTGAAGGTATCAAATGGCCACATGGGGGCGCCACCATGCTGGAAGAGACCCATTTTACAAAACTCAATAAAGGAAAAATTGGCACTTGCAAGAAATATCAGGAGAGGATTCCTGTTAGGTTGCAGACCAGGAGGCCAGCTCTGGTCCCATTTAACACCCTCCCACCACCGTGTTTCTCTGCTCCCCTCACACCAGACCTTCAGTGGCCTTTATCCACTCTTTCCCCAGACATGGGCAGCTCTGCTGGCACAGAAACTTGCCTGGGTCTAGTCAGGACTGCAGCATGGAGGGTGTAGCAGGGACCACCAGGCATTATAGATTGAGTGGAAGAGGAGAGCCATTTGTCATTAGCAGTTTCCAGGTGAAGTGGGGTGAGTGGAGGGGACAGGAACTGAGTTAACAAATGCTGCTCCTGGGCGGTTACTGAACAGGCTGGGTGCAATGTGACCGAGTCTGCAAAGCTTTCGCTGTGGGCAGCGACTGCGGGTGTGTGTGTGTGTGTGTGTGTGTGCGCGCGTGTGCGTGCGTGCGTGCGTGTGTGTGTGTGTGTGTGTGTGTGGCGGAAGACTAATTCTTTCCTCATTCTGCCCAGAACCACAGGGCCCACCCTTTACAGTGACAGTGCCAGGGCCTCTGGGAGCCACAGCCCTCAGAGTTAGAAGGCCTGAGGCCCCCTGGCAGGACTGCCAGGGCCTTGTAATTTGCATTTCCTGATTGGGAGTGGAGACTAGCCCTTTCCACTCTGGCCCAGCTTTGCTGAGGTGAAAGTCCATTCTGTCATCAAGCTGAAACTTTCAGCTGGTGACTCCCTGAGGATTCTTGTTGCTGCCTTTGGGGCCTCAGAGGCCATACTGTCCACCCTCAGAGAAGCCTGGAGGGATCTGGGGGACAGCAATGGGGATTTGAGCTTCTCTGCTTCATCCGGCTTCTTCTGTCCTTGACCTGGACTTGGTCTCCGTGCATGTACGCACAAACACACACACACACACCACCACCACCACCACCACAGTATGCCCTTCTGTTAACCACCGACACTTTGCAAAAAGGCCAGAGGGTCCACTGTCTCCCAGACAAGGGCAAAATTCTTCCACTCATGCAGTGAGGATTTATTGGATGTCAAAATAAAGACATATAACCAGAGATTTCTCACCACCCTACTGGGAAAGGTGCTTCCTCAGGAACCCATCTGGTGGTGTTTCTTTAAAGACATACCTGGCTTCCTGAACTTAAGCATTTGCGTATAAATTTTCTTTCTCAGCTAGAGGAAAGGTAATTTTGTACGACCTCCATAAAGGCGATTTGGTAATATCTAGCACAACTATAACTCTAACTGACCTTTCAACCCAGCAAAGCCAGAGCTGAGGAACTTAGCTACAGAGTTTCTCATGCTTGTGCAAAATGACATCTGTACAAGATTATTAACTGAAGCATCGTCGTTTTCAGTAATAGCAAAAACTTGGCACCCACCCAAATGTCCATCAACAGGACTTATTTAGACAAATCATGAAACGTCTATGGACCACTTTGCAGCCATAGAGAAGTATGATGCAGCTCTTCCTGTCCTAAGAGGGGAAGATAGCCACAGTCACCTGTCAGATGAGACAGCAAGGGGCTTGCAGACAGTTACCAACACGTGTCTGTATGTGGATGCACCAAACACTGGTTGTCATAGTTGCCTCTGGGTAAAGAACTGGGGAGAAGGGGTGTGAGGTGGGACAGGTCTTTTTACTCCATAGGCTTTCAAATTTTGAACAAGAATGTATTACCTATTTTATTTCTATTTTTTATTTTTTAATATTTTTATTGACTTCTAGAGAGGGAGAGTGAAACACTGATCATCTGCCTCCTGCATGTCCCCTAGGAAGGCTGGCTGCAGCGTGAGAGCCCCCAATGGACAGTGGAGCAAACTGAGATGTTGAGGGCAAATGACCTGCCCACAGCCACATAGAGGAGTCTGAGTTCCACCGTCTCCTGCAGAGAGCGCTGGAGAGAGCCAGGAAGCCTCTGCTCCAGACCCAGGGAGACAGTCTGAGACCCAGCACTCTCTCAGGGGTCTTCTCTTTTTCCGTTAAACTTGGAAGGTCCAGGGCACTCAGGGATCCTCTCCAGGAGGCAGTTCCTACATCAGCAGCCTGGCCCTGGAGAACCTGTTCCTGGCCTATCAATGTGCCTCGATAATTCAGCAGGTGAAAAACACAGGGCAAATGGGGTCTGATTCAGAAGTTCTGGTTCTAGCCTTGGGCATCTGATTTGTGACAAATTTCCCAGGGGTTTCATATATATGAATCACCACTCTAAACCCAAGGAGTCTCCTTCTGGGTTCAGGAAGTTGGCTCTGTGTGTGTGTGTGTGTGTGTGTGTGTGTGTGTGTGTGTGTGTGTGTGTGTGTAGAGAGAATGGCTTTCCTTCCCTATCTCCTCCTATCCTGATGAAAGGAAAGGCTCAGGTATTCTCCCTGGCCCGGGCAGTGGCTCAGTGGGGCTCAGGTCAGGCTTCGGCCTCCCCAGGCTTCTCCGTTGATAGCTTCTCACCCCTGCACAGCCATGCACTCGGTTAACTCACTGGCAGCTGCAAACCCATTTCCTCAATTCTAAGATGCCCCTTTTTTCACATCTTAACATTTTATTATCAAGACGCATCTGCCAGCTGTAATTGGAAGACCTTTTTTTAGTGGTACCTGAAACACTAGTATGTTTTACCACTGAGGATGTCTTATAGTTGAAGTACAGTATGTGCCAGGCATTGAGAGTTGGGAGGAGTGCCCAAGGTGGGGAATTCTCAGCACCTACTGGGTGCCAGGCACCTACTACACCACCACACTTTATCCTGTTAGCACTGTGAGGGAAGTATTGGCACCAATGTCCTCATTTTACAGATGAGGAAAACAATACAAAAGGTTAACTAATTTGCTCTAGGTCACATAGTAAAGTGGCAGAGGCAGGATTTCAACACAGGCAGACTGGCTCTGTGTGTGACCAGCGGGCTTGCCACCTTGTAGGAGTTCTCAAGTAAAAGGTGACAGAGGTTAATGAGGCAAAGGAGTGCATTTCAAGTAAGGGCATCAGCACAAGTGACACAGCTCATGCCTGATGGGGGAAGGAAAGGCAGGCAAGGAGTGAGCAGAGGCCCAGAGTGCAGGGGTCTGCAGGCTGCGGTAAGAATTAGATTTTATTCTAGGTGCAGTGGGACTCACTGCTGGTTTTTTGTTTTTGTTTTTTGGGGGTTTTTTGGTTTGTTTGTTTGTTTTAACATTTTAAGAGTCCAGATAAAAAGATAACTGTGGTCAGGACTTAGATAGTTGGGAAAAGAGAAGGTTCAGATCTGGAGGAGTCTGGGAGACAGACCTCAGGCTCTAGAGCAGCAGTTCTCAACTAGGGTCAGTTTGTCTGGCCCTCTTCCCCCTAGAGAGGACATTTGATAATATTTGCAGACAGTTTTTGTTGTCACAACTGGTAGAGGAAAGTGTTACTGGCATTTAGTGGGTAGAGGTCCAGGATGAACTCAGAAATCAGAACATGCCTCCCCATATACACACACAGCAAAGACTCATTCAGCCCTAATGTCAATGGTGCAGAGAAAGCCTCTTGAGAGTTACTTGGCTAGAAGAGGGCATGGCAGCAAAGGCAGTGGAAGTCAACAGGAATGGAGGCCCCCAATCCCTACAGGATAGCAGCTGAGGAAACAGCTGCTCTCTGTGCCAGGTCCCTGTGCCCATGGCAGAGGTAGGACTCCTGGGAGGGTCACAGGAGACAGGCCCTATTGCCTCGTGAAGCAAGACCTACCTTCTCACAGGCAGAACCCTTTCACAGTAAAGGAGCCATTGCAGAAGGAAGTGGGCACCCTGTCCAAGGGCTGTGTAAGCTGGAGTTCTGTCTTGGGGGGGTGGTCAGCCACCTGAGTCTCTCTCTGGGAGGTGGGGCAGGAAATCCCTAGTGATGTCTGCAAGGCTGTGGAGGGACTGAGGGATCATCCCAGGTGGGAGGTGTCCTGCACTACAACATTTCCTGACACCAGGTCACAGCCCTGGCCATAGCGGTCTGTCTCCCAGACTCTTCCAGATCTGATCCTCCTCAGACCTTGGCCTTGTAGACAGTGTTTGCTCCCTGTGGGGTGATGAAATCTTCACAGGGGAAACCCAGCTTCCAGGCACTGGTCTTCATCCTGAAGTGGAGACAGCTCCTCCCACACCAAACAGTGCCTGGTTTGCCATAATTAGCTCTTTAGGAAGCCCATAGGTTGAGTTTAGAAAACTCTAGGGCCCAGAAGCAGTTTCCTAATTTTGCTTGAAATTCCACCACTAGATACTAGTTCACAAAATCACAGTAAGAACTGATAGGACCTCAGAAATCCACATGTATTTGACAGGAGTGCTGAGGCTTGTGAATGCAGGGGAGTTCTAGCTGAGCTGGGACTCCCTCCAGCCTGCCCACCCCAAGGTCTTTGCAGGGCCTTTTGGGAGAGTTGGAGGGTCGGCTGGAAGCCTATGGGGAAGGGAATCTGCAGGCCACAGCCCCACCCCTGCAGGTTCCCAGCCTAGGACAGGCAAAGTCACAGTGGGTGCCATCTTGCCCTCTGCTGCCCACTTGGTGGTACTGCCTGCCCTCTGCAGGTGGTAATGCAACAGGCCTGCAGGGGCACCAATCCTGAAACACTGCAAACAGAATTTCTGCAAAGCAAGTTCACTGTTCCACCAGTGTCAACAGTGCTGAGACTGAGAAACCCTCCTTGATAGCTACAGGGCTGGGAGAAGAGCAGGAAAGGCAGTGTATAGGATAGGCACAGAGCTACCTCAGCATCATTTTTCTGCCAGACCTGCAACTGGCAGCAGCTCCAGGTACAAAGAGCAGATGCTGTCCTTTGCAGGCACTTGGATGACAGCCCCCTGGAGAATTTTCAGTTGAAGAGTCCCAGTTCTGTGAAATGGCCTTCAGTGGCCCCTATTACCTTGTCCCTGAAAAACTCTTTAGCTTAGTCCCCAGGTGTACCTTCTACTTTATTCACACTGAACATTAACATTATGGCTCAACAGCCATACTGTGGTTGGCTTCTGGGCCTGCACTTGTGCTGTTCCTCTTCTTTCCCTGATGAATCAGGATTCAGCTCACAGTGGGAGGTGAGACCACAGAGCGAGAATCCACAAAGCTCTACTAGAGGCCAGAACCTGCCTAAGGTTTCTTTGGCTTAGAAGTTGACATTCACACACACTCCCAGGTTCCAGGCCACACTTTCCCATGGAAACTCTGACCTTCCTGGAACAGGAGAGCAAGCCCTGGCCTGGGAGGAGGAGAAGAGAGAGGAAAGGGAATTTAGAATCTCAAGCTCAGAAGTCCTGGCTGGGGGTAAAGGACTCTGCTCATGACATGCCCATGTCTCCTTTGAGGACTCAGCAAGCCCTGCTTGCCTTTGATGACAATATCCTGGAAGAGCACACCGCAGAGGAAGCCAATATAGCGGGTAAGGAAGACCAGCCCCCACCTGGACCCCTCAGGTTAGCTCAGCACTGCCCACTCACTCTGTGTTTCAGCATGAGATGGAAGTCCCTGTTGGCCAACTTCTTGCCCTCTGCCCAGCTCCTGCCCTGTTGCCTTGTCCTGCCCTGTCCCACCATTGCCCTTTGCCCTGGAGGACCTGCTCACTGGGGCATTAGGGGCTCTTGCATCTCAGTAGTTGCCCAGACTTTGCTAGTTCTTTTTGGACCTCAAGACTCTTAGAAGGAGGCGATGAGTTGTTTAACCTCTGTGAGCCTGTTTCCTCCACTCCTCCTCGCTTTACGAGCTGGGGACCTAACTCCTAGAGGGATGGGAAGAGGTGAGGATCTGAATGGAGTAGAAGAAGCCATGCAGGTGTGAAGATCAGCCGCAGGGCTCTGGGCTATCAGACACGCAGCCACAGGCTCCCAGCCTCCCCACTGACTTGGTAAAATAATCCTAGCTATTAGTTTACTGAGAACCTACGAGCTGCCTAATCCCCTGTCTCATTAAATCCACACACCCAATGATGTATGTGGCATCATCTCCTCTTTACATGTGAGGGAACTGAGGCTCATAGAGACTGTGTAACTCACCCAAGGTCACCCAGCTGGTGTATGGTGGAACTGGTATTAGAACCAGTTCCAGAGACCACATTCTATACCTTTCTTTTCCTTTCCTGTTTCCAGAAAGAGCCAACTGCCCCTGCCTGGCACCTTTCTGTCACTTTGTCTTCCCCATCCTATCTCATCTGGCCAATACACTATCCCTGCCCAGCTGCTTACATCCAGGGTTTAGTTTGTCTCAGGTTCAGTAGAGAAGCTGAAGGGTCTGTTCATTCAAATCCAGGGATCTGCTTCACTTAGGACTGATCTTTGGGTCCAGGGTCAATTGTCCACGATGGCCATGAGGTACCCTGAGTCAGACAGTCAGAGAGTCAAAGGCACTCAAAGTAGGAGAGATCAGTCTGCTTACTGGATACATGAGGAAACTGAGGTTCAGAATGGGGCAAGGCCTTACCCAAGGACATATAGCATGCCAAAGTTAGGAGTAGGAGATAACCTGAGAACCAGTTTGGGGTTCTCTCCCCTTCTCCTTTACCCACAGTAAATATACAAACTTAAAAACCAGTAAAAAACTTGTTGTGTGACCTTGGTCATACCTCTGGGTGTCAGTGTCCTCATCTGATGAAGTGTGGAGCTAGATGGTCTCTTACAACCTTGACTTTATTATCTCCCTCCACCCCAAACCTGGGCTGCAGAGGGGTTTACACCTATAAGATACATATATGTGCCACACTATATGCCTCACAGAGCTCCTTCAAATCCTGTGCATTCATCAACCCTCATATTGGCCCCACATTCCCGGAGATGGGAAACCATGGCCAGAGAGGAGGTGGACTCTTCCCCATGCCACAGAGTGGTGGTAGCCCTCGCTCTTGCCTCCCAGTCCATCTCTTCTCACTTTCCCCATGGAGATGTGGGACACTATGGCCCTGGCCATGCCCAAGCCAGTCGTAATACTCACCGAGACAGGGAAATAGTCCTTCATGTACTTCCATACGACAGAGCGTCTTACGGCCCGGACCCGCCTGCCACCCTTCCATGGCTTCTCTCGGTCCAGGTACCACCAGGTTGCATACAGGACACTGAATAACCAGAATCTGGTGAACAGGAGGCCTATGAAGACCACAGTGCAGATCTGAGCTGGGGAAGGAAGCAGGTGAGAGGTATGAGAAGCAGCAAACAAGACTGCCCAGAGCGAACCTCCCCATGCACCCAGCACCTGCCCAGAGGGAACCTCCCCATGTGCCCAGCACCGGCAGCACAGTCTTGTCCAGCCCGCAGCCCCAGGAAGAGATCAGCTTCCCACGCCTTCAAGGAGGAGAGAATGCAGCCGGCCCTGAGTCATACTCGGAGAGCGGATTTTAACTGAGGGAGGCCTAACTCCAAAACTCATTTTTTCCTCATTGCACCAGCTGTCTTATTCACTTTGGTCTCCCCCCTCCACCACCCTCCCTCCAGTATAGTTGACCCTTGAACAGCACGGCTTTGAACTTCATAGGTCCATTTACATGCGGATTTTTTTTTCCCCAGTAAAGACAGTACAGTACTGTAGATGTGTTTTCTCTTCCTTATGATTTTCTTAATTACATTTTCTTTTCTCTAGCTTACTTTATTGTAAGAATACAGTATACAATACATATAAGATACAAAATATGTATTAACTGTTTATGTTATTTGTAAGGCTCTGGTCAACAGTAGGTTATTAGTAGTTAAGTTTTGAGGGGAGTGAAAAGTTATACGTGGAGTTTCGGCCACACAGGGGGTTGGCACTCCTAACCCCCATGTTGTACAAGGGCCAGCTGCAGTCTGCATTCACCAGGCACTCAATGAATGCCTGGTGGACAACTGTATTAACTGTTTTTAGTTTCCATACTTTGGGACCTCAGAGGAAAAGGAGACACTCTTTCTTTCCAGACATCTGTCTGTTTACCCTCTGCCTCATCTTTCTAAAGACACATCCAGCCAGGTACCCCCTCTAATGAAAGCCTTCCATGGTTTCTACATAACTTCAAGGCACAGCCCAAGCAGCTCGGCCTGGCATTCAAGCTCCGAGTGGCTTCCTGTCCCAGCCTCACCTCACTGACGCAACACACCTAGCACTACAGCCACGCTAAACTGCTCAGTGTTTCTACAGCTCAGCGAGATCTTGCAATCTCTTAGCTTTTGCTCGTGCTACTTTCTCTGCCTGCAATGCTCTTTCCTAGTGGAGGAGAAAAGTCCCCACTTTCCTTTGGCATTGTACCAGAGGTCCTGGCCGGTGCCACATGGCAAGAAAAATGAATGGACAGCATTAAGACTGGAAAGGGAGAAGCAAACTGTCTCTTCACAGACACACAATTCAATATACAGACTATCCTAAGAATTTACAGAAGCTACCAGGACTTATATGGGTTCCACAAGGTCGCAGGACCTTGGGAAAGAACATTTGCACAGAGGATGGAAGGAGTACTGCAGAACAGGAGGAAGGAGACAGGATACAGGGGTGGGGGGGCGGGGGAATGGCAAGGAGAGTGATTTGCATTTTATTTACCTATTTTTCACATTTAAAAGTTTAATGTGAAAAAAAATAAAGAACCCCAGTTAGGGTTCTCTCCCCTTGGGCAAAATGAAAAGTCTGTATGGGTGACTCCCACTTTAAGGAAATCAGCTCTAGAGAATAAAAACAAATTCTTTATTGTGGCTACCTGGATGGTAGGGTTTGGGGAGGTCTTACTTTTACGATGCGCATTTTGTTTGAAGGTTTTACAATGGAATGTCTTAGTTTTGCAGTCAGAAAAAAAAGGTTCAGGAAAAAACACACAGGGCACTTGCACTTAACCAGAAAGTCTTTCTCCTACCGGCCAGCCCCCTCACCCTGGGTTTACACTTTCATTCCTGTTAGCAGGCAAAACCCAGGCTGTAGGTCACTTAGGAAGGGAGATACTTTCTTTCACTTAATCCTCACAACTCTGAGAGGGAAAAATTTAAAACGCCACTTTACAAAGGACCAGAGAAAGTATGCAAATTGGCTAAGGTCACACAGCAAGCTGATAGGATGGGACCTGGGATTCAGTTCTATTATTTTGGCTACATCATGCTTCCATTTATTCATTCCACAAATATCTATGAACTCCAACTCTCCTAGGAGCTGGAGATGCAGCAGAAAACAAGGCAAACTTTTTGGATGGAGCTTACCCTCCTGTGTGAGTGTGTGAGTTATAGATGAGAGGAAAGGAAACAGACAATAAACAAGCAACCCACTGAGAAAGTATCTGACTCTGGGCCCTGAATCCTAGATGCCAGGTCCTAGTAGGCTTCTCCAGCAATTTTTTTGCCACTCCCCAAAATGCCTCCTCTAACTCCAGAGTGAACCAGCTGTTCAATAAATGTGCACTTTTTTTTTTTAATCCTCGCCCAAGGATATTTTTTCCATTGTTTTTCAGAGACGGGGGGCGGGGGGGGGGGCATTGATGTGAGAGACACACATTGGTGGCCTCCCACACTCACCCCAACCGGGGCTGGGGCTGGGGCTGGGGCTCGAACCTGCAACAGAGGTAGGTGCCCTTTACTGCAATTGAACCCAAAACCCTTCAGCCTGTGGGCTGATGCTCTAACCACTGAGTCAAACTGGGGAGGGCAAATATGCAGTCTGTCTTCTCCACCAGAAGCCCTTACTCTCCTGCCAGCCTTTAAATCCTGCCCTCTGGACCCCATCTCCTAAATATCTCTTGAAGGAGACCACTTCTTTCCACTCGCTGCCGGCCTCCCTGGAACCAAGGTTGGCGATCTTTTTCTTAAAGGGCCAGACTGTAAATATTTTAGGCTTTTCAGCTCAAGAGGCAACCTGGAGGGTATTACATAGGCACATAACCATTTAAAATGCAATCATTTAAAAATGTAAAAACCATTCTTACTTCATGGACTGTGCAAATACAAAAACAATCCGGGGAGGGTGGGGAGGAAGGGGGTCAATGGGGGGATGGATAGATAAATAAATAAATAAATAAATAAATAAATAAATAAATAAATAAATAAATAAATAAATACTGGAATAAAAGATTGTGGAAAAAAAACAAACAAAACAATCAGTGGACTGGATTTGGCCCATGGGCCATAATTTGGTAACCCCTGATCTAGACTGTGATGGCTTCCTGCCATTGATCTATTGCTCAACACCCCAAACACAGTAGATGCCTTCACAGCTGCCATGGGGCCCTTTAACACACAGATTGGACCTTGTCACCGCCCTACCTAAAGCCTTCTTGGGACTCCCTTTTGCCCCCAGGATAAGGGATAAGGTAAAACCTCCCACTCCTGCACCAGTGAGCTCATATCTCTTTTCTCAGCTGTTTTTCCTCTAGTCCTCCAGGCCCAGCGTGACTTTGACCTCTGTGCTGCTCCTGACATTCCCAGGCTCCTGGGCTACAGGTCTGCAAGGCTGCTGGTGGGCATAGCCAGTCAGACACGCTGCTGCTCACAAAGCTCACACAAGGCAAGCCAAGTATGAGGTCCCTTATTTCCTGTGATCGATAGGCAGCAGACTGCCTGGCTCTGGGACCCCAGTGCCCTTTGTCCAGGAGCCAGCACCAACAGTCTGCCCTGGGCATAGGCCTTCCTGCCCATGCTTTTCCCACAGCCTCCTTATCCACACCCCCTCCCATACCCTCTGCCCTCTGCCCTCTCTGGGCCTCCTCCTCTCTCTTGCTGCATCAGTAGGAGGAGCCCAGTACTCTAGGACCTTTGGCATTTATATCACTTAGGACTCTACAACCTTGGGCATTTAAAGCACTTAGTTTCTTGGCTCATCTGTGTAATGGGGATAACCAAGGATATTTAAAATGTTTAACAACCTTTAGGACCCAAGACAAAGACCAACATAAAGGATGTCAGGGGCAAGGTACTGAAGTGCCTAGGGAGTGAATCCTTCAGCTGCACAGTTGGGAGGAGGTTCTGAGAAAGTACCTGGTCACAGTGGTGGTGGCGTGTGTATGTGTGTGATGCCTGTTGACCAACCTGTACAGAATATGTCCATATTTTAACACCAGGATAGTGGTGTCTGCATACAGGCTGAACACTAGCCTTGGGGGTAGCAGTTTCCACCAGGTCTGGTGCCAGGAGAACTGAAGACTCCACATACTCCCAGTTGCTCTCTCTTTCCAATCCTCAGTCCTGGGCCCTCCTCAAAAATGTCCCCTTCAGCAGGGCTGAAGTTTGGGCAAGTGTGGCCTCCTGGCCACAATAGATGTGTTCGGTGCGGGGCATGGGGGAGGTAAGGGACCCTCCTGTGTAATTCCAGCCGAGGGGCCAGGGAGGGCTGTGCTGTGCAGATTAAGCACATCTCTTCATTTCATCCCACAATAGCCCTGTCAGGTCAGTATTGTTATACTCATTCTGCAGATGATGAATGAAATAGAAGCCTGGAGAGGTCAGGCATGGGTCCACAAAGGTCACACAGCTAGTCAGTTGCACAATTAGAGTTCGACCCAGGTTTGCCTGGTACCCCGTTCTCTCCCCAGTCCACATTCAGCCTCCACTTTCTCTCTCCATTCTGTTCTTTCCCTGTTCCCCTTTTTCCCTACCCCTTCAGTCTCCCCCTCTCTGAAGGAAGGAAGAAAATCCATCCCCTCTGAGCAGCCTGAGGAGCCCTTTCAGGAAACTGCCTAGATTTTCCCCCACACCACAGGCAGCCTGAGACAGGTGTTCTGTCCTAGTACAAAGGTGGAACCCACAGCCCAGCAAAGCTAAGTAACCTGCCCAAAGGCACAAGTGATGGCTTCTACCCCACCCTACCCCCACACCCTCCAAAAGTCTCTGGGCAGGGACTCTGAGCACAGCAAAGCCCTGGTTAAGACCGAAGTCTTTCCACCATCAATGTACTGTGTGCACCTAAAGTAGCAGATGCCCATCCCCCGTCCCCAAGCCCAGCCTGCCTTACCCAAGGCCAAGAAGCAGAAGACCCACTGCAGGACAGAGAGGGTCTGCAGCCTGCGCTCCCATGACACGTGCAAGGGCGCAAACTCCACCATGCTGGCTCCTCTGTGGGCTCTGGAGGCTTCTCAGTACCACCGTGCGCAGAAGCACCCAAAGGTTTTTGTGGCTGGCCAGGTTGTATAAGCATTTGTGGGGGAGGAGGCCGCCCCGCCCAGCCCGGCCCAGAGGCCTCCTTGCCCCACCCCACCGGAAGCTGTTTCCTAGGAGAAACCTTTGAATCCTTCCTTGTGCCCTGGGCTCAGCTACCAGGAAAGGAAAGTGAAGGAAGTGTGCAGCCTTTATCCAGGGCAGCTGTCTCCTCAGGTAGTAGCTTATAGGGCAGGATCAACTTTTTCCAATTGCTTCAATCTTGCTTTTCACTTATCAGGTGGAGCTCCAAGAATAATTCGGTCTCCAGCTCTTCCCACCTGCCCAAGGATCTGGCTCCAGTAATGGTCTCCTCTCTCTTCTGTCATGTCCATTGTTCCCCCTCTACAAAAATGCCCCCATTTAAAAATCCCCTGGTCCTGTTTGCTGCAACTGGAATGGCAACAGGTGTTAGACTAGTGGGGTCAGACTGGACCTTGGTTCAACAATCTCAGTACTTGAGTTCTGGCCAAGAAAGAATTCAGAGCCAAGACTCAAACTATAAGAGGAAATTTTCTTAGAAAGCCACAGAGGTAGAAGAAGTGGGTGGTAGAAGAAATGGACTCCAGAAACAAGTTACAGAGGCAAAAGAAGGGGCCCTTGGAGCCTAGAAGAAAGGAAGGCAAAGATAACACACGGGAAGAAGAAGAGAGAGAGGGAGAGGAGAAAGGCATGGGTGTACTCCCAGGAGGGGGAGAGAGCAGGAGAGGGACAGCTGTGCTGGGTTCTCAGTCCTAAGGGCTTTTAAGGGTGGGGATTCTAGGGGGAGTCCCAGGGGTGGATCTCAGTAGAATATTCATTAGCTTTCCAGGTATGTTTTTTCAGGGTTAGGAGTTCCACTGATTGATTGGTTGGCGCCAGAGCAGGAGGTCATTAGTCAATGCAACTGGTCCTGAGGTCAGCTATAGATAGCATCGATTCTCTGGTTTTGCTGTTTTTCTGGGCCTGGGCCTGGGCCTGATACACAACTGAGGCCTAGCTGTGGTGTCTAAGGAGGAAAGGTCAGGGGGTCTAAACCACATGACCAACAATATGAAAGTTCAGGGGGTCCAAACCATATGATCAGTGATATACTGGGGGAGGAAAGGTTACCCTGGGGATGGGGTCCTTGTTTTCCCAATTTTGCCCATTGCTAGGCACCAGGGGCTTTCCACCTTGGTGATCATCTGTATCTGGCCCACCATCCTTGCTCTGCTCATATCTAACTGCCTACCACAGCCCCACCAGCTCCTTCACCTCCTGCCCCTTTTCACAGCAAAACTCTTGGAAGTGTTATAGGATAGTGTAAGAAGCTAGGAAATTTTCAGGGCAGGAGGAATAGGGAAACTGAGACAGGAAAATTAAACAAAGCAAAAAAGCTTTACAGGCCGCTGGTAGCAGGACCTTATCTTGAGAACAAAGGGTTAAAACCACCTAACCTCACAAAAGAATGCAAGAGAGGAGGGGGAAGGGAAGGGGTAAAGGAGGAATCTTATTTCAAACTAATCAGAGACTACTTAGTACAAATCATCCTGAAGCTGTTAAAACAGCAGGGAGGAGGGGAAAAGAAGAGCACAGTCTGTCTTATCCCATTATTTAAACATTGTCATCCCAGCAGTCTAGGGATTGTCAAGATAAAGTTGCCTGCTACTTCTCATAAATTGTGGGAAAACCATTACATAGAAAAGTAGAGACCTTTAGACTTAACCTGTACCAGGATATTTAGCAGAGGGATTTTTTTTTTTTTAATATATCTTTATTGATTTCAGAGAGAGGAAAGGAGAGGGAGAGAGAGAGATAGAAACATCAATGATGAGAGAGTCATTGATCGAGCCCGCAACCCGGGCATGTGCCCTGACCGGAATCGAATCCTGGATCCTAGGTCGATGCTCAACCGCTGAGCCACGCCCAGCCGGGCTAGCAGAGGGATTTTTTTAAAAAGCTTATAGACAAGATGGTGTATAAGACAGAGACTCCCCCACCCTACTGGCTCTTCAGATTAGCTGAGAGCCCATCTGCACTTCATAGGCAGATGAATAGATTTGCTTGCCTTGCTTCATTAATAAATGTGCATGCTTTAATTTTTATACAAATTCACTTGCTTTAATGTTTTAATAAATTTACTTTCTCACAACGCAATCAAGATCTCTCATATAAAATCATTTATATGAGAAGACAAGAATTGAAGTTGGGAACAGCCCTCTCCCACTGACTGAGGGGACTGTCCAATAACAACCTGTCTGTGAGAGGTGCCTATCACGTAAGTGCTGTCTGCATCCCACCTCTTCACCTCTCATTCTGTCCTCTGCTACTCCATACCTCAGATGCCACTATTCCACGGAACTGCCCTTGACAAGTTCACCAGTGGCCTCCATGTTGCTAAGTCCAGCGGTCAAGTCTCAGGTCTCATTTTGATCTGTCAGTAGCCTTAGACACAGTTGATCACTCCCTCCTCCTTGAAACCACTTGGCCTATGGACACCACTCTCTCCTGGTTTCCTTCCTACCGCTCTGGCTGCTCCTTGGTGTTCTTTGTGGCTCTTACCCTTTACCAGACTAAATGTTTGAGTGCCTTCATGCCCTCCTAGTCCTTGGACATTCTCTTTTCTTTTCACTACTCTGGAGATCTCATCCAGTCTCACGGGCTTGTACTCTATTCACACAAGGAAGACTTCCAAATCTGTATCTCCAGCTCTAACTTCCCCCTGGGCCTCCCGATTGGATGTGTAATTCACTACTTGACATCTTCACTTGAAAGCCTATTTTGCACCTCCATCAGAGCATGTTTAAAACTGGACTTGATTTCTACTCACCTGCCCACATCCGCCTTTTCTCTGCTCTCTGCCGTATCAGTAAAGAGTAACTCCATTGACCTGGTTCTTCAGGGCAAACCTTAAAGTCACACGAAACTCGTTCAGTCCCTCTTCATTCACATCTAACAGTCGGTTCTCTTAAATCTCTCCTTTTAAATGTACACTTTGAATTGAAGTATATCAAACATACAATGAAGTGCACAGATCCTCTCCTCCCTGGAGGCCACCACCATCCTCATCTCTGTTTTTGCACTTTATAAAAAGTGAATCTTACACTATATACTCTTTTGGGACTGGTTTCTTTGGTTCAGGATTATATTTCTGAGAGTCGTCCAAATAGTATTTGTAGTAACTTTGTTCTAGTTACCATATGGATTTCGATGCCACGATTTATCCATTTTACTGCTCAGAGGCATTTGGGTTGTTGCCTGTTTCTGGCTACTGTGAATTGTGCTGCTATGGGAATTCCTCCCCCCACCCCCCACCCCCCAGTGTTATTGAGAAATAACTGGCATGCATCTCTGCATGTGTTTAAGGTATACAAGACAATGATTTGATTTACATATATTGTGAAATGATTAACATAACAAGTTTAGTGACCATTCATTATCTCATGTAAATACCATAAAAAGGAAAGAAATAACAATTTCTTCGTGATAAGAACGTTTAGGATCTACTCTCTTAACAACGTTCCTATATATCACACAGCGGTAAGCACAGTCTGTACATGTCTTTTGATGCACAGGTATGTACATTTCCGCTGAGTGTGTGTCAGGGAATAGAATTGCTGGGTCTCCTGGTAAGAAGCCACACAGTTTTCCAAAGTGGTCGTAGAAATTGACACTCACACAGGCCCTATGTGAGCATTCTCCACACCCTCCTCTACGTTTTAACCATTTTAGTGACTGTGCAGAAGTCCTTCATTGTGGTTATAATATTTTCCTAATGCCTAATGAGGTTGAGCACATTTTAATATGTTTACTGGCCATTAGATATCATTTTCTGTGAAGCTCTTGTTTTGGTCTTTTGTGGATGTCAATATCTCTTGCATCAAGCTTTCCATCCCTACTACCAGCCTCTCTGTTTGACTCTGCCACCAGCTGTCTAACTGGTCTCTCTGTCACCATGCCCATTCTATCGCCCACAGTCAGAGTATGTGAATTCTCAAACTTGGGAGTAGTGTCAAACTGTTTTCTGACAGAGTAGCACCAATTTGCACTCCCACCAGGAATGTATGAGAGATCTCACAGATGCATATCCTCTCTGACCCTTGGTATGGTCAGACTTATTTTTTGCTAAGGTGTAGAGTGATATCTTATTGTGGTCTTGATTTGCATTTCCTGATTACTAATGTTGAATGTGTCTTTATTCATAGGCATTTTCTCTTCTGTGAAAAGCTCGTTCTTAATTTTTGCCCAATTCTCTACAGTGTTGTTTACACTTTTTGTTTGAATTTGGAGAAGTTTTTTATGCACTCTTGATGCTAATCTTTTGTTGGTTGAATATATTGTGAATCTTTTCTCCCAATTTTTAGCTTGTCTTTTAAGGTGTCATTGGATGAAAAATATCTTTAATTTTAATATATTTATATTTATCAGTCTTTTTTAAATAGACATTGCTTGGTCTGATTTAGGAAAACTTTCCTACCTGTATTTTCCATTAAGAATTTAAAGTTTTAAACAAAAAAACAAACTCATAGATACAGACAACAGAATGGTGGTTTCTAGAGGGAAAGGGGCATGGGGAGGACAAAGAGAGTAAAGGGGGTCAAATAAATGGTAACGAAAGGAAACTAGACTTTGGGTGGTGAGCACACAATTAAGTATACAGATGTCATACTATAATGTCGTACACCAGAAATTTGTATAATGTTATTAACCAGTGTTATCCCAATAAATTTATTTTTAAAAAATAACAAATAGACAAAAAAAGAATTTAAAGTTTTGTTTTTCACATGTGATTCTGGGGTCCTTACATAGTGTGAGTTAGGTTCCAATTTTATCTTTTGACATATAGATAACCGTTGTTTTGCTCATTTGTTGACCACTTGTCCCTTCCCCAACGATATAGTATGTCACCTCTGTCAACAGCAGAGTTCTACATATACATGGTCTGTGTTGGGGCTTTTGCTCTTTCCCATTGGTCAATTTGCCTATCTCTGCTAGTGCAATAGCATTTAAATTATTTAGTTCTACTATCTGGGAGGGCAAGCCTGCTTGTCTATCTTAGGAGTGTCCAGGCTGTAACTAATCCTTTACTCTTCCATACACATTTTAGAATCATGTTAACAAATTCCAAAAAACATCTCTCTTGGAATGTTAGAATTCATAAAATGTTGTATCTACAGTTCATTTTGAGGAAACACATGTGCAAATAAAAATGAAAGTAAGAATAAATGAATTAAATCCCTGGGTCATAATATCTAACAAAAGAGCAACAAAGAAACACAAAAGAAAGCACAAGGATGAAAACAATAGAGATAAAAGCAGGAATTAATGAGATAGAGAATAGAGCTAACTAATAAATTATAATTTTGGTTTTCTAAAAAAATTAATGAAATAAACTATTAGCTAGTGCAATCAAGAATAAAAGGGACAAATAATACATAAACAAAATTAGAAGGGACAGTGGAGAAATTATTAAAACAGAAGAAAAATTTAAAATTAAAAGAAACTACAGATGGTTTCCAACTTATGTTGGTTCAGTTTATGACTTTTTAACTTTAAAATGGTGCAAAAGTGATACACATCATAAACTACATGAGATATTCAACACTTTATTATAAAATAGGCTTTGTATTAGATGATTTTGCCCAACTGTAGGCTAATATAAGTGTTCTGAGAACATTTAAGATATGAGAGGTTAAGCTATGATATATGGTAGGTTTAGGTGTATTAAATGCATTTTTGACTTACAGTTTTGCCAACATCCTGACTTTAGCCCAGTGAAATTAATTTCAGACTTCTGACCTCCAGAGCTGTAAGAGAATAAATGTGTTTTTTAGAATATTTTTAATTGATTTTTAGAGAGAGAAAGGAAGAGGGAGAGACAAACATTGATGTGAGAGAGAAACATTGATGGGCTGCCTCCTGCATGTCCCCTATGCGGGATCCAGTCTGCAACCCAGGCATGTGCCCTGACCGAGAATCAAACTGGCAACCTTTTGGTGCAAGAGGCGATGCACAACCAACTGAGCAACACTGGCCAGGGCAAATGTGTTTCGTTTTAAGCCACTAAATTTGTGGTAATTTGTTGCAGCATCAGTAGTAACCTAATACAGCACCTTGTATGGGTTTAGTAAGTCTTGGTTCTGAATTTTTTCTTTTTTCCTACTCTTCCAGAAAAGCCGTGGCAGAACACTAGCCAATAATCTGTGTTCCATGAGCTAGCCTGCTCCTCTCTCTCTACCTAGAACAATTCTCTCCCATATGTACCCCTCCTAACCTTCCAGACCCGATTCGAACACCACCTCCTCCATGAAGCATGCTATGACTCCACCCCATCCCACCAGGTACAAGTGGAGACCCACAGCACTCAAAATAAGGAATCCTTTCTACTTCACAGCACAGTTGCCCTCATTCATGTCTCATTCCCCATCAGACTGAACATCAGTAGAGGTTTCGTGGGTGGGATTAATGAATGGTGTATAAGGTGAGAGCCCACTGTGGAAGAGGGCTCTGCCCCCTGGTCCTCCAGTGAAATAAATATGTGTTCTGTCTGACCTGGATGGGTGCCCTCATCTGTGCCTTCACCTTGGGCCCACCTTATGAAGCCAGTGTGTCACTTTACATCCTGGACAGTTTCCTTTGGACATCCCACAAGCACTTCAAGGTTACTGTGTCCCAAACTGACATCAGCATATTACACACACTTGCTCCTCCTGCACTCCCTGGCTGCCATTGGCACCACCACTCAGCCCTCTTCCAATCCAGCACTCTGTGGTCATTCCAGACTCTTCCCTCTCTGTCACTCTACACATTCAGTTATTTAAAAAGTCCTGTCATTTCTTAGGCACCTCTCTCAAATCCCATCTTTTCCCTGTCTCCACTGCCTTTACTGCAGGCCAGACCACTCCCACCTCTTTACCGGACCCTGTTACGGCCTACTCCATGGTCTTTCCATCTCTAGGCTGGCCCCAGCCAGCCCCTTCTCCACACAGAAGCAGCCAGAAGGAGTTACTAAAACCCACATCTGCCCATGTTGCTCTCCTTGCTCGGGCAGAGCAGATGAAAGATGGGTGTGGTTTCCAATAGCCAATGGGATGCCTTGCTCCTTGCCTTTCTCCAGTATTTCCTACAAGACCACATCCCATGTCCCTGCCCACTGAACTGTGATACCCAGTTCCACCCAAAAACCAGCTGCAGCTTCCTTCCTCTGTGACCACCACTGTGACCAGAAGAGACCCTGCACTGCAAGGCCAGCAGAATCCTTCAAAGGCCTTTATAGACAAGATCCACCTTCATCACGACAAGCATAAGAAGCTGCTCCCACATCAAATACAATTTACTGCAGTAAAAGTTTTGAAAAAGATTTCTATAATTTCAAGTTTTGTAAACAGTAAATTATTCATTTTGTTTTATAACTTGAACAATATTTGTTATAACTAAATAAAAATTGTTCTTGGTTGCCCATGACTAATTGGCATAATATTGCATTTGTAGACATTTAATTAAACATATTAATTTTGATGTTGCTTTTTTTCTGATCGCATTTTAGAGCCAATATGTTTTTCTTTTCAGGGCTTAAATATTTGCATAAGTTCTTGAAAAGCTTATGGGCCCCAAGTAATGAGGCCATGAGACTGTGAAAAGGTAGCTGGCTTTCTATGAAGTGGCCCCAGAGAGTTTAGAACTGAGCTCACACCAGAGCTAGGTGGCTGGGCAGGAGGTGGGAGAGGGAGGTTCCCAGCTCCTCACACAGGGGCATCAAGGTCACCCCTGATGTGCCACAGAGGGCCCAGAAGTGAGAACAAGGGGAAAGAGGCTTTGGGTGGGGAGGAAACTCAGGAAATTCCGAGCACCTCCTCACCTTACCTGGTGCCCTCCTACTGTTCTCTTGCCTGCCCTGCCCCTGCCCCTGCCCCATGTGCTGCTGGCTCAGATGTAGCTTTCTCGAAGTGTGGCTCCTCAAAGAACTGAAGGCCCTGAACTGAGTAAGTGAAGAGAGATCAGAGCTGTGAGCCCTCCCACACATCAGTCTCCCATTTCCCCAGCACCCAACCTCAGGGCTGTATAATGGAAAGTGCAAAGACTTTAGGTTCAAAGAGACCTGACTCATGCTGGCTCAGTGCTGAATTAGTTCCATGATTGGGGGCAAGTCACTTTCCTTTCTGAGCCCTATTTCCTCATCTGCATAATGAGGAGAATAATACCAACTTATAGGCTATTGTCGGGATCAATATGAAGCCACTAGCAGATGTCTGGCTGTGTGTAGGCACTTGGTAAAGGACAGTTACCTTTCCTCAAGCCATTTTTGAACCCTCACTCTCACCAGGTTTGGTCCACCAGGTCCTGGTTTCCTTCCCTCTTTAGTTAGTCCTTGCTGCCAGGTCATGAGGATGACAATCCTACGTGGGAAAGGAAAGGAGAGGTCTATTTGCCTCCTAGCTGATATGTGCCAGTTACAGTGCTGGGGGTGTTAAGCAGGTGACATTATCACTATTTAAAGACTGCCTGAGAGAAATGTTTCTCTTTTTTTCACCAGGCCCTGCTCCCTTTACCCCATCCTCAGGATCCCCCGTGCTCTGCCACTCTGCAGAGGTGTAGAAGGCAAAATGTGGATCCTCTTGGCTAAATTTCAAGCCACAGTCCCCCATATTCATCAAGAGAAAATTGATTCTAACTAAAAACTATTTCCCCTGATCATTTCACTTGACCCTCCTATTTAAGCCCAAAAGGAAGGCATATCTTTTAAAACAGAAAAAAATGTAATCACTTAATTTCAATGCTCAACATAGAAGATTTTGAGTCAGCAAACCAGTATGATGGATTGTGGTTAATGCATTTTCCTTTCAGAAGTGGGTGGCTGATGTCCAGTTTTCATCAAAACTGCAGTCATCTTGCAAAAGAAGGCAGCGCAACTTGACCCACTCTTCTGTTCTCCATTAACTTCGTATGGTATTCTCATGTCGGGGGCAATGCCTCAAAAAATCTGAGTCAAATGCTGTTCAACAAGCCAGGAGTAAAGTCTCTAAACTGTCTTCCAGTTACCATCACCACCATCTTTATCACTACCACCACCATCATCACCACCACCGTCATCATCTCCAACACCATTACCACTATCATCACCACCATTAGCAGAAGCATCATCACCATCACCATTACCACTGTCATCAGTAACTCTGTTTCTCCAAAGTACCTGGCTGGTAAGAAGTAGGGCTGGAATTCAAAGTATTGACTCTAAAGCCCAAGTTTTTTCTACTGTGATGTAATTTCTCTCCTGTTTCTCCTTTTATCTCTATGACCCATCTCTTCCTTTGCTTGTCAGCTCTAGTCAGATTCTCCTCTTCAATGCTCCCTAGTTTCCGGCATGCCCTCAAGATTAAATTCTTTTTTTTTTCCACCCACATGTTTTCAACTATGCTTTGTATAATACACTTTTGGCTACCTCATAGCAGTGCTTACTACAGTCTAGTCTAACTTCATATCCACTACTCCCCCACCCCCTCCAGACTTGTACTCTTTGAGAGCAGAGACTGTCTGTCCATCAATCTATCTCCAGTGCCCAAGGTTTGGCTCATTATTTACTCAAAGGTTTATGGTCTGAATCCACGAATGACTACAGATGTATAAACAGATGAATGAAGAGATAGATGGATCAATGAATGAGTGGGTGGGTGGTTAAGTGCATTAATAGATGATTAAGGATAACTTTCAAATCTACATTTATAAACTTCAATTTACTCTATTCTTGTATCACTAAATGCCTATCAAACTTTCCACTTAGCTGTCATCTAAAACAAAACCAGTACAGCCCAGCCGGGCGTGGATCTAGGATCCATCGACCTAGATCTAGGATCGATCTAGGTTGAGCATCGACCTAGGATCCAGGAGATCGAGGTTCGATTCCTGGTCAGGGCACATGCCCTGGTTGTGGGCTTGATCCCTAGCTGGGGGAGTGCAGGAGGCAGCCAATCAATGACGCTCTCATCATTGATGTTTCTATCTCTCTCTCCCTCTCCATTCCTCTCTCTGAAATCAATAAAGATATATTAAAAATAAATAAATAAATAAATAAATAAATAAATAAATAAATAAATAAATAAATATAAATAAATAAAACTGAACCAGTATAAACGTGAACTCCACCCTAGCTGATCCTTTCTCTCTTTTTCTGGCAATGATACAATGCTGCTATTTTTCCCAGTGTCCCTTCCACTGGCCCTCTGATTTCATTCAGTCAACAATATTTTTTTGCTTGCTTGTTTGTTTTCTTTTTTTGGCTAACTGCTTTGTGCCAAACACAGTTGTAGGGAATGGAAACAGTAGATAGGACAGGCAAGGTCCTAGAGAACACAAAGGAGTTCACAGTCAATAGTAGGGCAGAGGATGGTGTATTAAACAAAAAGAGAGTCACAAGTTAACAGATAAGATAATTACAGAGCATAACATGATACATTAAGGAAACAAACAGAATGATGAGAGAGAACTAAGGGAGCTCATACTAAATAAGATGGTGAGAGCGCCCTGGCAGGGTAGCTCAGTTGGTCAGAGCATTTGTCCTGGTGCACCAAGGTTACGGGTTTGATTCCTGTTCAGGGCACATACAAGAATCAACCAATGATGCACAAGTAGGTGGAATAGCAAGTTGATGTTTCTCTCTTCCTCTCTCTCTCTCCCCCTCTCTCTCTCTTTCTCCTCTCTCTCCCTCTCTCTCTCTCATTCTCAAAAACCAATAAATAAAAGCTTAAAAATAACAAAAACAAAGAGTAAGAAAAAAATCTCCACTTAAAAAAAAAAAAGATGGTGAGGGAGGGCTTGCTTGAAGACATGATATTAGGCAAGACTGGAAGGATGAGAATAAACCATTTAACATATGAGCCGAAAGAAGAACATTTTAGGCAGAGGAAACAGCAAGTGCAAAGGTTCCGGGGCTGGAAAGAGCCTGGTATGTTTCAGGAACAAAAGGGAACCAATGCAGCAGAAGCGCAGTGAACAGTGGGATGCTGTATGAGGGCAGGCTGTTAATAACCTGAGCCACATCATGTAGGGCCTTGAAGGCCTTGGTGAGGAGTCAGATGTTATTCTAAGAGCAGGGGGAAGCCACTGAAGAGTCATAAACAGGATAATGCCATGACCCTTCTGGCGGCTAGGCAAGGAGTTGCCCCCAACAGCCCAGGTGCAGATGGTTGCTAGGTGAGTTATCTCCAGGCATCAGGAAGGGAATCACTCCAATTCCATTTACACTGTTAGAGTGCACAGAGAGCAAAGCCTCCAACTGCTTTTTGTAAAGTCATCATAACACCGTTGGCCATCCTGATAAAAAGGCTCAGTAAAAAGAAAATGGATCAAGCTTATTTATAAGTATTAATACAAAAAGTCCTTAACATTTTAGCAAATAGAATTTGGAAGCACATTAAAAGAACAACACATCACAACCAAATTGGCATTATACTAAAAAGGCAAGAATGGTTTCTAAATCTCCTATATTAGGATTAAATATGTTGGAAGCACAAAGTGGAAAAGACATGATCATGTCTGAAGATACTGAGAAGACATTCAATAGATTCACCATATGTTCTTTTTTAAAATTGATTTTTAGAGAGAGAGGAAGGGAGAGGGAGAGAGAGAAACATCAATGTGAGAGCGGAACATGGATCAGCTGCCTCCTGCACGCCCCCTACCAGGGATGAAGCCCGCAACCCGGGCATGTGCCCTGACCAGGAATCGAACTTGCAACATTTTGGTGCACAGGACTATGCCCAACCACCTGGGGTCACCATATATTCTTGATTAAAAGAATTCTTAGTGAGCCATGCTGGACGTGGCTCAGCGGTTGAGCATCGACCTAGGATCCAGGCGATCGGGGTTCGATTCCCAGTCAAGCCACATGCCCAGGTTGCGGGCTGCAGCCAATCAATGACTCTCTCATCATTGATGTTTGTCTCTCCTTCTCCATATCCTTTCCTCTCTCTGAAATCAATAAAGATATATTAAAAAAAAAATTCTTAGTGAAATTGGAGTAGATGAATAGTTTCAAAATATTTTATGTCAAAAATAACATCATACTTAATGGTGAGATCCTGGAAACATTCCCATTAAAGTTGCAAACGATAATCCTAGAGGTACATTAGGAGCAACTGGATAAGAGACAGAAACGACAGGCATAAATAAGAATGAAAAGACAAAACTGTCATTTTTGTGAACAAATTCAAGGTCATCTAAACTATTAAACCTAATTAGAGAGTTTAGTACGGTTGCTGAATAGAGATCAATACACACAAAAATTCAACAATCCTGTTGTTTATAATTACAATAAAAGATGTAATTTAAGCCTTCACCAGGTGGCTCAATTGGTGAGAGAATCGTCCTGTACACCAAAAGGTTGCAGGTTTGATCCCCAGTCCAGGCGCGTACAGGGGACAGTTGATCGATGTTTCTCCCTCACATCTCTCCCTCTCCCTCTCCCTCTCCCTCTCCCTCTCCCTCTCCCTCCTCCCTCTCCCTCTCCGTCTCCCTCCTCCCTCCTCCCTCCTCTCTCCTCTCTCCATTTCTATCTCTATCTTTATCTCTCTCTCTATCTATCTCTATCTCTATCTCCCTTCCTCTCTCTAAAATCAATAAAAACATATCCTCAGGTGAGGATTAAAAAAATAAAAATGAAAATAAAAAGAAAATGCCATTTCCAGTTACAACAAAAACCATCACACAAAAACACAAAGAACTGAATAAACGGAAAGCTTTGCTATTTTTATGAGTAGAAAGTCTCAGAACCATAAAGTGGAAATTCTCCTTAAATATTTAACAAATTCAATGCAATTCTATAAAACATTTTGTAAAACTTTTTGTTTTCAAATAATTTGATGAGCCAATTCTAAGATTAATATGGAAGGATTAAGGGCACCATGAGAGCAGAGATGTTTGTCTATTTTGTTCAATTCCATATCCCAGAGTCTGGAACAGTGCCTGGCACCTACTAGGTGCTCAAAAAATATTTGTGAACAAATGAATGACCACTTAGAAGAAAAAGGAGAAGAGAAGGAGGAGTGTTTTACCCTATCAAATATTAAGGCCTACAATAATTTTAGACTATAAGATAAGCTCAGAGGTAAATAAACAGACCAATTAAAACAGAATATAGAATTTAGGAACAGATTCACATACATATGAAAACTTGTTATATACTAGAGGAGGCATTATCAATCAGTGAGGAAGGGATAGGTTATTTAAATAACCATGCTTAAAGAATTGGCTATTTAGCCCTAGCCGGTTTGGCTCAGTGGTTAGAGCATTGGCCCGCAGACTGAAGGGTCCTGGGTTTGATTCTGGCCACAGGCACTCACTTCGGTTGCAGGTTTGATCCCAGGACTGGTTAGGGCACCTGCAGGAGGCAACCAATTGATGTGTTTCTCTCACATTGATGTCTCTGTCTCTCTCTCCCTTCCACTCCTTCTGAAAAGCAATGGGAAAAATGTCCTTAGGTGAGGATAAAAAAGAAAAAGAAAAAAAGAATTGGCTACTTATATGAAAACAAACTAGATCCTTATCAATATTAATTAGGATTTGCATTCTACTACAAGTGTTATGAAAGTGACCTAATCAGAATTGGATTTATTTTCTCTCTTAAAAAGAATTCTAGAAATAAATAAAAGAAAAAAATTTAAATTACAAATAAACAAAAGGGTCCAGAGGTAGGCTGGTGCAGCAGCCCCACAATGTCATTAATGCTCCAGATTCTTTGTCTGCCTGTCCCTCCAAATCCTTAGCTCACAGCTTCGCTCCTCAAGCTGTCAAAGGGTGATTCACCTCTAACCCACGTCCATTTTTCAGAAAAGAAAAAGAGACACAGATAGTGTCAGAGCCAAATCATGTTTGTCTGACTCCAGAATCTACTGAAACACTCTTACTTATATTTCTGATAGAAGAGCTCCTACTCATCTCTCATTAGTCATTCATTCAGCACCTTGTAAATGAATCTCTCTTATGCTGACCATACTGTTTCCTAATTATTTATGTGCCTGCCTCCCAGTCCTCCCATAACACATTTCTCTAATTGAGGTCCCCCCACCCCCAGAGATAGGCTCCATCTATGTTCCACAGTGCCCAGGGCACAGAGCAGGCACCAGGAGTGTTCTGTAGAATTGGGGGTGGGAAGGGTCAGACCAGATTATGTTTTTTATAGAAATGTATTTCCTAATGACTGGAAAACAGTGCCAGGCATCATTTTATTTGTGGAACTCAAATCAGATCACCAAGAGGCAAAGACCCAAGTAGGCGGAAGTTCATCAGGTAATTAACTAATTGGAATTGTCTTCTCATCCTGTTTGATTCTAAGGTTTAACAAAATAACAAAACAGCTGAGTTTTGCAATCAGTTTCCAATCTAAACACCAAGAAAGTCATAAATAAATGACTTTCTTTCCCAGAAACACCAATGCCCCTGGCTTAAATGATGCTGAAAACTCTGCCTGTATTGGAGAGAAACAGAACTAGAGGCTAGTGAATATATCTAGGGGTATGGAGTAGAAGACAATGTAGGAGACATACATGGAGGGACATCAAGGAGAGACCTAAAGGTACTTGGAAAAACAAGGGGTCTTCCTGGAGAAGGCATCCAAGTGGCTGGCCTGCTTGGGAAGCTCTGTCTATGGGCTTCCTGGGTGGGTTCTTTGAATACTAATAGCTACCATTTATTGAACCATTGCTATATGCCAGATGTTGTGGTAAGCACTTTTACTGCATTATCTCACTTTTAAAAATATGTTTTTATTGATTTTAGAGAGAGAGGAAGGGAGAGGGAGAGAGAGAATTGACATGAAAGAGAAACATTGATTGGCTGCCTCCTGCATGCCCCACCAAGGATAGGGGCCCCAATCCAGGCATATGCCCTGACCAGGAATCCAACAGGCAACCTCCTGGTGCATGGGATGACACTCAAACTACCTGAGCTGCACCAGCCAGGGCCCTCATTTTCATTCTTAGAACAACCTTGCAAGTTCATAATTGGTACCCCCATTCATAGATGAAACTAAAGGTCAGAAAGTTGGCCATGCAGCTAAGAAATGCAAAAGCTAGGATTTGAATCTCTACGGATTCAATTTGACTTGGAGCTTCTGCTCTCAGTCCTTAATTATCTTCACAAAACCACTTTGAGGTAACTAGTATTTCCTCTACTTCACAAGTGAGGTGACTGAGGCCCAGGGATGACCCTACTCACCCAAAGACATAGATAGTTAAGTGTCAGAGCCAGATCAGGTCTGTCTGACTCCCAAGTCTACTCTACCACACAGGTAGAGGAAGACCAAACGCTAGGGGTCAGGAACATGCCAGAAAGCCCCTACATGTCAGGCCCTACCCTTTCCTAGGACACTGCCCCCTTGTATCCCATTCACCCCAACTTTACCACTTCGGTCACTAAGAATCTTAGTTTCACTGCCTCTCTCCCCCAGTGTGGCCCCTGGGCTGAATGAACAGGGACTGGGTGGTTCTTGGGAGGCCCCTGCTCCCAAAAAAAGGAATAGCCAGGGTACCACCAGCCTGGGGGTCCCCATCTCCACACATCTGAGCAAGGCCTGTGCTTAGGCCTGGTAAGTGCTTGGATCAGGAGCCGGCCAAACTGGGTTCAAATTCAGCCTGGTGACTTTGGCCAATAACAGTAGCTCCCTTTTTAAAAAGTATCTATCCAGGCCCTGGCAGGGTAGCTCCATTGGTTAGAGTGTCCTCCCCACATGCGAAGGGTGCAGAGCACATACAAGAATGAACCAATGAATGCACAAGTAAGTGGAACAACAAATCGATGTTTCTCTTTGTCTCCAGTCAATTTAAAAAGATAGTGTCTATCCTGAGACAGACATTTCACTAAGGTTGCCTCCAAGTTGTTCAAGTTTGCCGCCCCTCCCCCCCATGATTGGTCCTATTTTACAAAAGAGGAGCCTGAGGCCTGGGGGAAGGGAAGCGACCGGCGTGAGGACAGCGAGTAGTCAGGCGCCCAGGACTTGAACCCACCTAGGCCTTAGATTCTGCTGCCGCGAGGAGCGGAGGAGGGAGGAGCTGCCAACGGGAGGAAGGCGGGGACGGCGCGCGGGCGAACTCCCGGCGGCGCGCGCTGACGACAGCAGGTGATTTTTTTTTCCTCCTGCGGCGCGCTTTCCCTCAGCATCTTTCCTAGATTTTTTTTTTTCCCCTTCTGAGTGGCAGAAAAGGGTGGGGTCGCTTCTCTGCAGCACAGACGGCGGCGGCGGCAGCAGCAGCAGCAGCAGCAGCAGCCGCAGCACCGTTGGGAGCGGCGGCAGAGGCAGCCACGCTCCGTCTCCGCTGGAGGTGACTGCCTCGGAGCCGCGTTAGGAGGCGGCTGCCACGGCACAGCGGCGCCTAGGAGAGGGGACGCTCACCCGCGGGCCCGCGGCCGCACCGCCCGGCCCTTCCTCTGCGCCATGGCTTAAGCCCCGGGCGCCCTCGCCTGCGTCGCCTGGCCCGGCGGGGTCCGCGCGCCGCCGCAGCGCTCAGGGCGGGGCGCGTCCCAGACGCCTTCGCCGGGGGCTCGGAGACGCCGTCTCTCCCCCTCCGGTGTTTGCGGCAGCCCGCGTTCCCAAGCCCTGTGCGGGCGGCTCCCGCAGGCTTTTGCAGCCAGTAATCGAAGGACTTGATCTCAGTGATCGCTTGGACCGCCCGACCTTCCCGGGTGCTTTCTGAAGGAGGAGGGCGAGGGAGGCAGGCCACCGAGGAAACAACGGTGGGAATCGGAGTGGCTGGGCGAGGGCCGCGGGACCCGAGGAAGGTGAGAGACTTGCTCTAGTACCACAGAAAGGAGGGAGGGCCAGCTTCGCAGCGAGCATCATGGCGTGGCCGTGCATCACGCGGGCTTGCTGCATCGCCCGCTTCTGGAACCAGCTGGACAAGGCGGACATCGCCGTGCCTCTGGTTTTCACCAAGTACTCGGAGGCCACCGAGCACCCCGGGGCCCCTCCGCAGCCGCCGCCGCCGCAGCAGCAGCCCGCGCAGCCGGCTCACGCGCCCCCCTCGGCGCCGGCGGTCGCCATAGAGACTCAGCCGGCCCAGGGCGAGTTGGATGCAGTTGCCCGGGCAACAGGGCCGGCGCCGGGGCCTAGCGGCGAACGCGAGCCGGCGGCCGCCTCGGGTCGAAGCAGACTGGGCCCCGGCCTGGGCTCGGGCTCCGGCTCCGGCTCCGCCGCCGGCTCGGGCCCCGCGGACTCGGTGATGCGTCAGGACTATCGCGCCTGGAAGGTGCAGCGGCCCGAGCCGAGCTGCCGGCCGCGCAGCGAGTACCAGCCTTCGGACGTGCCCTTCGAGCGCGAGACGCAGTACCAGAAGGACTTCCGCGCCTGGCCGCTGCCGCGCCGCGGGGACCACCCGTGGATCCCCAAACCCGTGCAGATCCCCACGTCCTCCCAGGCTTCACCGCCTGTTCTCGGGGCGCCCAAGCGCCGGCCTCAGAGCCAGGAGCGCTGGCCGGTGCAGGTCGCGGCCGAAGCCCCGGAACGGGCGGCGGCCCCCGGAGGAGCGAGTGTCGTCGGGGCGGGAGAGGCGATGCGCTCGGACGAGCGCTACACACGCAAGAAGGCGGGGCCGGCCTGGATGCTGCGCCGCGCCGAGGGGCTGGGGCCGGAGCAGACCCCGCCGCCCGCCGCCCAGGCCCAGGCCGCGGGCCCGGAGGGCGGCAAGGGGCGCGCGGCAGCCGACGCCCTCAACAGGCAAATCCGCGAGGAGGTGGCGAGCGCGGCGAGCAGCTCCTACAGGTGAGGTGCGGGACGCGGCTCACGCGGCGGGCTGGTCGCCCTTTCCCTCTACCCGAGGCTGCCCGGACTCGCTCTGCACGTCGCAGGCCGCACACGCAGCCCCCCCTCGCGCCCCAGACCGCACTCTCTCCCCGGCGCCGTCCCCCGCACCCTCCCGTGGCGGATTTCTTTCTGCTCGCTCTTACGTGCTCCTTCCCAAGGCTTTCACTTACCTTTTCAGCCACCTTTCCCCCTGCCCGCCCAACAAAGACCCTTTGCAATTTTTTCTCAGGCTGTGCCTCCACCCCGTCCCGCCCCACCCAACCTACCAGCTGCCTTAGTCTAGAAGCTGCCCCTTGCGGGCTCAGTCGCCACCCACCAGCCTCCTGCCTCCCCCAGAGCCCCATCCTTCCAGAAGAATTCTTTCCCAGTGACCAGTAACCCTCTTGGTTACTTGGCCTTCCATCCTCCCTTCCCCTCTCTCAGTCCCTGGGAGATACCTGAACACCACACCCTTTTCTAGATTCTCTGGGGGATCCTTATAGATCACCCTCCTCCTTCCACCCCTGAGCTTTGAAGTCAGACTCCTTAGGTTTCTTACTGGCTGTGATACATTGGGCAAGTTTCATAACCTTTCTGGGCCTCAGGCTCCTACTGACGTGATTGATTATAACAGATTGTTCTCTTAGAAGTGCCCGCTCGTTTATTAACTTAATATTCAATATATTTTTTTGAACCCCTACTATATGCCAGGCACTATGCTAGACATTGTGAAACTTAAAAGAGCTGATTCAAGGGGAGAATTGTGCCTGGCACATACTAGATGATTCCTACCTACCAAAGTCCCCTTCGGCCTCCTACGTGATGCCTTATTATTCTGATATTCGCTTCCTGGATGTGCCCTGTCTGGCCTTCTCTCCTTTTCTCCTGTCCCTTCACGTTCTCCAGATGTGTTTCCCATTTTCTTATCACCAAGAACGTCCTTTTTAGCACACTTCAATTCCCTGTAAATTAATGCTTTCAAGCAAGGGCATAACCTCTCTCTCTTTCCATTCTTCTAGAATTCTCTTTCTGCTGTAGTCGCAGCCCTTCCAGCCTGCTTTCTCATCCTTCATGCAGCCAATATGTATTTTTGAATGCTTAGCTTTTAGTCCCAACCTTATGCTTCAACCCGAATCAACCAGCTAACTGATCACAGTTGACTCTGAACATGGAACGTCGGGCGTGGAGGTTTCTGGGGAAGCAGATGTGCACGATAAATGATTGAGTGAAAGGTATCCAAAGGTGACTTATGGGGTCCTTCATCAAGGCCACTGCCAGTTGTGTCCTGCCCGCTGGAGGGTGTGGCCAGGAGGACTGCAGAATTAGTGTCTTTTGCTGAGACCCTACGTGCAGCTTCGTGTCAGACAGATGTCCCTCTCCAGTGAACGTATCAACCACTTCTTTACATGCTGAGGAAAGAATAGCATAGTTAGACACCCTCTCTCTGCTAAGACAAAATCCACCCCTCTCCCAGGTTTTAACTGGAAAGCGTTTCCCAATGAGGAGGGGCAGCTAATCTGTTGGCCACTGCTCCATCTTCCTGAATTCCACTTCCCACTTGGCATTTTTCCCTTGGTTTATTGTTACCATGACCACACTGGTCCCCCAGGAGTGTACCACTTCCCTGTAAAGCTCTGGGTCCTGCAAGGACTCACATCCTTTCCTTTGACTCATGGCTATCAGGAGGTAAAATTTTCACAATCTCTTTATGCTGCTACCAAGGGAACATCAAAAAGAAAAGAAAGGACGCAAATAAGCAAGGGGCATAAAAAACACACACACACAAAGCCAGGATATAGTTTTGTGATTCTGCCATGGCTTTCTTATTTACAGGGCCCCACTTCATTTCCCGAGAACCCTGAGGCTGGCCCAAGATTACGGAGTCCTGGTCTGGTCTCTTTATCTTCCTACTCCCATTCTATGACCCTGTGGCATGTGGGACCTGAACACCCACCAGACAGGAACTACCTCTCCTCACTTCCATAGAGTCAATGCCAACCAAGAGAGATTGCAGATTCTCAAATCTCCTTGGGTGATCCCACTCAGTTTATCCTGTTTCCAAGTAGGTGGGACTTGCTTTGTCCATGGACGATTGGCCAAACCGTCAGGGAATGACCCACCCTTCAGATACAACTCACTCCAAATATTTTTGCTTGTACCCATGTCCTGTATAGCCTCTTCCCCACAAACAACACCTAACTGTACAGTTAGCATGTCATGCTTTACTGTTAGAACTACACACAAACTGCAAGTGATTGGGTTGAGTAGGGGAAGGCTATACTCTTGTAGCTGGTGAGAATGATTATTTTTGATGGCTCTCAGAGTTCCATCACCTGTTAAAAAAATCTCTGAGCACCTCAAAAATAATTTTTCTAATTTGGATCTTCTGTAAAACTTAATTATGCATATGATTCTGGGCAGCAGTTCCATTGTGCTGGATAACCAGAAGGGTTTTGAAATATTAAGGGAATGAGTGTTGATAAGAGACATCAATTTCTTTAATGAACAATTTAAGTGCATGACAAATCTGATGTGAAATTTAATATTAATTTTTGTTCCCGAAGAAAAATAAACCAGTAATGGGGAAATGCACTTTGGGTGAAAGTAGATATGAAAAAATAAGATAATCAATTAATTAAGTATACTACAATGAAAAAATGCCTGGAAATTGTAGGCTTATCTGGAACATTGATTTTCCTTCCCTATTGTCTCACATTCTTTTCCTTGGTATGATTCTGAATGTCTGCTGAATTTAAATATGCCCTGTGTCTGCTGTAAATGAGCCTTACCTTGCCTTAGAAGCCAAGTTGTGCTCCATTTCAATGATAATTTGATTTAGAAACCCTTTTCTTCTGCCACTCTACATCAATCATAGGGTTTACACCATGGTGACTGGCTTATCTCACGGGCTTTACAAAGGACATCTGCCACATGATATCAATGGGAGCAGTTTGCTTAAATAAAGGACACATAATCCATCAACTTAATATATTGGTATATAATGTAAAATATACATTCGGTATCCAGGGTCATATACATACTAATTAAGTTTACCCTACCATATACATTTGGTAGATAATATCAAATGTCCTCTGACTCTATGGTTTTGAGAAACCTTTCCAATTTAACAGTTCATCTAATTCATAACCTACCTACACTAGCCTAGGATTTTTTGCATTCAAATGGTATCTAAAGTATCTTTAGAATTATTCACAATCATGAAGTTGATTAATTTTTAATACTTTCATATTACATAGATGATATTAGAAAATTGAGAAGCATTTGCTATTTTTAATGTTAAAGATGTAAAATTGAGAAGCGCGTCTTTGTTATCATTTGTAATGTTAAGGATGGATTTCACTGGTCAGCCATTTGTGACTTTAGACCTAGCTTTCTCAATTAGAAAATAGATGAGTCACAAGGAGGGGATTAAAATTCCCCTCTCAGTCAAGCCATTGCCCTAGCCTTCAGTTAATAGGGATAGATGGGGCAGCAGGTGCTCCCCATAGAAATGCTAATGAAAACTTTTCCTGGAAGAAATCAGCTGAGGCACCAGGAGGTAGAATTAATAAAGCAGAGGCAAAATACTTGAAAAATGAGAGCAGTCACAAGGAAATGAGAAAGAAAAGAGGCCTTTAATACCTGCCCTACAGTCTTCCATGAAGGTTAGAGAAAGGCCCATCTGACTTGACTCAGGCTGTGCAGAACTGCCCTGTGCCTACAGCGCAACTGCCCATTTCCCTAATTTCTCCTTGGGTATACTTCACGGCCACTCTTCAAGGATGCCTTCCAGGTTCTGCCATTCAGAACCAAATTTTCTTTTATTCCCTGTTTCCATTCTGTACGCTTCTCATTGTCTGCTGGATTGTAAAATCCTTGTCTGTTTCTGCCTCCCTTACCAGATCATGAACACTTGAAGGAAAGAGCTATATTTTGTCCATCTCTATACCTCTCATAGCATGATATTATGCCGAGGTGTCACAGAGGTTTGTTGAAGCCAGTGGAATTTTTTAGAGTTTGGTGAAAATTTTATTCACCTGCACATTGATTCATTTCATTCAGTTTCATTTAGTTGAATTTATTTCAGAAAGTGACCACCAAGCCTTTGCTGTGTATCAACTAGGATGCTGGGGATATCGAATGAATAAGTCATCACCCTTGTGTAAGGAAATTGTGTCTTCCTTATTAAAAAAAAAAAAGTCCAGTTCCTATTAAGTTAGCACTAGAAGTAAATGTTCAAATGAGGAAGGGCAGCAAACCTTACAGACCTGACTCAAGATGCACTGTCATCCAGGGCAGTGGTCCTCGACCAGGGCTGCGCATTGGAATCACTGCAGAACTTTTAGAGTGCTGATGCATAGGTATCTTGCCCAGAAATTCTGACTTAATTGGTCTGGGGTGTGGCGTGGGCATCTGAATTTTTAAAAACTGTCCCAGATGAGTCTCCTGTGCAATTCAGGTTATGACCTTCTTCCCAAAGGCAAAGGTTCTCAAACTTTAGTACACAAAAGAATCACCTGGAGAGCTTTCCAAATGCAGATTTCTGGGCCTTGTCCTCAGACAGGACGATTCAGTAGTTAAAAATGGAGCCTAAAAATCTACATTTTAAAAAGCACTCTAGGTAATTTTGATGCAGGTGAACTTGAGACTTTACTTGGAAAAACACTGCTTGGAAAGATTTCCTATTTTTAAGGTATTGAGTTCTCCCACATTCAAACATGGTGTTGCTTGCTATTTACTTAAGTCTTTTATGTCCTTCACTTACATTTTGTAATTTTTTCAAAATAGACACACACAATAGTTTTTAAGTTTTATTTTACTACAGTTAAGTCTTTAATAATCTAATTGGCTTTTAATTTTATGTAGGAAATGAGGTAGGGAAGCTATTTTTTTTTCCAGTATGGAAAGTCATTTATCCTAACACCCTGTTAAAAAATTCAGATTTTCCCCACTGATATCTCCTCTTTCACAATAGAGTCACATATGTTTGAATATATTTCTGAGATCTCTGTTCTATCCCATTAGTCTGAGCTAATGCCAAACTATCATGTATTTTTGTCTGATCTATTTTAAATTATTCTTCCTACTGTAAAGAGTATGTTTTCTTACATTTTCTAATTTGTTATTGCTCACATGCATTAATTTTTGCATGTTACTCTTGTATTCAGCAACCTAACCACACACTCTCTAATTAGTTTTGTCTGTAGATTCTCTTGGGTTGTCTGTGAAGATAATATATGTTTTTAGCAACTACCAATTTATTGTCTTCCTTTCCAATATTTATATAGCTTTGTGGTGTGTGTGTGTGTTGCTGCTGCATTGGGGAGGAAATTGGTATAGTTTTGACAGTAGGTGATAACAAACACCTTTGTCTTGGGACATGGGAATGCTTCTAAAGTTTTATCAGTAAGTATGAGGTTTGCTCTGTATTTTTATCAGATAGCTTTATATCAGGTTAAGACATTTCCTTTTATCCTCAGTTACTAAGGGTTTCTAAAAACGTGGATGAGTATTGAATTTTATTGAATACTTTTTCTGCATCACTGAGATGATCATGTGGTTTTTCTTTTTTAATCTGTTAACAGATTTTTCTAATATTGAGTCATCTTTGCATTCCTAGGATAAACCTCGCTTGGATAAAAATCTGTTTTGTGATGCTGAATTTGGTTTGCTATTTTTTATTTGGAATGTTTGCATACAGGGAGGGGGCTTGGGGACAGGGTGAAAAAAGTGAAGGGATTGAGAAGTGCAGATTGGTAGTTACAGAATAGTCATGCGATGTAAAGCACAGCATAGGGAATACAGTCAGTAATATTGTAATAACTATGTATGGGGCCAGGTGGGTACTAGAAATACGGGGTGGGGGAACACTCTGCAAGTGATTGTCTTACCACTATGCTGTATACCTGAAACTAATACAAAATAATAGTAAATGTAAACTGTAATTGAAAAAAAGTTTAAAAAAATATTTGCATGCATATTTATAAATCAAACTAGTTTACAATTTTTTTCTTTTTTATATTGGTATTGTGCAATATTAAAATCAAGGTTATGTCTATAAAATTAGATAAGACGATTTCTCTTTTTTCAGTTGTTTAGAACAATTCACATAACAAGAGCTGCTTAAACACCTGATAAGGTTTTTATCAGATTTCTGTACCTGGTGTCTTTTTCATGGGCAGATTATTATTATTACTTTTTTTTTTTTTACCACCAATGTGTTGTCTTTAATAGTGATTCATTTATTCAGCTTTTGTATTTCTTCTCAAACCAATTTTTAGTAATTGATATTTTCTGGAAAATTTTACATATTTTCTAATTTTTAAATTTATTGATGTAAAACTGATCATAGCATTTTCTTATGGGTTTAAAAATAATCTCTAGTTATCTGTAGTTATGTACCCTTTTCATATCTAATACTAATTTGTGCCTTCTCTCTCTTTTTCATAATTAGTCTTAATTGAGATTTGTTTTAGTTTTTTAGTGTTTTCAATGGATCAAATTTGGTTTTGTTGATCATCTTTTTTCTGGTAAATTTTGCTCATATATATATATTTTTAATATATCTTTATTAATTTCAGAGAGAGGAAAGGAGAGGGAGAGAGATAGAAACATCAATGATGAGAGAGTCATTGATCAAGCCCACAACCTGGGCATGTGCCCCGACCGGGAATCGAACCCCGATCGCCTGGATCCTAGGTCGACGCTCAATCGCTGAGCCACGCTCGGCTGGGCGCTCATATTTTTATTATTCCTTTTCTATTTTGCTCTGAGAGGTAGGCATAGGCCAGGTTAGGAGGTACAGTCTTATATCCCTGGCTAGGCAGTTTGGATTTTCCTCTAAAGAAATGAGTCACTGAAGGACTCTAAGACAGCTCCCACTGGCTGGCCACCTGGGGAAGTTAGAGAAAGGGAGGCCAATAGGAAGCTATTGAAATAGTGCACAAAGAATGACAAAGCTGGAGCTATGGCCGTGGGGTTGAAGATTTATAACATACTATAGTTAACAACAATAACAAAAAACAGGTCTTAATGACCAATTGAAATGCAAGGAAGAGAATATAATCCAGGATGACTTTTGTTTCTGGTTTGGGTAACTGGCAGCGGTGCTAGTCATTGGAACACCCTTTTATTTAGACTTCTATAATGACTATAGGGGAGAAAAAAGTCAGGAATAGAAGTTGAGCTTGTTTTTTAGTATCTAGAATTTGAGTTTTCTATGTGATATCTGACAAGAAGTGTTCATGAGCCATTGGTAAGTGGATCTAAAGCAAAAGAGAGAGATCTGGGCAAATTATATAGATTTCAAACACCCTGTTGATATTATTAAAGCCATGAGAGGAGGTGAATCACCTCTAGAGAGGGAGTAAGGAAAAGTAGCCATCAGATAATGGAGCCCTGAAGGATACGAGTATTTGGGGCTACTGACAGCAGAAGAATACCAGGAAAAAGACAAAGAGTGAGCGGAGCAGCCAGTGGGAGAAAGAAAACCAGGCGAGAGACTTGTCATGGAAACCACATTGAATACCTCAGTAATGCCTTATGCCCATTTGGAAATTTTTACTGAGGAATTACTGTGTGCAAAGCATCTAGCTAGATCATTGATTGACCTTGTGCGGTTAACTCAGAGATATAATGCTGCCTGAGACTAACCACAAAGAAGAGAGGAGATAAGATACACACAGTCAATTCTTGGTTGCTCTCCTAGGAAAAACTGGCATCTAATGCATATATGAACTTTAAAAAAAAAGTCAAGCCAGTGATAGTTCTACATCAACAGTCACTAAGAATCACTCAGTGTTCCAGACACAAAATTAGAATAATCTAACAAATGTTCACAGGATTAAAGAGCCATCTCCATAATCAACGCAGCTTTGGCTTTACAAATTATTCCAGGTGTATAGATGCAGACGGGTGAGCTTATAATTATTTACTAAATGAAGAAAATTGCATGATGGGCCTTGACCAACAAGCTAAAAATCCTCTTGGTGTTCACTAAATATGCTAGTTTTCACCACTAGAAATAATAGTAGTTAGTCGAGGGCCTACTATGTGCCTGGCAGGCTGCTAGAAACCTCAGATGCATTTTCTCCCGCAATCTCTATAGTAGCCCTTTAGAAATGACGCTATTATTTCCCTGTATAGCACTTTTCTCCATGTCATATTAACATATATTGTCTCAACTCAGTTTCATTCCAATAAACATTGAGTAGTGTCTATTATATATTAGGCTAATTCCTAGGATGACAAATTAGTCCTTGCTCTTGAAAGGCTTATGTTTATTAGACAGAGACAAGTGAAAAGTTACCTGTACTCCAATAAAAAGTTTGTGCAGGGTATGGTGAGGCACAGAGGAGAGAGAGGTTAAGTCTACTTAACTTGAGGGTTATCAGGAGGAGGGTTCAGTAGAGAAGGTCTAGGAGGCTGAATCTTCAAAGATGAGTGGGCATTAAATGGGGAAAGGATCGATTTGAATAAATTGTAAGCAGTTCTGTGCAGATAGAACTTAGAGGTGTCATTGAATGAGAACAGAATGGTTAGAGGTAGATGCGGTAAGTAGGCTGGGGCCAGCTCCTGTATCCTATAAGCAAAGGAAGAAGCAGGATTAGGTTTTAGGTTTTAGAAAAGGTGACCATGACAGCAGTGGGAAGGTTGGATTGGAGGGGATTAAACTGGAAGCAAGGAATCCAGGAAGGGCTAAGTGAGATGATAAAGACCTCCAGCAAGAAAGAATGGAAACAAGCGCTGGTGGTACGGAATAAAATAATTGAAAGTGGGCAGAGAGAGAAGAGTCTAGGATGCTTCCCACATTGCATGCTTTGGATATCTGGGGAAACAATCATTCACTGAGCTAGATAGCACAGTTTTGGAGAAGATGAATTTGTGGCGTCTCTGAAAGATCAACATGGAGATGTTCAGTGGAAAGTCAAAATAGAAACCCACCCTGCTGGTAAGGGTGTAAATTGGTACAATCACTTTGCAAAACTCTTTAGCATTATCTGCTTAAGTTAAACGTATGTTTTACTCTATGACCCAGCAATTGCACCCTTGAGTATATATATACATATATATATATATATATATATATATGTATATATATACCTAACAGAAATACGTGCAGACTTGTACAAGAATGCATACAGCAGCTTTATTAATAATAGCTAAAAAGTAAAAACAGATGAAATGCCCATCAATAATAGGATAGATAAATTGTGATATTTTCATACAGTGAAATATCATATGGCAGGGTGTGGTAGGTAGAAAAATGTTCCCCTCCCCCATCCACATCCTGCTTCCTGGAACCAGTGAATATATTACAAAGCAAAAGAGACTGCATATATTAAGGATCTTGAGGTGGGGTGAGTATCCTGGATTATCCAGATGGGTCCACTGTAATCACAGAGATCCTAGTAGATAAAAGGGTTAAAGTCACAGTGATACAGTATGATAAAGGCTTGGCCAGCCATTGTTAGCTTTGAAGACCAAAAGGGCACATGAGCCAAGGACTGGAAGAAAATGGATTCTTCCCTAGAGCCTTCAAAAGGAACATCTTGATTTTAGCCAGTGAAACCCATTTCAGACTTCTTAACACAGAAGTGTAATACATTTAAGATAATACATGTATGTTGTTTTAAGCCATTTAGTTTGCGGTAATTTGTTACAGCACCTATAGGAAGCTAACATACAGGGTTTCTCAATCTTGGCATTATTGACATTTTGGACCATTGTTGTGAGGAGTGGTCCTGTGTGTGGTGAGGTGTTTGGCAGCATCCCTGACCTCTGTCCACTCCATGCCAGTAGCATTCCCCACTGCACACATCCTGAGATGTGACAGTCAAAAATATTTCCAGATATTGCCAAAAGCCACACCCCCTACCCCCACCCTGGGGGTATGTGTAGCAAAACTGCCTCAGGTTGAGAACCAGTTACATAGCAATAAAAAAGGAAATTACTGCAATATCAGTAATATGGATAGATCTCTGTGATGATGAGTGAAAGAAACCAGATACAAGCTCACTTAATGATTCCATTTATGTGAATTTCAAAAAGTAGGCAAAAGTAGTTGATGGTGCCCGGCCAGGCATGGCTCAGCGGTTGAGCATCGACCTAGGATCCAGGCAATCTGGGTTCGATTCCTGGTCAAGGCACATGCCCGAGTTGTGGGCTCGATCAATGACTCTCTCATCATTGATGTTTCTATCTCTCTCTCTCTCCCTCTTCTTTCCTCTCTCTGAAATCAATAAAGAGAGATTTAAAAAAAAAAAAAAAAAAAGTAGTTGATGGTGATGAAAGTTAAAATTATGGTGATCTCCAGGGGTGAGTGGATAATTGCTGAGGAGCATGAACGAACCTTCTGAGATGTTGGAAATGTTCTATATCTTGATCTGGGTGATGGTTATGTGGGTCTATACATACTAACAATTAAGATTTATGGACTTTTTTCTATGCATGTTACACTTTAACAAAAAATAAAAAACAACTTACAAACTAAGTGAATGGAGATAGAGATTTGATGCTCAGGAGAAAGGGTAGAGCAGAAAGAAAGGTCTAGACATTGAGCTGTCAGTGAGGATTAAAGCCATAGGCGTCAAGGTGGGTGGAGAATAGAGTGTGAGGAGAAGAGAAGACCAAAACCCAGCAAGTGCCAGCATATCAGGGACGGCTAGAAGAAGGATCAGTCAAGGATGGACCTTTGGCGTCTGTGTGTCATCCCTGTCAGAGTGAGAGCATAGGCCTCAACACTTCCCACTCCCCTGCCTCTGGTCTTGTGCCTGCCTGCACGAACTACGCCACATGTACTCCTCTCTACTCTCCCTATCCTAGCATAGTTCATTGTCATTGTGTATTTGCTTTCCAAATGAATGAAGAGGGTTTTGCAGGAACAAGCCTGGTGTAACCTTTTATGGTGGGAAAATTGGGCCCAGGCCCTAAGCCACAAAACCCACCATAAGTGCCTCCGTGAAACACTGCCTCCTCCACTGTGCTGTTACCTGTGGTCACTGTCTATTTGTGCAGTGACTTCAAAAAGTTGGCTCATGTTGTGGCATATCCTAGAGTGCATTTTTACAATCTCCTTAGCTCCTCTGATAGGCAAAAGATAGACAGTGGCAGAATGCAAAAGAGCAGAATATTAGAGAACAGAGACGTAATTGAGTTTCAACCTCATTTGCTGAGTGCTTACTCTTTGCCAATTGCTTTAACATATTTTTTTCATTTAGACTTTATAATGACCTTTTAAGGTAAACATCTTTCTCTTTAAAGTTGAGTCAGGGAGACCTGGGGACTGAGGTCACACAACCAGTCAGTGGCTGAGCTGGCTCAGGAACCTGGTTCTCCTCATTCCAGCCTACAGCTGTGTCTTACCCGTGTAGCTCACGTGGACCCCTGCCATGCCCCTCAGTACTACATGTCATTGCTGGGAGGGCTGCTGTGTGTCCCCCACCCCACCCTTCATGCTGGCTTTGTGGTTCCAGCTCTCCTAAGCCCAGGCCATTCTCCTTCACCAGCCTGTTTCTGCAGTGGAGAGGGGTAGGTGGTCTCACGATTCCTTGTCATGAATTCTCCATGGATCCCCTTCCTCTCCAGGACAAGGCCTGGGCACAAAGGCCTCAAGGCCTTCCAGGATCTAACCTCTCTGGCTGCTGCCAGCATTTTTGCCCACTGCTCCTCACTCATACCTTATGATCTTTCCTGGGGTTTCTCAGTTCTGGTTTCACATTAAAATTATAGGGCCTCAGCAGGCGATCTCGCCAAATGACAACCAGCCTGTGCTGGGCCTTGACAAGTCCCACATGTAACTATTGCTGCATTTTGCTCACAGTTTTCTGTCCTTCCCTCCTCCCATCTTCTTTCTAAATCCTTCCTATCCTTCAGGGCTTTTAGTCCATTGTGAAAAAGGCTTATACTCTAAAAGCAGGGAATTAAGCTGGATTTGATTATAATATCATAATAGTAGTGCAGTGGGCTTAATATTATTTTTATTCCAAGTTCAATGTAGCATCTTAAGAGAATGCAGCGGCTGGAGCTATGAGCTCTAAGGAGTCAAGGTGCAGAGCACCTGATCCCTGTTCACAGGAGCTTGCATCCTGTGAGGGAGGTGGCACATTCCATCTGGAAGGAACATAGCGCATAGAGAGCTGGGCAACCACAGATACTTAGATATAACACGTGTGCCAAGTGTGAGGAGTGACATGGCAGGGCACAAGTGTGGAAAGGTCTAGATCAGTGATCAGCAAACCTTCTGTAAAGGCATAGATAGTAAATACTTTAGGCTTTGCTGGCCCTTAAAATATTATATAAGAGAGATCAAATTTCCCAAAAGTTTTATTGATGAAATTAAAAATATAATAATAATTGAATCAAATCTTTTGTAATGGTCTACTAATGAGAATAATAGATTTTTTTAGTGGAATAGTATTTGCTGAAATGGGATTAAAAATCAGCATTTCCTTTCATCATATCGAATGCAAATATTTACCTGCAAAACCCTTTCTCAGCTCAAAAACAGGTAGAGGGGCCAAATTTGACTCATGGGCCATAGTTTGCCAATCTCTGATCTGTATTACTGAGGACAGAATACTGCACTACCAAGTTGCAGACTCTGTATTTAAGTAGCAAATAACCTCTTGAACAGAGTGCCTGAGAATACTTGGTTTGACGGTGCCTCATTAAGCACATCATTTATTCTTCCCAAGTGACACAGTCACTCTCTTTTTTCCTTACAACTGAAAGCAACATGGCACTGATGCATGTGTGACAGTTTCTTTGTCTTCATATAGAATGGATAACCAACCCATCTCTCATAGCAACCAGGGATAGAAGGTACAGGAGTCGTCATTGTGAAATAATTAGTCTCTGGCTGCTATGCCCATTTTATGTGGGGTTTCCCCAGGAGCTGGAACAAGACTTCAAAATAACAGACAAGGAATAAGTGGTATTAAAAGGTACGTGGGGCCGTAATTCACAGCACCTAAGGAAGGCGCGGAAGAGAGCTCTACCATGAGGGCGTTGCTATGACTCCTTAAAGAAGCCCTGACCCAGCATTTCTCCAGAGCCTGCCAAAGGCTGGCTGTGAATTGGAGGGAGACTTGGTGTTTCTGGCTGCTGAGAATCTAATCTAACACCGTTCTCTGGGGAGCCCTTTAGCACATCACAGTAGTCCTGATCCAAACCACATTTGTGAGAAGGTGATACTTTGTAAGTGCTGCTTTAATCTCGGTCTAAATGGAGGGATTTGGGTACAGAGTATTTGTGAATGGTCAGTTTCATTCATTCATTCATTCATTCATTCAACTCAATTCAATTTATATTCTTTGAATACTTCGTATGAATAAGACACTGAACTAGGCTCTGGGGATATGACTGAGGTCCACAGTTTAGGATATCGGGCTTTACTCTGTGTACATTCCTACTTCGATAATAGGGAGAGGTGGGATGATGGAGACAATGGTGATGATGGTGATGATGATGGTGATGGTGATGATGATGATCATCATCATCATCATTGATGGAGGAAAAAGAGAAGGAGGTGGGAGGAGATGATGCAGCAGCAGAAGCATGAGCACTATTAATCAAGAAAGGTCTTTAGCGTTGGGAGTGATAGAAGAGGGCAGAATCCTGAAGGAAAAATGAGGAACATAAGGGAAATTAGTAATCGCAGGTACTGACCTGGTAGCCATGGTTCAGTGGGTCAACTAAGCATCTTGGCATTAGATAAACCTCAGTTCAAATCCCAGCCTTTCCATTTACACAATCTCGGTGAAGTTATTCCAAGTGTCTGAGCCTTAATTTCCTCCTTCAGAAAATGGGGCAGTATTATGCATGCCATAGGTTGTTTGGATGTGAAAATGTTTTGTAGACATTAAGGTCTTTGCAGTTGTAATTATAAATATTGATACTAATAAATGAGTGTGGAATCTAGATGCATACTGGTGTAGATGCCAGGAGAGCAGTCACTCAGAACAGGCTCTGAACTAAGTTGTTGGATTCCAGCTGTGAACAAGACAGACAAAGTTCATCATGGAGCGAGCAGCGTAATGATCGATATGGTGTTACATGCATTCCAGCGGCTCCTTACTAAATACGGCTGGGATGAATTTTAGGCAGGGAAAGTACAAGGTGCTGACAGAGCATTTCATGGGAGCTGACAAATATGACCTAGACCAGGAGTTGGAGCTGTCCTTCGTATTTATTTTGGACTGAGTTTTCAACTGCCACAAAAATTATTATTGAGATTCTGATTGGACTTGGATTAAGGTTATGGCTTAATCAGAAAATTGATATCTGTATAATATTGAGTCTTTCAGTGTACAAACAAGATATGTCATTCCATTTACTCAGGTCTTCTTTCATAGCTTTCAAAATGTCTTTTTTTCCTTGTTTTTTTATTCCCCAGAAGTTTTCTAGATTTTGTTGCTATTATGAACGAGAATTTTTTGTTGTCTTCTGATTGGTTGCTGGTGATGTATAGACAGTGTGTAGACAAGGTGCACCCTGATGCTGTGGTGCAGTCAACAAGGTTCCAGGTAATGGAGGTCAAGAGGTAAAAGTTGTACATTCAAGATGCCCCAAATAGCATGTGCAAAGAAAGGCTTGAGGTATGAGAAACCAAGCACAGTAGAGAGGGATAATATAAGAGGCCTGCGTATAGACTTTCTGCTGGGAAATGGCAGGGATATGACTAGAAATGTGAGCACTGTTGACACAGTGTCAAGGACTCTTGTGCCAGTGGATGTGTTGGATACAGTTCTGCTCATGGAGTGCACCGGCAGGAAGTGGGGTCACTGTTCTGTGCTCTTTCTGAACCAAACTATTGAATAATTGCTAAGTCCTGTGGCTTACCTAGTTGGGCTTTTGGCAGGTAAGTGCTACATGATCCAGCCTCTGGGAGGCTAACCATCAAGGTTCTTGTTACTCAAAGTGTGGTCCATGGACCTATAGCATCAGTCTTACCTGGGAGTTAATCAGAAATACGGAATCTCAGGCACCAGCCTGGATATAATAAATCAGGCTGCATTTTAACAAGACCCATGGCCACTGTAAAGTCTGAGAACACCTGAGCTAGAGAAGGTTTTCTCAAGTGGTCCAGACCACCTGCATTGGAATCACATGGAGCCCTTATTTACAGTTCAGATTCCTAGGTCCCATCCAGACTCCCGGGTCCTACCCCAGACTTTCTGAATCTGAATTTCTACGGTTGAGCACAGGAACCTGAAATTTTGGTATGTTTCTGAGATTATTCATATGCACACCAACTGTCCACATGAATCCAAAAAAAACTTGGCCCAAATAGTCATGTTTGACTTTGGTCAGAAAAACTGAGCTCCTTAAATTGTTCTGGTAAATTATTTCCTTCCCTTTGTATGCAAAGCACTTTACAGGTTGTTGTCTACAGGATAGTAGGTGTTCAGTAAAGGTAAGCAATTGTTGTTGTGATATTTGTGATATTTGAAATGTCATGAGTCCCTTGTCAAGGCCAGAACCGAGCAGGATCTAGGAAAAGGTGTGTATGTGCACGTGTGTGCGCTGTGTTGGGGAAGGGGTGAACAGAAGGAAGCAGGTGATGGATAACTCAGAGGTCCCTCAGCCAGTTCCCCGCCCAGTGCTGGCCACCATCTGCTCAGAGCAGCCGCCTGTCTGGGAGTCGAGGGTATCCATGGGAACCAGTATGGAGGTTGCCAAGAGGACTCCATGGCTACCAGCCAGAAGGGAGAGTGGAAATCAAGTGGAACCAAAAGTGACAGACTGGTGTGTGTTTAATGGAGTGGGAGGCAGTCAGCTGTGAGAGCAAGGATGAGCATGAACATAGCCAACCTAGTGTCCAGGCACTCAGAGGAAACCTCCAGAAAACACCGTGACTGGCACAACTGTGCCCTGAAGGATCACTTGAGGCCATTTGAACAGTACTATAGTATTTCTCTCTTCCTCCCTGCCTCTCTTTCTTCCTCTTTTCCTCTCTCCCTCCCTCCTTTAAAGGAAATTTAGTTTGTTTTTTTTAAAAAGTTCAACTTAGTAGAAAATTAAAACCTTAGTCCCTTCAGATCCCACCACTCATTAAGCAGATGTTTTAATTTTGGTGTTAGTTCGTCTTTTTCTCTATACATATTTTTATAAGGTTGAAATTATGCATTTCCAGTTCTTTCTACAAAGTTCTTTTGAGTAAGGCATTTAGCTTTGAGAAAAAAAGCATGGGATGTGTGAAATGCCCCCTACATTCGCATCCCAAATCTGCCTGGTTAAAAAGGAATAACTGAGGCCAACATGACAGATTGATCCAAAATGGATATTTCGGAATAAACACTATTGTGCCATTTTAGCCAGCCGTGCCCATTTAATTCATTTCACCAGTTTTTCCCCCCATACCTCATTATTTAATTATTGCTTCTTAGATATCTGTTGTGCTTGTCATAGATCATACAAGATACAATAAAAATTCTGTAATTGTAATGCTTTGATTCATAAAACAATATTTTTAAAAAATAGCTCAGTGATATCAGCTTCTACCTATATGCATTTCACCAGTTTTTGAATTGGGTATTTATTGTGTATTTAAGCAACCTTGATAATCCCTGTGCATAAAGAAAAAATGCTTCCAACAGGGAGAAAAGAATGGGGGTGGTTTTGCTTAGATATTTCTGAAAAAAGCATTAGGGTTTGAAATGCTATGTTGACCCTAGAATGTGACATAATGGGGTAAGAATATATATCTGGATCATTTCTCCTTTTTACTGGTGCAGCCAGAGAACTTACTGTTCCTGTTGCCCCCAGAGCACTTACGCTGCAATGGAGGTGCTGCATCCTTAAATGACCAGTCGTGTTTGAGGGAAACTGGTTATCACCAGATGAAATGTGTAGACCTGCTGGGGGGACCAAGATGCTATTTCAGGCAGTGTTTCTCAGATTGAGTCACCAGTTTTTTTCCTGACTAGTTCATCCAGCTCTGCACAGTCTTCAGCAGGACATGTCATGGGGGTGATAACAGCCACCACGAGAGCGGTAACAAGGACTAGTGGTGATGTGTGAGGGGAGCTGCAGCAAGCAAGGGCTCAATAAGAGCCACCTTAGTATTCTTAAATCTTTCCCAAGGCATTACAGACCCCTTATTTACATCAGTTAAATAATTGCATACTATTCTATCATGTGGATGCAGTACATTTTATGTAACCAATTTCCTAATATTGGACATTTTACTTGCTTTCAATTTTTCACCACTGTTAACTCAAAGCATCATAATGACTGCTATTTCTTTCCTCCTTCCATCCCCTCCTTGGCTTGGGAGCAGCTTAAAATTTGACTCAAAATTCTAACACCCCCCACCACACACACCAAAGTGAACAAAATCATCTCTAGAAGATTTTAAGTTTCTTGTTTAATTTTTAAAATTAATTCAACAAATATTTTTTGAACACCCGCAATGAACAAGACACTGAGTTAATCTAGTAACTGTTCAGAGAGAGGAAGGGTTTGTCTTCAGTTTGCTTCTAGGTTAGAATGGGAGGCTGCTTTAAAATGTAGGCTTTGTTATTATCCAGTATGGTAAGCCAACAGATCAGGTGACCACTGCCACTGAAAAGGTATTTATTCTCAATAGGAAGGGGCAGGCCACACCATGCCCTGCAGGGCCACATGGCCACTTGGGGAAGCACCAGGATTGGTCGGAAGGCAGAAGGAGTGACAAAAAAACATGGGCAAAGCCTTTATTGTGGTTTTTCCAGGAAGAAATGGGTGATGCAGGCTAAGCAGGCTAAGGATTGGCTAGTTTGAACAAATTCAGTGGGCTTTGGGGCATAGGAGCTATTTATAGGTGTCTGGTGCCTGGCCCTGGGATAATTAGGGCAGGAGGATAGTGGCCCTTGTGTGAGAGCCCAATAAAGGAGGTACAAGGTAAAGTCATTGGATTGGTTGGTCTGCATATAAAAGGAACGTTTACTATCTCTAAGAATGCCCAGCCCTGGGGTAACGGTGGGGTGAGTTTCCCCAGAGTCAGTAAGGCCACAGATGCCAAAACACTGGAATAAAAAGATATGCTTGCTCAGTGGTTAGGGCATCGTCCTGTGGACTGAAGGGTCAGGGATTCGATATGGGTCAAGGGCATGTACCTTGGTTGCAGGCTCGATCCCCGCCAGGGTTGGGGCACATGAGGGAGGCAACCAATCTATGTCTCTCTCACATTGATGTTTCTGTCTCTCCCCCTCCCTCCCACTCTCTCTAAAAATCAATGGGGAAATATATCCTTCAGCAAGGATTAACAATAATAATAATAAATACCTGCTTAATACAAAGGCAAGGCAGGCACTTAATTCTAGCATTGTAGAGGGTGGAAAGCTGTAAGTAACAACAAAAAAAGCACACTTTGGGTGTTAAGAGGAAGAGATTATTTCAAGAATACTTGTTCTGACAAAGGTTTAATGGAACAAATCGCTTTTCAGCAGGGGGTGGTAAAGAGAGGAAGTCCCATCTTCCTTCCACCACTCGCAGGCAAGTTGCCCACCTTGGGCAAATTACTTAAACCCTCTGAATAACCTTTATTCTGTTTACATACCGAAGTTGTTGTGCAGATCAAGTAAATACCTCAGTGTTTCTCTCATTGTGCGCAGTTCATGCAAGAGTGTTTGTTTAAAATGCAGCTTCTTGGGTGGGGCCCAGGAGCCTACATTTTAACAAGCCCTTCCCTCTCACCCTAGATTCTGATGAACACTAAAGTTGGAGACCAGCCTAGGGAAAACAATGCTGGGCACATTCTAGACTCTAAAGGGTAAAATGCTCTGCATGTGTGAAGAGATCTTTATGTACTTAACTACAACCGTAGCCTTCACCATGCTTTGGGATCTTACACATGTCCGTTCGCTCCTTCAGTGAGAATTTGTTTGGGTTGCCTGCCTCGTGTAGCATCAGCTGAGCTAAGTATTAAGCACATGGACAGCAGAGAAACACCGCCCAAAACCCTGCTTCCGCTGCTCTGCCGTCCAGGCCAGCTGCTGGGAGGCTAAGGTTACAGATCCTCTGATGGGGAAGCTCTAGGAACCACGGCCTCCTCCTGCCAACAGGCTCCTCTCAGCTTCAGTTTGGCCTCTGATGCAGCTGTGTGATTTCAGATTCCATGTTTATCCCCATGGGTTTCTATTTTTACCTCACACTTTTAAAAATGGAAACTGACAGACTAACTGGAAGTCATTCTGGCACTTTCAAGGGAAAACATATGGGTAAGAATTATTGAATAATTGCTAAGCCCTCTGGCCTCGCCTAATTGGGCTTTTGGCATGTAGATGCTTTACGGACTGGTGGTGATTGAAAGGGGTCACGGGGAGTAATGCATAGCAAGCACCACTCTCTGACCTTGGTGTCGATGTTTTTAGTCCTCACAGAAGACCTATGAGGTGCATTTTTCCAATTTTACTTAAGTAAAGCGACGCTCAGGTGTATTCAGTCTCTTGTCCACTGTTTCATGGGAAGGAAGGTGTGGGTGAGGCTTCAGGCAGGCTTTGTTTCATTGCAGAAGCCCCTTGCTTTCCCTCCAAACTGCCTCAAAGGAGATGCTGGACTCCCGGAGGGAGGTGGGGGCCAGGGTTGAAAGCCATGGTTCCAACTAGTTACTTGTATAAAACCCTGGTGATGTATCTCTCATTTTATGAACTGAAAAACATTCCATTTACTGCCTTTCATACAGATCATTCTTATCAGATCTCTGACATAATCCCAATCCTGGCTGCTGATTTTGTTCCACATTTTCTTTCCTACCCCCCTAGTAATTATGCAGTAATTATTATGTTGGTAATTACCTCATTAGCAATTTGGTGTGAGAAAGCTCAGTGAAAATAATAAAAGGGAGTCTCTTTATAGCTACAAGATTACAAATGACAAATAGAGCTTTAGTAGCCCTTAAACCCTCTTAAAAGGGAGCATTTTTCCTGCACAATATTTTGAAGTGTCAGCATATCTCTTGATTAATACATGTTTCTCTAAAGAGCCCAGTCTTCTCTGTGGTCTGAAGAGCCCATTTCTAAGTGAGTGAAGGCATTCATTCTGAGCGCTACAGACAGCAGCAGCCACAACCATGAATGGCTTCACGTGCCCACCACTCCCTGAACAGGGTGGAGAGGAGAGACGTGGAGGAGGGCTTCCTAAAAACTGGAAAAGACACGGCCTGACAAGGGAACTAGTGTCCCAGTCTTTGGTCCCCAGCACCTCCAAGTACCTTCTAGTGAAACCAGGTCAGAAGCTCCTGGGGCAGAAACTGTCCTGCTCAGCCTACCTGGCCTGGCTCTTGGCAGGCGTGGGGAAAGGTACTAAGGGCTCCTCAGCATGCAGTCCTGGCTCTCCCTCACCAGGCTTCACTGACTGTCAAGCCCCCATGTTCCCTACCTTCCAGGACCCTGACCACAGTCACACATTGGGGGTCTTTGTGGAATTTGCCTTCTCCACTTTGGCCATGAAAAGCCCTATGTCTCCCATCTTTGGTGACTTCCTAATCATCGAAAGTAAACTCATGTCCTTTTCTACACTTCTGTCCCCTTTCTCATAAAGTAGAGTAAATCCTCTCATTTATTTGCCCTTAGGACTTTTTACAGACTTCCTGTGTAATATTATTCATTCATTCAGCAAATATCTTTTTTTAAAAATATGCTTTTATTGATTTTTAGAGAGGAAAGGAGGAAGGGAGAGGGAAAGAGAGAGAGAAGCGTCAATGTAAGAGAGAAACATCAATCAGCTGCCTCCTGAGTACACGCGGACCTCCCTGGGGATCAGACCCACAACCTGGTCATGTGCCCTGATTGAGAATCAAACCGGCAACCTTTCAGTGCATGGAACAGTGCTCAGCCAACTGAGCCATACAGGCCAGGGTTCAGCAAATATCTTTACTCAGAGTCTCTTCTACCTGGTCTGGTGATAGGACGCAGCTGCTGTGGCCCACTCCACTGTCACCTCTCATCTGGATTACTGAAGTAGCCTCCTATCAGGTCTCCCTGCTGCCTCTTTACACAGCAGTTTCTGTTCTTAACCTCCTAAAACAAAAGGCAAAATAGGCGGCTCAGCACTAGATGGGGATGCTCAAGTCCTCCAGTGGCTCCCCGTCTCACACAGAATAAAATAAAATTCCTCACTCAGATGTGCAAGGCCCTACCCCATCTGCCCTTCCTTCTCTGATCTTTTCTCCCACTCCTCCCTCTCTTCCCCTCATTAGCTCCAATCCTCTGACATTGGCCTTCGTTCCTTACACAAACCTCTTGCCTCAGGGTTTTATCATTCTGCCTGGAGCACTCTTTCCCCAAATGTCCACAAGGCTCACTTCCTTCAGGCCTCAGCTCAAATGTCACTTCACCAGAGAGGCTGCCCTTGACCCTAGGTACACAGCACATATGTATATACACAGGCACAGCCCCGGGACTCTCTGTCAGCCTATTAGTCTAGTTAGAACTTACCCCACCTGCCAATATAGAACTGCTCATTGGGTTATTGTCCGGCTCCCCTCACTGGAATGTAAGTTACTGCTCTTCAGGACAGCAGGGACTTTTTCTGTTCTGTCCTCTGTTGTATCCTAATCTATCCACAGTACCTAGGGTAATATATGTTAAATAAACGAATGAGAGAATTATTGAGCATCAATCACCCAGAAATCCCTCAACAAACACTTACTGATGGAAAATCGTAAGTTTGTTCAGAGTATCTGCCAAAGGAGGGAGGTTTAATTTCAAGTTATATGAAAATTAACATAAAAGTATGACAGGCAGGTGGACCTGTTAGAAGGATCAGTTGCCTTCACAAGTCCCATGGAATTGGGACTTATGAGCAAACACCAAGAAACTTGTAGAACACGATGGAATAATTTCAAATGTCCTATAAATGGTAACTTAAATGAAAAACTTATGTAATGGTACTTTGCAAACTGTTAGGTTTTGTGCAGATATTACATATTGTTTTTAATAATAATATATATTAGCAACTTTAAAATAATCAGCCTATTCTGGTGGGGGGAAAAACTAGACTAGGAAATGAGAGGTTTGAGTGTGGTTCCAGCTCAGCCATGAGTTTGCTGTGTGATTTATTGCAGTTACTGTCCATCTCTCCACTTCATTCCCTCAGTCTGTAAAATTGACATACTGCATTAAATGACCTCGGGAATGTCTACCAGCTCTAAAGTTCGAGGCTCTAGGAATTGCTGACTGGCCTTCTGGCTGGAGGGATAGATGGAGGACTAATCTCCACGATGTTTCCCCAGTCTTAACTCTCCAGGGTGGTTTCAGTTTCTTCTTCCCCATCTCTTTCTACTCTTTCCTAGTTTAGAAGAGCCCTGCTCTTTATCTGAAATTCATTATGGTACACCCCTGAAGTCATTATATCTTCTCTGAGTGGTAGACAGATAGAAAACAGTACATTTTAAAATCATAAAAAGCAGAAATGTTGGTAACTGAAGATATGTATTCTGTGAGGAAGGAAGAAGAGAGATAAACATAGTCACTTACATCTAAGAATTGGGGGAGCATATAAAGGTCACGGAGCCTGCTTCACTTATGACTATCTGGTTTTGAGAGGCATTGCTTTACGCACTTTTGCACAAGAATTACACATTGACTCTTCCCTCTGGCAGATTATAATCTCAAATGGTTGAACATGAAATAACCCAGAAGGACATCTGAAAGAGAGATCTTACACACCTAACTTGGTGTCCTTGGGCAAGTCCCCAGAGTTGGGATAGATAAGAACACAGAGAGAGCGTGCTGGGGTTTAGGTCCACCACTCACTATTTATTCATTTTTCTGGAAATAGAATAGAGTTAATAAGGTTGAAGTGAGAATTAAATAATAAAGCTCTGTAAGGTAAACTAACTTGCCCCCAAGGTCACAGAACTAATTATTTGAGCCCCAAAGCCCTTGTAGGAAATGGGTATAAAAGGAATCAAAAGAGACTCTCTTATCATTTCAAACTGTTGACTAAATTAATGAATTTAAAGTAAGAAATGTCTAGATGCTGTCCAAAGAGGTAAATTTGCCATTGGTAGAGATTTATTCATTCATATATTTGGTGCCCCTAGTAGCAGAATATACCAGAAATGCCTTTGCAGGTGGCATTTGCTGGGTGGGATCGTATTCCATCCAAGTAACACAATTGGATACCCAATGCCTATATCCTGGGACAACAGAAATGATCACTTTTCATTGATCTCCTTTTAGACCTGACCTTGATATTTCTTCCTGTCTCCCCCTAAATATATCACAGCACCCGAGGATATAATATATTCTCTTTCAGTTGAGTTTCACCTGGCTTATGTTGAGGTTTGTGTTCAGAAGCACACAATGAAAAAGCTCAATCTAGATGTGATCTTCAGGTCACCAGCCTCTTCCCTCCTCCCCCGTTCATGTTTGAGTTTTGTTAGCTAACACAGCCACCTACAGCTATCCAGCATCATAGTTGGGAAAGTGAATTTGTGCTCTGTCCTTCTGACCCTCTGTTAAATGATCTCATCTGAAGGAGGAAGTGAGGGAAGGGGCTTAGGCAAAGGGCAAAGGTCCGTTAAGAAACATACTTCTACTGTATTTCATTAAATCCTCACATTGCCACACAAGATGGGTGACATTATCCTTGTTTTACAGATAAGGAGACAGGTTTAGAAAGGTCAGGGGACTTTTTTAAAGTTATACAGCTGATAAATGGCATATTTGATTCCAAACCCAAGCTCTTTCTGATCTGCCATGCTTTTTTACTGAGGAGAATGAGGGATTGTGGAAGAGATGTGGCCTGCAATCCTACCAATGATTAAATTTTCCCCAGGTGTAACCCTCTCCACGGTAATTCAAACTGTACTTAAACTAGTCACACTGGCACCCACCGCATGCTGCCTGGAGCCAGGCACTGTGCCAGGCCCCTTACAGACACTGTTTCTTTTGTTCATCGCCTTTCATCCACATGGTCATGATAACTTCAAAGCGGTCTTTCTCAAAGTGTGTTCCTCTGACCAACTGTGTTAGAATCACCCGAGGAACCAGCTGAAATACAGATTCCAGGGCTTCACCCCAGGGGTGGGAGCAGTGGGATTCTCTGGTAATGTTTGGCACTCAAAATTTGAGAACAGTTCTTAAAAGGTAATAGATTCTTGTTATTAATGAAACACTTAAAATCACTCACTACCTTTTTTGAAGCCTTTCTAAGTTAAGCATTTTGTATTTAAAATGTGATTATGAATTCCTTTAATGAATAATGAGTTTGAGATGAACACGGGCAGGAAGCTGGAACTCCGTGCAGGACTTGGTTGAGTGGATTTTACGGGGCTCCCGGAAGGATTTGAGGGACTTTATTTTTAGGACTGATTAGTAGGTCACAACTATAAAATTCAAGTCCTGGTATAAATAGTCTGCAATTTGGCCTCCAGTCCAGATTTTTGTAATATTATTTCATATATCAAGTAGGCTCTTTTAAGTAGTTAAGTAAAATATTCATAATAAATTGTATCACATAAGATACATAATTATAGAAACAGATTTATTTCAACTCAATAAGCCAGCGAATTCTACCAAACACTCAAAGAAGAATTCATACTAATTTTTTCACAAACTCTTCCAAAAAATGAAGAAAAGAGAATATCTCACAGCTCATTCTGTAAGGCCAGTATCGCTCTGATACCAAAGCCGGACAAAGGCACGAGATTTCCCCGTGAAGGTGGAAGGTGTTTAAGCCCAAGTCACCTGCTGGTTCTCTGACTCTGGCAGGCGGATTTCAGGGAGAGGCTGAGACGGAAGTGTCAGCTACGAGTACGATGTGGACAGCGATGGTGGTGGTGGTGATGACAGTGGTAGCGATTGTAATGACAACAGCACGTGCACACACACGCGCAGAGACACGATTTGAAGTCCAACAGTGTGTCTGTCAAGCATTCTTCTCTAAGGTAGGCCCTGGTCTTTTCCTTGCTCTAGGTATCTTGTTGCTGTGGGTATTTAAAATGTATTAATAGAAGAGATTAAAATCAACATATATCTTATGAACAAGGATTGGGACTTTTGCTCCTGTGTCAACAAGATTTACACTCACTGACTTATTTTCTTTTCTCCGGCTCTCCCCCGTCAGTTGGCATTCACCGCCTGTTATTCTGACTATCCTGTGGGAGCTCCCTCCATGCAACCCACCGTCACACACCCAGTGTATCTCCAGCCTTCTTTTACAGACTTGAATTCAGATCTACATCTAGCCTCTTTGATATTTTATTTGGTTCTGACTACAGCAGTTTATATTAATCCTTTGACAAACAGTCAAATGATGGCAGCTATGAAATAAACTGTTTTCTTTCTAATTCCTTTGGTTTCAAAATTTTTAAAAATACTTTTTTGTTTCACTTAGTATTTAGAGCAAAACCTTTTATCCTTTGTCGTGAAATCTTTATTGAATACATGAAATTTCAGAATAAATGCACTTGTGATTTCAGGATGCCAAAAAAGCTCCCATCCTGGGAACCCCCTTTTTTGGCACAGGTTGACCTGCTAGAGTCCCAAGCAAAGACAATAGAAAGAGTCAGGCTTGGCGTCTTTGTGAGTTTGGGTCCTGGCACGCAACTTGCCAGCTCTGTAGCTTTAGACAGGTCTCTTGACCTCTCTGAGCCTCCATGTTCTAATCTGTAAAACAGGTATAATAACTTCTATCTTGAAGGGTTGGTTTGAGATTAAAACAGATGACGTATGTAAATCAATTATTAAAGCTTCTGGTATGCAGCACCTTTTCATTAATTGTAAATGCAACTTTTACATTGAACAAATGCAACTCAGGACATGATTGTAAGGTGATTTTATTTTTGCTCTCCACTATCCTTTTCAGTTTATCCTGTGGGGTAAGTTCTTCCCTGACCTTTGCATGAAATTTGGGGCAAGTTCTATAACTTGTTCAGCAAATTTCAATTTTAAAAAAAGTCCTCCAATCATTAAAATGTCCAGTCCCATGGTATAGTGAAGATGGCAGTCTATTTACTTATTTATTTGTTTGTATTGAAGTTTAGAGAGAGAGGAAGGGAGCAGGGGAGAGAGAAACACCAGTGTAACAGAGAAACATCAATCTGTTGCCTCTTGCATGCACCCTGGCCAAGGATCTAACCCACAACCTGAGCATGTGCCCTGACTGGGAATCAAACCCACAACCTTTTGGTGTATGGGATGATGTTCCAACCAACTGAGCCACACTGGCCAGGGCAAGATGTCAGTCTATTTAAGTGCATACTTTTTCCCTCCTGCAGCTCTAGCCTGCTCCAAAGGAGAAGCCTACAGTGGGGCTTCTACCCCTCCTGTCCTTCTCCCTTCCCCCAGCATCTAACCTGCCCAGGGTTGGGGTTCAGGGAGCAAGAGCAGGAGGTGAGGTGAGCAGGAGGGTTCTTGCTTGGACTGGTGTGGTCACAGTGATCCATGTTCCCTGGGCCAGGAGATGTTTAGGGTGGACCCTGTCTTGTGGGTACTTTGCTGGTTTCTCTAGAGGCCCCTACTCACTGCAGTATCTCCCTCCAGGTACCTTGTTAAAGGTGAATCCCTGTGGCTGGACTCATACTCTTTCCTCCGCCCTGTGCATCCTATAGCCCTTCCAGCTTCTTTCTGCTGAGATCTGTTTGCCCCTTGAGGTGGCCCTCTTGTTCCATCTGGCCATGGAAAGTTCACCATGTATTCTTTAACTTAACCAACAGACAGCACAAGTCACCCCCAACACAGCCATTTCTCCTTTTCTCTGCTCCTAGAGAGACTACCCAGCTGACTCTGACCCTTTACATTTCTCAGAAAAGTCGCTTCTGGTCCACCTCATCCCCCAAGATCTACCACCCCTAAGATCCAGGTGCCCTCGAGCCTCTCTCTTTATCTCAGCTGAAGGGAAAGCAGCCCTTCACAGCACACAGGGTTCTCAGCTTTATCCTCTCCCTCCGTTACTCCCAGCCTTGCTTTGAAAATCCTGCATTGCGATCTTGTGCCTTACTTTGGAATATGGTGTTGTCTCAGTGCCTCAGCTGAGTTTTCCATTCCATCCTGGGACATGGCTATTATTGTGTTATTCTTGTTTAATCTCAGCATCTCTACTCACTGCTGTCCAAGGTCACAACACTTAACCACCCTCGCTCCAGTTTCCTCGTCTGTAAAATGAGAATGATACTAACAGTGCCTGCCTCGTAAAGTTTCTGCAAGGATTAAGTGAAATAACGTATAAAATGTACTTCAGGCAGTTCCTGGCACAGAGACAGTTCTCTGTAATGTAAGCTGCTTTCACTATCATCACCGTTATTGTGATTAATCTTAAAGCAAATCAGTTTCTAACGGGGAAGGACCCCTTATTTACATCACCACCCTTACACGTGCACACACACACAGGGAGGACATACCTATGAGTACAGCTACATGTGCAGAGTAGTGGCTGTTTGGGGGTGTCAATCCCTGACCCCCTTTGATGCTGGCTCTCCTGCAACTAGCACCCTTGGTGCTCTGCCCCCATCCCCCCAATTCGTTTATCTCTCTGTACTGCCCCTCACAGCAACCTAATTAAGCGGTGGGCCTGTGTGGGGCCATCTGCGGCTGGATTGCCTGCCATCTCTCTCCTGGGATCCCTGGGAGTCTCCTAATGGCCCCAGAGTTTCCTGAGGCAGGAAAATGGGGCTAATTCCATTGTTGGGAAATCGCAATCAGGTGCTATGGTGTTAAATGATTATAAGCGGGAAGATGATTTTTGAATCTCATGCAGTGACGCTCTGCATGGTTTTTCTTTTGCTTTCAGTCGTTTCTTCTTTGGTTTTGCATAGTCTCATTTGGATCCAAAAAGAGAAAAGATAAGTAATAGGTAGGTAGGCCTGTTTCCAACTTGCGATGCTTTTTTCTGTCACCTGTCATCCATCATCCCTAAGAGTGACTAATTTTCAGCCGAGTTCCTCTCTGTTATAGCGCCTCTCATACCACATGACTCAAGTCTGTTTCTTCCCCCCTCTGCTCCTCACTAGATGATGAGCATCTTATCCTTTAGCCCAGGTGCTAACACTGCCTGGCTCATGGTCTTTACGGACTTCGACAGTAACTTCACCTCTCTGAGCTTAGTTTCTCATCCATAAAATGGAAAGTAATTGTGTCCATCTCAAAGGGTGGTTCTGAAGTTAAATAATGAGTGTAAAGCGCCTGGCACATTGTAGGCCCTCAGTAAAGGATGACCATCTTACAATTGCTATAGGCACTCGGTAAATTAATTAAATCATTTGGTAGCAGAGTTGACACTAAGATTAAATTCAAGTCATTATTAAATACACGTGACTCTTCAGCCTCCAGTCTTTCCCTATCCCCAGCCTCTCATTGTACCCAAGTGGCCTGAGTCACCCAACCACAGTCCCTCCCTCCCAGATCTTATCATCATATCACTCCCTTGGCTGCCAGCCCAAGCAAGTGACTGACAAGACTGTGTCTTATGCTGCATGAAGAAATTCTAGATCCCATTTTTCAGAAAACCCCTCGGTATTCATGGCCTGAAAAACATTCTCACATTTTCTCAGACTCCGACACCTCTGAGCATGCCTATCACTCACTTCCTTAGAGCTAGCAGATTGCTGAGACTTGTTGGAAGTAAAATGACATTGTAAAAAGAAAGGTACTGAAGCCCTGAGAGGTTAGCTGTGCGTGGGTAAATGAAGTTTACAGTTCCACTCACCAGACTGCCCTTCCTTTACTGCCTGGCTGACTTCCCCTGCTGTGCCCCAAGCTCCCACGACCTCCGATGAGACAGAGTGTGGACAGCCAAAGGCAGAATTGAATGGGTATCACTTTCAGTGACTCATTAGCAACAAGAAACAAACATGACATAAAATGCACCCAAAACGGCATCATGGGGATCACCTCTTTAATATTTTATGTTCAATATTATTTCATAATTTCTGAGATTTCGCTGTCAGACTTGGAATGCGTTCATACTTCCAAATAAGGAAATGTTTTCACACATGACAATCACCAAGTATTTATTATACATGAAAAAAATGCCTTTTGTCCAGTTTTTTCTTTACAACAAGTTTCTAGATATAGAATAGCTAGATCAAATAGCAATTTTAAAGGCTTCATTCACTAAGTCACATAGTCAACAAATATGCATTGAGCACTGTAATGTACCAGACACTCTGCTGGGCCCTGAAGTTACGGCAGAGTCCTGCTGCGGTGACTAAGGCTGCACTTCCCTCACATCTTTGCTAACAGTGGATACTTTTTCCCACTCTGGCAGCCTACATGAAAATCGTAATGTATTCCCAATGGCTTAAAGATTTAAATGTAATAAATAAATACATAATGTGCAAAGAAGAAATTACAGGTAGATATTTATAGGATTGTGGCACAGGAAAAGACTTTTAAAGCATAACCTCAAGAGTAAACAGGCTAAAGGAAAAGATTAACAGGTTAGGCCATGTGTAAATTTAAAGCTTATATGTGGATATATAGATATAGATATGGATATACAGATATCCATATCTCTCTAAATATGTATGTGGCTATATATGGCCATATATATATGTATATAATTCATGTATAAGGAAAAAGACAATTGGTAAACATAGTTGCAAAGAATTACTACCTTTTATTTTTATCTTAAATATGCATAGAGACTTCTTATAAATTAATAGGAAAAAGAAAAATATAAAATTGACTGTAATTGCGATGTATTACATCTATAATTAAGAAAAGTATAGATGAGAGTGTTGATTTGTTCAACAATACTGAGGTCATGCTGAACTGTTCCAGCTTCCAAACCAGGCAGCAGGAACACAAAGATGGCTCGGAAGCCCCCTCTGCTTCCCAAGCCTCACAGATGGGTTTGGAAACAAATAAGCAAGAACACGGTGTGAGAAGTCAAACAGAAAAGCTGGTACAAGGAAGTCCCCTGGCACCAAGGGAGGCAGGGATCCCCTCCCTGCAAGGAGAGGGTTGTCAGGGAAGAGGACATTCCAGCTGGATTTTTAAACAGCTTCATTGAGTTATAATTTGCATAAAATTCACCCCTTTTAAATGTACGGTTTGATGAGGTACAATACTGCCATTTACATGCTCAGTTGCAACCAGTCCTCCCTCCCACCCCAGACCCAGGCAACCGCTGATCTTCTTTCTGTTTCTACAGTTTGTCTTTTCTAGAAATTTCATGTAAATGCAATCAAATAACATGCAGTGTTTTCTGTCTGGCTTCTCTCATTTAGACGATATTTTTGAGATTCATCCATATTGGTTCATTCTGTTTTACTTCTGGACACTATTTCATTGCCTGGATCAACCCATTTTGTTCATTCATTCATTAGTTAATGAGCATTTAGGTTATTTCCAGCTTTTTGGCTACCACAAATAATGCTATTATTAACATGTGTGTACAAGTTGTAGGTATGTTTTCATTTCTCTTTGGTATTTCAGAGTAGAATTGCTGGGTCATATTGTAAGTGTATAAGGTTAACTTTAAAATGTTTTTTGTTGCCTGGCCGGGCGTGGCTCAGCAATTGAGCGTCGACCTGGGTTCCCGGCGATTGCGGTTCGATTCCCGGTCAGGGCACATGCCTGGGTTGTGGGCTCAATCAAAGACTCTCTGGTCATTGATGTTTCTATCTCTCTCTCTCCCCCCCTGTCCTCAATCTGAAATCAATAAAGATATACTTAAAAAAAAATAAAAAATGGTTTTTGTTTGTTTTCCAAAGTAACTGTGCCATCTCACAGCCCCATCAGCAATGTCTGAGAGATTCAGCTGATCCACATTCTTGCCAGCATTTAGTGTTATCAGTGTTCTTTATTTTGGCCACTTTAGTGAGTATGTGGTAATATCTCACTGTGGTTTTAATTTGTACTTTCCTAATGGTTAGTGGTACTGACCATCTTTTCATGTACTTATTTACCATTTGTATGTATTTTTTAATGAAGTGTCTATTAATATTTTTCCAGTTTTTAAATTAGGCTGTTTATCTTCTTATTGAGTTTTAAGAGAGCTTTATATATTCTGGATACAAATCCTTTATAAGATATATGCTTTGCAAATATTTTCTCTCACACTACAGGTTGTCTTTTCCTTGTTTTAATGATATATTTTGAAGAGTAAAAATGTTTAATTTTGATGAACTTGAATTTATGATTTTTTTTCTTTTACTGTTTTTGGTTTTTGTGTCATATCTGAGAAATCTTTGCCTACTCCAAGGTCACAAAGATTTTCTTCTGTGTCTTCTTTTGGAAGTTGTCTGGTTTTAGGGTATACACTTAGATCTATAGTCTATTTCTAATTACTGTCATGCACTGCATTATGACGTTTCATCAACAGTGGACTGCATAGATGATGGTGGTCCCATAAGATTATAGGGAAGCTGAAAAATTCCTATTGCCTAATAACATCGCAGCTGTAATAATGTTGTAGCTGTGGTAATGTTGTCGCACAATGCATTACTCATGAGTTTGTGGTGATGCTGGTGTAAACAAACTTACTAGCTGCCAGTCTTATAAAAGTATAGCACATATAATTACAGTAGTATCTATACCATCTAGGTTTGAGGAAGTACACTCTATGATGTTTGGAGAATGACAAAATTGCCTAATGATGCATTTCTCAGAACATATCCCTGTTGTTAAGTAGAGTGTGATTGTAATTTTTGTGTATGTTGTAAGCTAATGGTTGAGGCTTGTTTTCTTTTCATATGGCTATCCTGTTTTCTCAGCACCATTTGTTGAAAAGACTATCCTTTCCCTCATTGAATTAATTAACTTAGCACCTTTGTCAAAAATAAGTCGATCATATATGTGAGCAGTGGTATGATGGTAAATGTTTAACAACTGGCTTTCTGGGGAAAAGGAGCACCCTGATCTGTAGTCCAATTTCCTGATATGAATACTTTCACATGACTGATTTCAAGCTACTGAAAATTTAACAATCAGCTCTGTGAACCAGTATAAGCCAGCTCCAACACACTACTGTATGCAAAGATCTATTTCTGAACTCTATTTCATTCATAGAACTGTGTGTCTATCTTTATGCCAGTAACATACTTGATTACTCTAGCTGTATAATAAGTTTTGAAATCAGGTAGTGTAAATCCTCAGAATTTTTTTCTCTTTCTCAAAATTGTTTTGGTAATTCTTTAAGATCAGCTTGTCACTTTCTACAAAAAGTCCTGAGATTTTGGTAAAGATTGCTTTGAATTTATAGACCAACTTCTAGAATTGCCATCTTAATAATATTGAATCTTCTAATTTATGAACATGGTATATGTCTTTATTTATTTAGATCTTAGTTTTCAGTGTACAGACTTGCACTTCCTTTGTTAAATGTTTTCCTAAGTATTTTATTCTTTCTGATGCTATTATGATTGGATTTTTTATTTTCCCAAAATTTGTTACTAATCTGTAGAAATACAGTTAATTTTCGTATATTGATTGGGTATCCAGCAACCTTGCTAAACTCGCTCATTTGTTCTAGTACTTTTTGTAGATTCCTGAGGATTTTCTGAAAGTGAAGGTCATGTTATATGCAAATAATGATAGTTTTACTACTTCTTTTCTAATCTGTATACCTTTAATTTCTTTTCGTTGCCTTATTATACTAGCTATGACCTACAGTACAATGTTGAATGGAAGTGATGAGAGTAGGCATCCCTGCCTTGTTCCTGATCTTGAGGGGAAAGCATTTAGTTTTTTTACCATTAAGTATGATGTTAGTTGCAGGGTTTTTGTAGGTGTTATCTATTAGGTTGAGGAAGTTCCCTTCTAGTCCTAGTTTGCTGAGTTTTTTTAATCATGTTCAGTTTTGTCAAATGATTTTCTATGTCTGTTAAGGTGATCACATGGTTTTTGCTCTTTGTTCTCTGAAAATGGTAGACTACATTAATTAATTTTGGATTTTAAACAAACACACTCCTGGGATAAACCTCACTTGTTCATAGTGCTTAAATCTTTTTATATGTTGCTGGATTTGATTTACTGATCAAGGGTGACTAACGGCTTTAATATCTATATTCATGAGGAATATTGGACTGTAGTTTTCTTATAATGTCTTTGACAGGCTTGGTACCTGTGTAATACCTGATATTGCCCATCATAAAATGACTTGGGAAGTGTTCTCTCTTCCTCTATTTTGAAAAAGAGATTGTTAGGCTTGATATTTATTTTTTCCTTAATGTTTGATAGAATTCACCAGTGAAGCCATCTGGGACTGGATTTTCTTTGTGAAAAGATTTTAAATGACTAATTCAGTTTATTTTCTTGATATATATTCATTCAGATATCTGTTTCTTCTGAGTCAGTTTTTGTAATTTCCATCTTTCTAAAAATTTGTCTATTTCATCTATATTGTCATATATATATATATATATATATTTTTTGGTTAATCCTCACCCAACGATATTTTTTCCATTGATTTTTAGAGTGGAAGGGAGAGAGGGAGGTGGAGAGAAAGAGAGAAACATTGATGTGAGAGAGACACATCGATTGGTTGCCTTCTTCACGTGCCCCAACCAGGGCCAGAGACTGAACCTGCAACCCAGGTACGTGCCCTTGAGCAGGAATCGAACCCAAACCCTTTGGTGCGCGGGCCAACGCTCTAACCACTGAACATGCTAGCCAGGGCTATAATGCCAAATTTATTGACATAAGTTGTTCCTAGTATTTCCTTATAATTGAGCTACATTTAAAAGAGTAAATTAGCATGGGTCTCAAGATGTTTTTTGCAGCACCAGCTTTATTTGTTAAGATATTTATAATGCATAGTACTTCCTGTGCACAGAACACAGAGTGAGGAAACAGATTGATGGAGCACTTCACTAGATGCATCATGCAGTGTCCTTGGCACTTTGTACAGATCATCTTATAGGAGTGTACTCCCAGAATTCCAGGTTTAGCCCCAGAAGCAGGCAGCACTTCCTCCCACCTTTCAGGGCACACTCTCACTGTTCCTGTTTCCTGTCTTAGGAACCATCTTTCTGCGAGTAATGGACACAGATCCTTGGGGACCCAACTAACCAGAAAAGTGCAGCCTCCCCTCAACTGGATAACTCTTTGGTCTTGAGGCACACCACCCCGGCACAGGAAAAGACATTCCTATGACTAACGAGCCCAGATAATAATGGGGAGCTGGGGGATGAGGCGGAATGAACAGACAGTAATGTAATTTTCTCATAACCTCTCATCTAGCTCTTATTTTTTCTACTTGAGGTATAGTTATATGTGTTCTTATTTAACCACCACACTCCCCCACTCTTATCTCCCACCTTTGCCAACTGTAGGTTTCTTATTTTCTTGCCTACAGTTCCAAGCATAGTACCCAGTACTAAACAACCTAAATTAATTGGCGTAGAATCAAATTGACTCCTAGTTTGAACAGATTTCATTTTTAACTAACCATCCTCATAATTCTATTCAGATTGTGCACATGGGCTTTCTCTGTGTGAGATGCTGTTTCTCAGGTGCACAGGGGCCTGTGAGCTGCATGCAGCCTATGACGGGACTTAGCAGTTATCTGCAGAACGAGCTGTTTTCCTAATAAAGGGACCCGAGTCCTGACAGCTGTCACTGCCATGTAAGGAGGCTTCTTTCATATTCATTATCTATTCACATTAGATTAGCTTCAAACTTTTCTTTACATGCAGATATTTATTTTTACGCAAATGTGTGCTTCTCTTATTTTAGAAAATCATCAAACGTGTTTTTATTGGTGTGCAAGTGTTTATGGAATACTAATGGATAAGAAGAGCTACCCTACATGGTTAGAATGTCGGCCTTCTCTGTAGGATTCCCTTTTCTTCCTTTCACACAAAAGAAGCTGAAAGGTGCATTTAAGCATGAATAGATCTTAAATAAAGCTCCTCTCTGGATCCAGTCATTTCTGCCAGGAGGAAGCAATCTTAACTCCTTTCTAACCCCTGGCAATCCTGTAGGCTCAAGGATGTTCTTGCCTTTCTTAATCTACAGATCCCACTTCCTTTAACTGACTCCTGACAACAGCCTGGCAACTGCGTGCATTCAGCTACTGCCTCCCCGAGTGTTCAGGAAGGACCTGCTTCTCTTCTTAGAGGGCACTTGAATATGTGAAATGTAGACAAGATTTTTGAACATAGACTTACTATGTTTCCATGACAACATAAATTACCTATAAAAATCTGTAGGAAGATTTTAGACCATTAAAATCGTAATGTTTTTCTTCCTTCATAAAGCAGTTAAGAAATGTTGAACATTTTGTTGTAAAGAGGATGGGGCAATACCTTTATTTCCCAAGGACTTAGATACATAAGAAATAAATATGGGGCTTATAGGCAGAGAAATGGAATTTGCATATGATTGTAGCTGGCAGTAATCCCTTATTTTAAGTCTCCATTTTTGTCAAGAAGTAATTTGCACCAATTAACACATATGTATTCTTCATAGCAGTAAAATTGTTTCTTGTATAATTCTATTTCATTGTTTCTTGTAAATGTCAGGATTTTTCAAATTAGAAATGAAAGGCCAGCCTCCATTCTCTTCTTTTACACACTATCTTTCCAAGGCCAAAGCTTCTTGCCGTTCTCCTGATGTCTCTCCCCTCCCTCTTCTGGGACCTGGCTTCATCAATCACCGGCCCTCGCCTGTCTCAGCCTCTCCCTTTATAATTGCTCTTCCAATATCTCCCCTTGAGTCACTGTAAGAAAATGTGCTTTAATGGGACTAGGCCTTAAGAAGCGAACATCTGTTTATAGTGGACTCTCAGAGGTTCAATTAATCAAGGATTCATTGAATGCTATTTTGTTCAAGTCTAATGTGAATTACATTCAGAAATAATCCTGGCATTGAAAGCTGCTGCCCAAATTTTTCCACTCTGGACACCAGACTGTTGACTGCAGTGGTCATAAATGTACCAGTAGCTGGACAGATAATTTGATGTTTGTGTGATTATTTAGATCAGCCCCTAACTACGAGGTCAGTGGAGGCAAGAGCTGCACTTGCCTGTTCACACTACATTTCTAACCCCTGGAACGTAGAAGATATTCAGTAATTTTTCTTGAACAGACAACTCTGTATTGAAAACGAAATACATTATTATACAGTTTTCCACTGTGGGCTTTGTAATTCTGATACAAATGTCCAGTCCTCTTTGGAGGCCTTGTGTCCATCTTTTCCAAATGAGCTCACTGAAGTTCAGAACAGTTGAGGGAGTGGCCAAGGGTTAGAGCTGGGGTCAAGCCCAGGTTTATCTCATTCCAGAGCCTCTACTCTTGCCAGTGAACTACCTTCTCTGTTCTGGCTCAGGTTCTGTGCTGCTTCTCACCTTGTTGGCTTCTGCCTGCACTTGCCTGAGTCCCGTATGTGCTGTGTACACCGAGACATCATTTTCTCCTATGAGGGCCAGTCTTTCTTTGTTTCTGCTTATGACCTGGCCTCAAGGCAGTTGCATTTTTACCACCTTTGCTGCATAGGAGGCTTTTCCACGTGCTAGTGAAGGCTGCAAAGTGTTCACCCCCTGTTTCTGATGACCAGAGCATGACCCGCTCTGTTAACTTGATGCTGCAGCTCTGCTGGGAACTAGAACTTCCTGCACTCTGCTCACACCAGGGCTTCTGCCTTGCTGACATGAAGCCTGGGTGTTTTAAACCATTTTTGATGGGAAAAATAATTTCTTATTGGGGTCCATATTAGAATCTATTGCTGTGTAACTAATTATCCCAAAACTTAGCAGGTTATGCCAACAAACATTTATTATTTCATATGGTTTCTGAGGGTCGGAAATCCAGGAATGGTTTTCCTGGGTGGTTCTAGCTCAGGGTCTCTTATGGGGTCACTTGAATGCTTGTCTGGGGCTTAGGATCCACTTTGAAGATGGCTCAGTCACATGGCTTTTAGGCAGGAAGCCTCAGTTCCTTGCCATAGGAACCGCTACATAGGGGCTGCCTCAGTGAGCGGTGAGCATGGCAGCTTACTGTCCCCACAGTGAGTGACCTGAGAGAGAGAGCAAGGAGGAACATGCAAGGCCTTTACTGGTCCAGTCTCAGAAGTTGCATACCATTACCTCCACCATATTCTCTTTGTTCAAATTGAGTCCAGTCACATTCAAGGGGAGAGAAAGTAAGGTCCATCTAAGGGAAGAGTGTCAAAAGAATGTGAAGACATACTGTGTGATAAGTGACATAGATGCCAGATGCCATGAGATGCTGTGTAGCAACCTTTATGCCCCTCCTTGGCTGGGGCAGCCCAGGGTCTTCCTGCTTAGCTATTCACATGGGTGCGGTGGAGGCTCCATTCTGAATTCCTGTCCTAGGCATGATGAGGGTTACATAGACGCAGAAGGACAGTCATGACCCTCCATGGTTGCAGTCCAGAATGGAAGGATGATATCTACACAGGTAGCCTAAGATCAAGCACAGTGAGTGCCATGGAAATGAAAACAGAAGAAAAGCTTGATTCATCAGTGGTCTGGGGAAGGTTCCCTAGAGGGGAGAGCACTTGAGCCTGGCACAGATGGTCATGTAGTATTTTAGCTGTAGGTGTGGAGGGGAAGACATGCCGAGAATGGAAACAGTGTGGGCAAAAACTCAGTGGCAGGAAAGTGCAGTCTGTGTTTGGGGAAGGGCAGCATGGTGTTAGCATTGGCAAAGCCAGTGATAGCACCTGTGGTTCAGGGTTGTTGTGAGGACAATGTAAGATAATGCATCTAAAGATCTTGGGGCAGTGCCTGGCACACAGAAAATGCTCACTGACTAACAATGCAAATGAATGACTAAGGAGTATAAAGAAATAGCCTGGAAAGAAAATTTGGGGCCAGGTCATACATAGCTTATGGGAACTAAGAGACCTTGGTTTGGACTTCGTCCTATAGGAAATTGGGAGTTGTTGAGGTGTTTTAGTTGGGAGCAGTGTGCTCACCGCGGAGCTGGAGGAAGGTTTCTCTGCAGCCTGTGCCAGAAGAACCAGAGAGAGGAACTTGGGACCAGGATTTTGATTCCGTGGTCCGGGGGAAAGATATTGAAGGCCCAGGTGAGATGGGGCAGAGGTATTGGACACGAGAAGATGAAGGTGTAGAGTATTTGTTGACTTCTTTAAAAACTTCGCCTGGTCAGCAAGAGCCTAAAGTCCTGCTTTAACATCTGCTCTGAACATTACTATGCAGCTGTTTAAAGGTCTCAAGGGAACAGTCCAGGAGCATCTTGTCCACCAGGTCTCCAGGAGATGGCTCACACTGGACCCAGCTCTGCCACTCCTTGGGAAGGACGCAGGATACTGGCCTGGGCTTCTCCTTATAGATTTTCTCAGCACAAATGAGCCATCAGAGGAGTCATTGAACCCCAGACCTGAAGATATTGATTAAGTGGACTTCTGTGTGCAGTTTACGTACCCACAGAGGGACATCATAGTCCAGAACCCTCCTCTGCCCCTGCAGGGAATGTTCAGGAGATACATCAAGGGTCAAGCCTCATGACAGGGCTCCACCCATGGATTCTCTGTGGAAGGGACAGTGGGCCCTTGGCAGTGAGGTTGGAGATCATCCTGTCCCTAGGACTCCCCCACATCATGACACAGGAGAAGCTGTGGCATGTGGAGCAGCCCCGGGATGCCAGGAGCAGCAACCTGCAGATGGGGTTTTCCCAGTGTGCCCAGAGCCTCACTATGTGTGCACCCAAACTGACTGAAGGCAAGTGCTCTCTTGTGATTGCTACCAGGAGCCAAAGCTGCCATGAGCTGCCATGAGCTTGAAGTAGGTGTTGGGCAAGTGTCAGTTAAGTTTTTCTCTCCTTACCAGCCCCTGATTCTCAGGTGCTCCTTCCTGCCCCCAGCCCTTTACCAGGGCAGCTTCACTTAGCAGGGGCACTGGGATGCCTCCTGTCAGGCTAGGGAGTATGGGTTTTATGAAGCCTTGGGAGACTCTAAATGTTTGCTTTAGTAAGGGAAGCTCTTCCCTGCAAGGACTTAAAAGGCTCAGGGCCCAGGGGTGTTTCACAGTGAGAAGAGCCCCAAGTGTGAGCAGCCTTTAGAAGTATTGCAAGTAGACCAGAACGCGTGATTTTCTCTAATTCTCCAAATGTTTCCTGAGTGTCTTGATCTGCTCTGTGCAGCACATAAGGAAACGTAGAACACAGAGCTCAGTCCTTGCTGAGGAGTGACTGTCTAGAGCAGGGGATAAGCTTGTGAGCACATCATCATTTTGTCATGATTGGCACTGGAACAGAAGTGCATGCAGCATGTTTTCAAGCCCCCAAGGAGCAAGCACCTGCCCCATGTGGGGAAGGGCAGGAAGGGCTCAGGAGGAGGGCTGTGAGCTGACCAGAAATAAAATAATAGCTACTTCAATTATATGCTCACTCAATGCCAAGCCCTTACATCCTATGAAGAATGCAACAAAGATATGGAGCGTGGCGTGGGTGAGGGAAGGGCCCCTGGCGGGGCAGGCAGGGACTGAGGTCCAGTTCAGCTCTGCCCCTAATCTGCAGTCTGAGACAGGATAAGTGAAAGCACATCCCTTTGCAGCCATGCAGATGGGATTGGACTTGAAGGTAGGGTTCTGCCATGAATTTTCTATTAAGTAGCCTCTCTCTCAAGAGAGACAAAAGGAACTGAGAAAAGTATTAAAGAACAAAATGAAACTGCACAAGTAACCACAAAGTTGGAAAATACAATAAAGGGTCCAGGAGCTGAGAGACAGGAAACTGGGCTGAGAAATCTAGGAGCTGGGCCTTGAACAATAATTAGAATTGGGGCAGTCTGGGAGGAGGAGGACACCGTAATGGAGAAATAGTACTGCCTTGCTCAAACGTTCAGTGGCTCCCCAGGCTATCATACATGGCATTGAAGACACTACACTGCACAGCCTGGCCCCAGCTCCTACCTGGCCCAGCCATCTTGACATCCCTTCCTGCACCCTGAGCAGCCCACCTGCTCCCTGAACCTGAACCTGCACACAGACAGACTGCTGCCTGAAATCCTTTCACTTACTGCTCTATCTACATTTTTCAATGCCCCCTTCCCCACTTTCCCCCTTCAGAGTTAAAGATCCTCTTCTTTTTCCCTCTGAACTCTATCCCATTTGCTTAGGGTCACACATGGACAGATCCTGACCCACTAAACTATAGACACCTCAACCATGGCTTACTCCTTCTGTGAGCCACATGCCACACTGATGGCTGGTGTTTGTCAAATGCTGAATTAACTTATTAATGAGTTAATGAGTGAATGAATGATCAAGCTGAAATCTGGTCATGGAAAGGGAAGTTCGTGGCTACAGGGGACCATGAACTTGTGGCAAGAGGCACCGGCTATGAATGACCTCAAGAGTGTGGCCCACACTGCTATGTGTGGAGCTTATCAAAGCTGGAGGAGCTCAGATGTCACCTAGTCCAGTCTGTGTCATATGAACCCTCTAAGGCATTGTAGACAGCAGGCCAGACCCCACACAAGCACCTTGAATGAGGGCAGACTGAGCGCGCTGCAGCTCCAGCACATTGCCCAAGTGCAGTGTGAAGGACGTAGGCTGTGAGTCCGAATGGCCTGGCTTAGATTTCAACTCTGCTGTTTGCCAGCTCTGTGGCCTTACACAGTCACTTAACCTCTCTGAGCCGTGGTTACTCTCTTTTGTAAAAGGGATATAGTACTACCTTTTTTCAAAGTTGTTGCCAGTACTGTAGAGAATATAGAAAAACAAAAACAAAATCCCACCCACCAGCTTATAAAAGGTGATTAATGAACAGTAGCTAATTCTGTTTTTATTGCATATGATTAGTTGTTACATATGGCTGGGAAAGGTATTGTGGAGAGTTCAGAGACAGTTCTAAGTAACAGAATTTGGGTTTAAATCTAACAGCCTGTCATAGTTAAGTGAATTTATCATGGGACTTACTAACACTGTCTCATGTGAAGATGTTTGGGATCAGGGGTTACCAAACTTTTCACACAAGGACATGCCCCATGGAAAATGCTCACAATGAGCCCTGGCCATTTTAGCTCAGTGGTTAGAGCGTCAGCCCTTGGACTGAAGGGTCCCAGGTTTGATTCCAGCCAAGGGCTTGTACCTTGGTTACAGGCTCTGATCCCCAGCCCCAGTCGGGTGCAGGAGGCAACCAATTGATGTCTCTCTCCCTCTCTCTCTCTCTCTCTCTCTCTCTCTCTCTCTCTGTCTCTCAAAAGCAATGGGAAAAATATCCTTGGGTGAGGATTTTTAAAAAGAAGAAGAAAATGCTCATAATGAGACACTTGCCAGCTCACAGAGGCCACTGCAGAGACCCAGAAAGCTGCAGAGGCTTGCCTGGGAGAGATGGCCCAGAAACAGTGCTCGAGGCCAGCGTACGCCTGTGTCAGTCCTAATTGAGAGCCAGGTTGTTACTGGTTTGGCTACTGGGAGTTTCAGGCCAAGTATTAAGGCTCATCTAACAGGAGTGGGAGGAAGGAGGCGTGGAGCCTCAGGCAGGTAATGGTGACGGAGCTCCAGGTGTCACCTTGGCCAGGCCTAAGCCTGTGTGCAGAGCCAAAATGGTTCAGAAGTCAGGTCTCAGTAACTGGTTGAACCTATGGAAGGTGGAGAAGGGAGGAGAAGAGAGGAAAGGATCAAAACGCAGCTTTGATGCTGGGGTGAATGGGTGCCATTAACGGGATCAGGAGGGTGTCAGTTCTCATCCCAAGTTCCCCTCTTCTCCCAGTTTCCCCATCGCAGTGGGTAGCACTTCCACCCGCAGGACCAAAATCCTGGAGCCTCCTCAGATTCTACTCCTCACCCCATCGGAGCCTGCTCCCTGCTCCTCTGGCCAACTCCCTGCTGGCCATTTGCAAGTTCTGTCCTTGACCCTCTTGAAACAGTGCCCTGTTCTCCATTCCCACTGCACCTATCCTGGTTCAGGCTTCCACTTTCTTCCTGGCTCACTGCACAGTCTCAGGCCTGGCCTCCTGCCTCACCGCTCCCCTTCTGCCAACTAGTCACAGTGCTGCAAAGTTGTCTTCGTCAGAATGAATCTGGCCACACTCACCCTTCTCTTGAAATCATTTGGCATCTCCTCCTTGTTACAGACAGAGCATTCCCCTAGCATGGCTGGTATAGGACTTTCATGATCTGTCCAGCTTCATGTGCTTTTCCCCACAAGCTTCAACCCAGCACCCGAACTGCCTGCCGGTCCCCACATGGCCTGTGCCTCTGTGAGCCTCTCAGTGTTCTCACTCTGCCTGGAACCTGCTGCTTCCCCCTCCTCTGGTTAACGCCCTGTCAGCCTCTCTGACTCCACTCCAGAACCCCCACTCCTACCTCCGACTCTGGGGTTGGCATAGGAGCTCTTCCTCTGTGCTTCTCCTTCCTCCTTCATGGCTCTTACCCGTATTGTCCTGGAGTGACCTCAGATCCCTCTGCCTCTCATACCTTGAGCCCAGGGCCTGATCTTACTCAGTTTTAGCTCCAAAGAGTTCAGCATCCTGCCAGGCAGACCTGAAGCACTTAGTAAATTATTTTGTGAATGAATGGGTGAAATTGAGCATTGGGGAGTCCAAGAGAGGACAGTTGGGCAGGGGAAACAACACAGTTTGGTTCTAGGGACGTTGAGTTTGAGCTCTTGGTGGGGCATCTAGGTGGAGATCCAAACTGCACTGGGAAGGCAAGTATAAAGCTTGGAGGAATGTCTCGAAAGAAACTGTGGTGTCTCTGCTCAGATATGAGCCAATTTCCCTAAGGAGGTCAAATGACTGACAAGTGGCTCACACTTACCAAACCAGCTTCATTGACTCAGAGAGCCTCAGAGCTAGAAGGGCATTATTAGGACATTGTCTGGTGTGATTCTTTTGTTTAACAAATGAGGCAACTAAGGCTCAGCAAGAGGAAAGGCCTAGTTAGAGGCAGTGCTAGGACTAGAACTGGTGTGTCTCCACCACAGTCTAAGCTCTGTTTACCATCCCACATGGCCTCCTGTTTGTGGCACTCATCTCTGGGCCCTGAAGGATGGTGTTGCCAGTGAGGATGAAAGAGGGCACTGGAAGAACCTAACTCCACAGATGTTCATACACTAGCTCTTCCTTTCCCACAACACAGCTTCTCATGGCCCCACATGAGAACAGACCCGATAAAGACCTTGGGAGCCACAGAGCTTATGCATTGAATCTCATGCGCTCAACAAACAGGATGGGCCCTGTGACCTTCGTTTCAGCCACAGCTACACTTATTTATATTTACCCACCCAAAGACATGCTCATGTATTTTTAGAAAGAGGGGAAGGGAGGGGGAGAGAGAGAGATGTGGGAGAAAAACATCAATCGGTTGCCTCCCGTATGCGCCCTGACCGGGGATCGAACCCATGACCTTCTGGTGTATGGGAGAACACTCCAACCAACTGAGCCACACCAGCCAGGGCTATTTAACCATGTTTTAAAGAGTGTTGACCATCTCCTCTCCAGTCCTATAACAGATCAGAATCAGCTCATCAGAAACCACAGGAGAGACTGCTGTGAACAAGAAAACTGACACACTGACTCAGAAAAATTAGCAGAAGGGGTCATTTAGGGTAAGGACCAATAGCCATTCACATGGAGCAAAGCACATGAAGACTCTCCACACATACATATCCCGGCACATGTCCTAGTTGTGATATCCACATCACGTGCTATTTAAGATCTGTAAGCATTTACACATTTCATAAAGATTTTCATCTAAAGTGATTAAGATGTTCAAATTCTAGCACTATAAGGAGCAAGCCCTCTGTTATCAAAGGGAGGAATTAGCCTTAAAATTTCTGGATAGCAAAGAGCCTTCATCATGACAAAATGAAGAAGGAAACTGGCATTTGTTAATTGACCACAATATACCAGACACATTGTCTAACACAATGCTAATATGTTGTCTCATTTAACTTTCGAAATTCTTAAACCTCACACGTAGCAGGCATTTGGTTATATAGGGTGGGGCAAAAGTAGGTTTACAGTTGTGAGCATACAAAACAGAGCTTATTCTTGTATTGTTTATTAATTATTGTATTCTTTTCCATATGAACAACTATAAACTTACTTTTGCCCCACCCTGTGTATGTTGAACCCATGAATGACTGAATGGATTGAGTTTTTTCAGCCTTATTTTGAAAATTGGGAAAATAAAGCCCAGAGATTAGAATTGCCTGTGCCTGATCACAGTGGGAGCTGGGAGCTGGAAGCCTGAGCCCAAGCCCTTCTCCAGGGTGCTATTGCTGTTGCCAAAACCTGCATTAACTTAGCAGGAGGAAAACTTGCACTTATCTGTGAGGACAGAGTGAGGACACAGTCCAGTCAGTGCCACAAGGAGTCGTTATCTTACCCGTTATCCTACTTGTCAACCAGTCCTGAGAAAAAGAGAGAGAGAAAGAAACATTATTGTGAGAGAGACACATCGATTGGTTGCCTCCTGCATGAGCCATGACCAGGGCTGGGATCAAACCTGCAACCAAGGTACATACCCTTGACCTGGGACCCTTCAGTCCATGGTCCAATGCTCTAACCACTGAGTCTAATCCGCTAAGGCTGAGTGCAAGACTTTAGGGCAAAAGCAGAGAGAAGGCTATTGAGGTTCTCGGACTTTTTCTGCTATTGCAGATAGGAGAGCTGATATTTGCACAATTGCATGTGACCTGACCTCAGAGAACCAGCTCTGGCATATATAACTCCTATGTCAGCAGCTGAATCTTCAGTAGAGCCTGCAGCCCTATGTGAGGAGCACTGCTTCCAGGCAGACGTTTCACAGCACTTGTGTTTTCTTTGATTCACAGGAATGAATTCAGAGCATGGACGGACATCAAGCCTGTGAAACCGATAAAAGCAAAGCTCCAGTACAAGCCCCCAGATGATAAGATGGCTCATGAGACCAGCTACAGTGCCCAGTTCAAAGGGGAGGCCAATAAGCCAACACCAGCTGACAATAAGTTCATTGAGCGCAGAAGAATACGCAGCCTCTATAGCGAACCTTTCAAGGAATGCCCAAAGGTGAGACAGATCTTGTGGGGAACCCACAGCACAGCCTGGCGTGGATGGGTTCATTGCAGCAGAGCATGGGGGGGAGGGGGGGCACAGCCCACTCTGGCCCAGCCCCCAGGGCAAGATTAAAATCCCTCCTCTGTGCAGCTCACTGAGACAGAGGGGCCTTCTTAACAGGAACCTTTGCTAAATTCAAAAGGAATGTATAAAAGGAACATTCCCTAAAATAAAAGCAGCGTAAAGACTGGCAGATGTAGAGAAAACTTGCTTCTGATTTTGAGAAATCCAGAAAAAAAAAGTGGCAGAAAATCTGGCCTGGGTTCTAAATATCCTTGTCATAAAATAACTGTGCTTTTGCCCCTGAAATGTTGGCCCGGTGTTGGAGGCATCCTTGCCTGGCTTCGTTTCCCTCAGGCCCCTGCTTCATCCTTAGCTCTAGTCACTGGTCACTTCCGCACCTCCAGGGTCCCTGAAAAATCACCTGCCCTTTCTTCCCCTTTCCCTCAATAAACACCATCCACCCAGTAGTCCTTAGACCGTCACAACACACCTGTCATGTCAGCTGCAAGATGTGTTTTGAGCAATTTGTTACTATAATGAACAGTTTTGAATGAGTTGCGTTTCTAAGTACAGTGGTACCTTGGTTTTCTAATGTAATCCGTTCCGGAGACCGTTCGAGTTCTGAAACATTCGAAAACCGAGGGATCAACAGCCGACTGCTTGTCCTCAGGATCTTGCCCTCAGTGTAAGCCATGTGGCATGTTCAACTTCCGAGGCGTGTTCGAAAACCGAAGCATTTCCTTCCGGGTTTACGGCGTTCCTAAACGGAAATGTTCGTCAGCAGAGACATTTGAAACCCGAGGTACCACTGTAACTTACAGTGAATTCAGGGATTTTCCTCTAATGACACTACTTTGCCTTATTTGCATCCCAGAAAGTGCTCATAAAAGGGAGAAGCATGTCAGAGATTCAGCTGCTGACACAGGAGTCATATATGTCAGAGGGATTCTCTGAGGTCAGGTCATGTGGAATTGTGCAAATATCAGCTCTCCTATCTGCAATAGCAGAAAACGTCTGAGAACCTCAGTAGTCTTTTCTCTGCTTTTGCCCTAAAGTCTTGCACTCAGTGGTTTCTTGTTTGGCCCAGGACTGGCTGACAGGTAAGATAACTAACCGACCCAGTTTACCTAGACTCCTCCAGTGGTAGCACTGAAAGTTTCATGTTTCATGAAAGCTCTCAGTCCCAGGTAAGCCAGGTCGATTGGTTACCTTACGAACAGATCAGAGGTGATGGAAAACCTCTGGACCTCAGTGAGCGAATGACCTAGCCTGTGAGCCAGCGTCATCTCTATCCACCTTTCACAGATGAGGTGGGACCCAGGGCATGGTGTTGGCTTTGGACAAAAGAAGATTCAAAGAGAAGAAGGAAGGAAGATTGGGCCAAATAAATCTAGAGATGGAAGGGAGGTGGCATACTGAGGGGTCATACCCAGTGGCCCCAGAGTTCTTCAAAAAGAGAGGGCAGGGCCATCTTCTAGGAATAAAGGAGGCAGAGGTAGGGAGCTGGGGGAGAGTGGAGTGGGCTTGAACAGCTTCTCTGGGAAGTATGGCCCAGGGAGCCAGCCTGAGAAGAGGAGTGGATGGCTGGGCGGTTGTGAGGGCCTCATTGAGAGGAGGTGCCTGGCCCCAAACATCTCAGTGAGGGCATTTCTCCATGTGCGCTCACCGTCTTAGCAACAGAAACAGAGGAAAGGTGGGCTTATGTTGCAATAATAAACCACCCCAGAATCTCTGTGTCTTACATCAACAGAGGTCTGTTTCTCATAATATACACCCAACATGGGTTGCTGCAGCTCTCCTCCTTGCTACCTCTGCAGTCTGGGACTCGGGGTGCAGGAGTAGCTTCTCTGTGGCAGGGGCAAGAGCACAGCCTGGAGGTGACCCACATCACTTCTGCTCGCATTTCACTGACTAAAGCAAATCATATGCTTGCCTGGTTTGGACAGGGCAAGGAGGGAGGTATAATCTTCCCACAGGGAGGGGAAGCAGATAGTGCAAAGAGTAACACAGCCCACTGCCTGGATGGTCCAGGGTGAGAGTCCAGGGATCCCGTGTGACCAGTGAGAGTGTTGTCAGATGACTGACCAAGGGGTGCAGACCAGCTCTAGAAGCCAAGTGACCTCATGTCCCTGAGAATGCTTTATACACTGTGCTCCCTCAATGTCAAATGACATCATTACCGTTACCCTTTAATTAATCATGTTTTCTCTCTAAATTCTCTCTCCCACTCCCTCCCCTTTTGTGTTTCTGTATTTGCGGTCTGTCTGTCTCTCCATGCAGGTGGAGAAAACTAGTGTTCTGAGTTCCAAACCAAAAAAGACCTCAGCGAGCCATAAGCCCCTGAGGAAGTCCAAAGACAAGCAGGTCGTGTCTGGCCGGGCCTTCAAGAAAAAGAGCACAGAGGGCCCCAGTGCCACCCAACCCGACGACAAGGAGCAAAGTAAAGAGATGAACAATAAACTGGCTGAGGCGAAAGAGTAAATTTCACTGCACTTTCCTTTTATTCCTCTCTCTCTCTCTCTCTCTTTTTTTAACTAACCAACAAAAAAAGGCCACAAAATTGATTAGAGGCTCCTCATCTGTCTTGGTCCTGAGTGTCCCGGGAGCTCTTTGGTTTGGTTTCTTTTCATGGAGGAATCCTGTCTTTCAGAGGCCGCATGGCGCCTCGCCTTGCCCAGCGGTCCTGCGGGCCCTGGACCCCAGGGAGCGTGGCTCCCAGCCGGGCTGCGCCGAGGGGCAGCTGAGCGCCCCAGTGAGGAGGGCGGGGCGGAGCTTAGCGCCAGAGGCGAGGCCTGCGGCTGCAGGGAAATCTCCTGGAAGTGCTAGAAATGTCTGTGGGGTGCTGCCTCCTCTTCCTCCCAAGGTCAGGCAGTGACCAATTTGGAACTTTAGGTAAATGTGTTCTTTTCCAAATTTAGAGAGTTGTGCTATAGAAACCTAACTTGGGCTTCGGCAATTGACAATATTGGTGGAAATCTTTTTTAAAAAAAAGAAAACCTTGGCCTTAATATCAATAAAATTAGTTGTGTCTCTTAAGTTTAAGTCATCTTTTCATAGAATCTTCTGTTAGAAATGTGTGGCTTCATTTAGTTTCCTATCAGTGGGCTTTAAATTGTCTACCAAGTAAAAGCTAGGCCACTGGTGACTAAAACTAGGGCAGGGCAAAGGTTAGGTGTTTTAGACATCATAGGAAGGTAACAAAAATGAAGGGACTGTTTCCTGTTTCCTCTCAGCGAACCGCCTACCCAGTGCTGCTGATTTTGCAGAGCATCTGGTGTCAGTGACTGAGGAAGAAAGTTCGAGGTGTAGGGATAGTGTTTAGAATGTAACTCTCCTGCTTCTGAGAAACATGAGGCAGGAAGTAGACATAGTGACAAGCGTGGCAGTGTTTGCTCTCCCTTCCTGACCTGTTCTTGCTCTGCTCCTCAGAGAGGATGGAAGACACTGAGCTTCAGGTTAGGGGCAGTATCCGTGACTTGGCTAAGACTAGGAGAGTCCCTGCTAAGTGATTAGCAAGCATTTTTGACCTCGTTAATGAATAAAAGCAGCTCTCAATGAATTATGTGTTGTGTGTCTGTGTGGCCAAAGCCTCAGTGGTGGCCAGGGCCACCTTAGCTGTGCTAGAGTTGTGTTGTAGGCATTAGTGAGAGAGTTGTTGTGAAAAGACCCCAAAATACCTGCCAGAAAAATTACATTTGCAAACCTGTGATGTGTGTATTGCTCAGTATGCTTTATTTCTCGTGTCCTTAAAGTGCTTGTGTCACCAGCATTTGGAAACCACTGGGCTGTTGTATGATGCCAAGCCTCCGCCCAGGCTCACTTTCCTTTTGTAATGACAGTAGCGAAGGTCTCTTAGTTCCTTACCTCAGACGTTCCTGTAGGTCCCTACAGTTTGGAGGAAGCAGAGCCTCCACGTGCTCTCTTGTATTCTGACCATTTAAGCTGCCAAGTCTCTGTTGACACTATTTTGTTTGTCACCTTGGAGCTGATTGAGAAATGCTTTGTGGATTAATTGGGCATGTGCCATGCGGGCCATACTTCCTAAGAGAACAGAACTCCTGAAAATGAAGCACTCGGCTAGGCCCGCTGCCATCTTCCTTTCTATCTCAGGGTATGGAACTGTGGAGAAGGAGAAGTATTGTGAGTGAGTCTCAGGTTTATGAATCACAGATTTTGATGCCTATCTGGAAATGACCAGAGTCAGTCTCAGTACTGATCCTAGCTATTTCCTAGCTAATCTTAACATTAACCAGAGAGCTCTATCAACATGATCTTACTTTGTCCAGAGAATTTGCCAATATATGTTCATTCTGTCAAGATTTGGCATTAGTCAGACATGTTGATATTAGCCACAATTTGGATTTCTCCAGAGCATAGTCACATATTTTTTGCAGATCAAATAAATCAAACTTTACAATGCACAGGGAACCATTCATTCAACATTCACTTATTGAATGCCTGTGTGCCAGACACTGTCCTAGACATGGTGGATCATATAAACAAATCTGTCTCCACAGCAGCACAACCAGAAGGATACATGTGACTTGATCCCTGTGTCTGATTCAAGTTTGTGTTGCCTAAGTTGTGGGGTTCACCACCCACTTGGCAGCCCCAGGGACTAAGTTCCCTACCTTGCTGCCAACTTGAGTTGAGGCTTGTGATGACCTATATAATGTCTTTTTCAACTCTTCAGTATCCCCAGCTTTTTAACACTTGTTTGTAGTTCACTTTGACTCTTGAATGTGTCACTTTACTGGCAAGAAATTTCCTTTGATTTCTACTGTTTACAAATAAAACTCGGCCAGTCTTATTCTGTACCCCAGATACACTGATGGAAACTGATTTTGGTTTCACAAGCAGTGTTTTGTTTTTGCCTTTCTGAAGGTGACCAAGCTTCCAACACCTGTTCCGGCCACTTTTGTACGTTCCCCTATGGTTTCCTCAACTCTCCTGGCAAGAGAGCGAGGACTGAAGCTTTGCCACTGCCTGCTTCGCTTGCCTGCAAAAATAATCCCTAAAGCCGGGCATTGGCTCCCGCAGCTTTGTGGTTCCCGCTGGCGTGCCCATTCGGTCCTTTATGCTTTTGCCTCTCTGAGGCAGACAGGAGTGTCTAATTACAATTTTGTGGCCTGGGTTTTGTTGCATACCACAGATTGTCTATGTAATGTGTAGCGCACACCTCTCTCGGTGCTATTTCATTCCTCCTGTTAGTAAGAAAATGACAAAAATATTCATGTATAGCCAATTGATTGTGACGTGCTTGTGGTCTGTGCCTGCTCAGAAAAACAAACAAACAAACAAACAGTTTTTCCAATTATAAATAAATGCTAAAGACGAACACCACTTTCTTGATCTTATTTCCTTGGTAAGGCCCAGCTCAGTAGGTGAAGGACCAGCCTTTGCCATTTGAGCCACTCTGCACGAGAGGAGCTGTGCCCTGCAGTTTTTCCGGGGTTCTCCGTACTGCAGCTTGACTCTTTTAGATTGCCTCTCAGATACTAATGCAAGCAGTCAGAGCTAAGTGTTGGGAAAGGCGAAGATGGACCGGGAGACCCACTGGCCAACAAGGTAGTGTAACGTTTTGATCCCGTGTTGCTGGGGATGAGTGACCGCCTGCGTTCAGCACCGCCTTGCCCCGCTGGGAGACTGGGCCCTGACTCTCCACCCCCTTCCTGTAGACCGAAGGACTGTCAGTTCTGGCCTTTTCTTCTCCCAAGGGATGACAGAGATGCCTTCAGTTACTTATTTAATCTGGTCATTGTGGAGGTCCCACCCTCTGGGAGCTGGCTCACTGTGTGGGTTACAGAGTGACAGTCTTGTGCGTGCCTAATATGAGTGTGCGGAAACAGCCATAAGAGAGGTCCAAATAAGGCAACAACGGAGCAGATAGCTGGGGGCTCAGATGAAGGACAGGTTTCTTCCTGCCAGGGGTAGGGAATCAGAAGGCCTCATGAGGGAGGGAGCCTTGGAGAGTGGGTGGGATGCAGGGATGCAGGGGCAGGCCTGCAGGCAAGAGTGCAGATCTGGGTGGGAACTTCAGAGCTAGGGCCAAATTTGCTCACTTTGATTTCCTTCTGCTAAAGTGAGAGACAAAAGATTCTATGTGGAATCTCTCTTCCCTCTTCCAGCACATGTTAATTGCATACCTATTCTGTGCTAGGCACTGTGCTGGGCACTGGGCAACCAGGATGGCTGAGCCCTCACCTCTCGTGACAGTGGGGCAACAGGAAGAATTTGTTTTAGCTGGTTCTGTGGATCAGGGAAGACCTCAGTGGATGGGCAGGTGATGACCAGGTGGCCAAAGCATACCAGACAGAGAGTGCACAGCAAAGGTGTGGAGGGGTCCCCAACACCAGGTGAGCTCAGGGCCTGGGGGGAGCAGTTCACTCAGGGAGGGTCAAGGCAAAGGCTGGACAGTGACTGAGCCTGTCATGTAAAGACGTGGTGCCATGTGAGTGGCAGTGGCCAACTGGGATCTCCATGTCATACACCCAGATTGCACCCCACACCTCTGCATGCTCCCTGCCTTCATGCTTCTCACCGTCACCCACATATCCGGCAACAGGCACAGGTACTCTCTTGCATTAGGCTGGGACTTTTATTCTACTCCTGGTCCCCAGTTTCTGGGCTTGGGGGTGGAGGGAGGCTTGGTAAGAATCAAGGGTCATACATATGAAAACCACTATATACTTGTTTTCAGGATTAACAGAAAAAATTACACCTACTTGCCTGCTTTTGTATGAAGCAGAAACCAGAAAATACTGTTAAGTATATAAACCATACATAAAAGCATATTAAACTATATTATTCAGCTCTCTGTTGATCAGTTAAGTATTGTTTTGATCAAAACCAGGGATTGAGAGAGGTGGAAAGAAAGACGAGAGAGAGAGAGGTAGAAATAGAAACAGAGAGAAAGGAAAAACACATAGATGAAGACACAGAGAATAGCCTGAGAGAAGGTGAGACATACTCAGAATCAGAAAGAGGACAAGAATCTGGCAACAAAGAAAGCAGGAAGGCGGGAGCCAAGCGCCTCTCTGTGCTGCCCAGCAGTCAGGGCTCGCCCAGGGCCTTAGCCTGCGCTTCTCACTCTGCTCGCTGATGCTGCCCAGAGCCCAGGAGGTGAATCCATAACTCATTACTAATACTACCTCCCTAAACCAGCAAGAAAAATTTAAATCAGCCCTCTAGTTTTAAAATAGTTCATTATTACTAAACTAGTTATGTGTTTTTTAATTCTTCCTTAATTTTGGTGTGTTCTTAGTGAAATTCTTCCCTAGGTTTTTTTCACTTGGATTTACAAATTTGTAACTTGCTTCTCAGAAATTTGGAGAATGTAAAGTCCCATTTCACAAAGGCTAGGAACCCCCTTAGTATTTCTTCCTGGTTTCAAGTTCCTTTTTCTGCTGAAATGTCTTAAAGCAGTTTACAGTTTCAGGACCACAGGTATACAAGCATTTCTTTAAGGATGTAGCCTATGTATGGGTCATCTACAGTTGAGGCAAGGCCCCACCCCAGCCCAGCCTGAGGCCAGCAGGGCTTGTACAGACCCTCCACCAGCAAAAAGATTATCACTCACTCTATTACAATACTAACTTTATTGGGGTGGTCTGGAGCCAAACCTGCACTATCTCTGAGATACGCCTGCCTGAATTTTAATCTTTATCGTGTGACTACTGGTTAACATTGGCAGTGCTCTTAGTTACAAGTTTCATGGTTGGTAATAAGCAACCCTGCGTCACTAGCCTGTTTGAGCCTTGGTGTCCTCAATACAGGTACCCTAATACCAACCTCAGAGCAGAGGAGTAAGGATGAAATGACACATGGCTATAGAGAACCCAGAGGGGACACTAAATGCAGGTCCTTTCAGGCCCCTCCCCTTCCCTTTACAATACTCGAAAGGTCTGTCTTCTCTCTCTTTCTGATAGTTAACTATGAGTAATCTCTGACAATACATGCAGTTGATTGAGGCAAACAATCTGATTAGGAATTCCAGCTATTGAATTATCTTGTGTCCACAGACCTAATCAATAATATTCTAACAATTTATTCATTGATTGCTTACAAAGTATTTCTTTCTGTGCCATTCCATTGATCGCCTCCAAACGTTGCTGAGCAGGCGTTTGCCCAGGTAGCAGACCCAAAAGGGAAGCTCAGAGAGGAGAGTCACCTGCCAGCTCTGTGTGCTCAGCGAGGCAAGGAAGCATGGAGCCCAGGTCCTCTGCCCCATGTCTGCACTGCTGTTCCCTTCCCTGAGGGAGGCTGAGGCCGGTCTGCAGTGAATCAGGTTGCAGACAAGTAGGACTCAACTCAACTACCACGCCGACAGTGCCATGGTCTAGCCAGGTCCTCCCGGCCCTGAAGAAGTCTTACCTAGATCCTCTTTCCATCTTGGGACCCCCATGCAAGCCGGCAGAAACAGAATTTGATCAGGGAATTACACACAGCTGGCTCAGACATCCTGCCTGAAATGGCCATTTGTCTCAGCCAAATACACAGGTTTTCTCCTTTAGGTACTAAATTGACTGGGTGACTAAAATACATGGTATTGAGTAGAGAATGATCCAACAAAGTTTCATTCATAAGAAATATCCTTGGTACTGGAGATACCAAGATGAAACTGGTATCCATTACCTGAGGCAATGGATCAGACAGCACCACTTTTGTGCGTTTTATTTCAAACGGTGGAACAGAGCTTAACTCTGTCCCTTGTCCTCATATAAGTCACCCTCCATCACTTGTGAACTTGGCATTGTATTTTAACTATCTCAACCCAGGCATCTTTTCTGGGGCCAAGGGAACTTCAGATACTGAGAGTAATAAATTACTGCCACTGGTTTAAGTTGCCAGAGGGATCTTTAGAACATGCAAATCCGACCATATCACACCCTGCTTTCAACCATCCGTGGGCTCCTGGTGGCCTGCGGAAGCTTCTTGTCCCCTCAGTGCACCACGCTGCTTCTCACCTCCATGCCTCACCCACGCCGCCCCACCTGCTCAGATTGCCCTGTGCTTCTCCACCCGGCTAACTCACCCTTCAAGACTCCGCTCAGGGGACAGCTCCAGGAAGCCCTTCCCGCACCTCCCAGGCTGGGTAAGATGCTTCCCTGTGTGTCTTCATCATGGAACTTACCACATGAACCGTGTCATCTGCTCGTGTGTGTGTGTGTGTGTGTGTGTGTGTGTGTGTGTTCCCCACTGGACTGTGCTCCCCTGCTCGTGTGTGTGTGTGTGTGTGTGTGTGTGTGTGTGTGTGTGTGTGTGTGTGTGTTTTCCCCACTGGACTGTGCTCCCCCCAGGCAAGGACCAGACCCTTCTGTTCACCTTTGTAGCCCTAGGTTCTGGCCCAATGCTTACCACAGAGAACGCCTTCTAACGTGTTTGTTGAATGAATAATGAGTGAGTGAATGAATGACATTTACCACCTGCCTCCATATTCACTACGGTTCCTCCACAAGGCTTTATTTTGCCTAATCCCTGGCTCTGCTCGCGTGAAAGAGGTGGTTTCAAGAGAGGTGACAATAATAGCAAAGCACAGAGCAGTCAACAGCTGGTTTTATAATGGCCAGCCTACTTCTGTACTTTATGTAGCCACTTGTTCTAAACAGTCCTGATTTCAAAAAACCATAGGCTTTTGGTTAGATGGTAATCTGAAGAGGTTGGCTAATCCCACCCCCTGCTCAGTGCAGAGCTCCTAACTCCACATGGCAGAGAGACGTCCCTCTAAGAGCATGTCTTAGGGAGAAGGGCTGGGAGTTAGATCCAATAGGCCTGGTTCTAAATCTGAGCTCTACCGTTTACTAGCTGTGTGACCTTGGCTGAATCTCTTCATTTCTTTGAGCCTCAAGGAGATGATAATAATAATACAAGTATCCATCACTATCTAAATCTATTTCGTTCTCAAATTTGAAAAGTATGAGTTTGGTCAGCAAGGGATGCAGTGTTACCTGAAGCTGTTTGGTCTCAGAGTTTGGGAGAGCATGTGGATACCTGTTTCTAATTCACAGGACTGTTAAGATGGCTCGGCGAGGATGCATGCGAAAGTCTTCTGTAGACTATAAAGTGGAATGCCCTTGGCAATAGTTCACTTAAGGGTAGTTTTGCTGACCACCACTCCCCAGTTACTTACCTCCCCTTGGGCCCAATGATGTGGTGGCTGGAGCTTCATCTGATAAATCCACTCCTTCTGCCACACAACAGCCTGAGAGAAAACCCATCTAGTGTGGCTCTTGCTGCCCTGACTCCTCCCCCAGCCCTTCCCCTGGCCCCTCAGTCTCTGAGCACAGCCTATAAATCACCCAATACAGATTCCATTTCTGCAATTACACGTTCATTTTCATTGATCCCCTCTGGATGCATGAATCCAATTTTGATTAATTGCTCACAATCCCAACCTTTGCTTTAGGTGGGGTGGGAGGAAAGGACAGAAATTGATACGCAAGCTCCCAGGAGCACAGAGCTAGACAGGAACTGAGCCGTTACCGTCTGGTTGCCTTAGTCCAACACTTTACATTTTAAAAAGGGTCATTAACAGGATTATCAGATTTTAGCAGCCCATTGAGACAGTCAACTATGCCCTTGACTTTGCCTTCTTGGTGTTAAAACAACCACGGATACTTCCTAAAATATTTATTATACAAGTGGGAATTTATTCAGTTCTTCTTAGCAGGTTATATCCAGAAAAGGTATTGAACAGCAAAAAAGACTAAAGGACTACAACAATGACAACACAGGGCAGAAAACATGGCCATCTAGCCCCCTAGTGCAGCCATTTCTCTGTGCTTCAGGAGATCATCTGCCTGCAGGCAACCTGAACTGGTGGAGAAAAATCTGAACTAAGATTCTGACTGGGTCTCCCATTCCACTTTGTAAAATGCAGGTTGGCACAGCCAAGAGGGAGAGAACAAACATTTATTTGGCCTTTACACATTTGTTCTCATTTAATCCTCACAATGGGGCTAGAGAGCCTGTAGGTCATCCCCATTTACAGATAAAGAAATCAAGACTGTGATTAAACAACAAAGGCACACAGCTTGTAAGTGGTGAGCCAGGATTTGAGGCCAAGTTTGTGTGACTAAAACCCATTCTTGGTCCAGTACTTGGAACCATCCGTGGGATCCCCATTGTAAAGAAGATGGGCATCCTCCTGAAATGGCAGTTTCTTTATCCTGTCCCTTCCTTGCTCCAAAACCTTTGATGACTCTAAGTTCTCTTGTTGTCTCTGAAAAATGAGTCAGATGAAGGTCACAGATGCTGAGTTGGATCAGCACAGTTACCACACCCAACCCCCAACCCCCTGCCCAGAATTAAGCCTTGTGGTGGCTGCATTTTCCCTAGCTGCTCTTCCTGTGCTGATGAGCCACATCTGGTGAGGTCCCGGGCTGGTAGACTGATTCGCAGCCATACAGGTAGGGCTTACAGGTGTTGGTGTAGATGGGCACTCTCAAGCCAGGGTGCTGCTACTTCCTGGGACTAGCTTCTTTGCCAGGGTCTACTAAACCTTGGGGAGGTTTGTGTGTGTACTTGTGTAGTGGATACAGGAAGGGCAGAGGTAAAGGGGGACTGGTTGTTGGGGGCCTGGCTCCCAGAGGCCAACTGTTTTAGGCAATGAAGCTGGGAGCTCAGAGCTGGGGACCCGCGGAGGTCAATGGCTCCAGCCTCCTGCACCAGGCAAAGCCAACTAGGGTGATCTCAGGCTAGACCCAGTTCAGACAAATTTGGAACCTCTGTAGCTGAAGTCACAACCATAAGGGATATTGTCACAGAAACGAAAGAGCTTGACTGAAAGTCTGTCATCCTCAGTTAGGGTCTTGACATGGCCACAAACTCACTATGTGACCTTAGGCAACTGCCTCGTTTCCACCCATAAATGGGGGTGCAAGTGACCCCTGTCTGCCTGGCTGGCAGGGCCGCTGTGAGAATACAATGTGCACATTGTGTGTAAAGTCCTCTTAGAAGTTACAGTTTGGGAGAACAGAAAAGGTGCAAAGGCAGTTACAACTAGGAAATCTTTTGTGCATCTTGTAGATGTGGTTGATAGAATTTGATCCTGTGCAAGTTCTTTCCTCAACTTCTCCTTCAGGATGGAGGTCTCAGCGTGTAGCAGCCCCGTGCCAGGGCTCTCTACCTCTCCACTCTATTCAAAGGCCTGGCACACAGTAGGCACTTATGAAATGTTTGTGGAAAGGAAGGGGGAGGGGAGAAAGGGGAGAAAAGTGAGGGAAGGAGGGAAATACTGAGGGGCGATAAGGCAGACATGGTTTCTGTCCTGGAAGAGCCCATCTGGAGAGGCAGCTGCTGAACAGTTGGCCACTCACCTGATGAGGCTGCTCTGAGGGGGTGAGGGGATGGGGGATGCGCGGAGGGAACACAGGAGAAGGACTGACCCCTGGAGGTGGTGGGCCTGGTGATTGAGGAAGTGACACTGGAACCAAATCTTCCGTGGCTGAGGAGGCGGTTCTTAGGCAGAGGGGGACAGCTGCATCGATGTGCCTGAGAGAGCTAAAGCAGCCAAGAGCTATATTGGCAGAGGTCTAGACTCCAGGGCAGCAGCTGTGTGTCCTTAGAGACCACCCCTGCAATATCATCTTGAGTTCTAGGGTCACACTTTCCAAGGGATGGGGAGCCAACTGAAATGTGTCATAAGGAGAGCAGTCAGGACAGCAAGGGCTCTAGAAACCAAATGTCTGAGTTGACACGGAGTGTGTGTTGCCCAGAGAATCCAGAAATAAGGACACAGTTCCTGCCCCCTTCAGATATCTTCAAATATCTGAAAGGATGCCCTGGGGCAGGCAGCGTGGCATTCTCTGAAAGGGTGGCCCTGGAGCACAAACTCGGACCAGGGCAGATACAGGAGGCAGTAGAGCTGAGAGAAATGCAGGTTTCTGCTCAGGATCTAACCACTGGGAAACCAAGCAGTGGGCTGCCTCACCGGGTGTGTGCCCTACCCGAGGCTGTGTGGGTAGTGTCTGGGGCCAGATGGCAGGGAGATAGCAGAAGTTCAGGAGACCTGGTGATCCTCAGGTCAGGCCTTCCAGCCCTGGACTCCTTTGACTTGGCTCTGTGGAGTGTGTGTGCTTCCATAGAACAGAGAGAGGACTTCTCCAGCAGAGAGACATCTTTGCCCCTGAAATGACCTTGGGCATCTCTAGTTGAAGAGACACAGGCTGGTGAAGGCTTAGGGCCAGAGCTGACAGTGGTGCTGGGCTCTGGTGACTTTATAGTGTCCATGGCGTGGGCTTACAGGTCCGTCTCCCTGCTCTACTCAGAGTGCCCTCAGGTCAGAGCCCCAGTCTCATTCACTCCGGGCCTCACACAGACTCTGTCCAGTGAATGGATAAAAGAGAAAAAATAAAATAGAATAAAGATAAAAAGCTACACACCAGCCATCCATTACTCCCACAAATGTCTGCCAGCTACTACTGTGAGACAGACACTAGGTACTGGTGACACAAAGGTGAGCCAAACCTAGCCCACGGAGAGCAGGAAAGCCAGGTAATTACCAAACACCATGATAACTGATGGAATAGAGGCTACCATGGAGTCCTGTGGCAGAGCAAGGCGGCAGCAAGGGCTCTTGCTTTCAGAACGTCTTGTCTCCTGCAGATTTCTTATAGGATTAATGAGCCTTTCAAAGATGGTTTCCTTGGCACTGCCCCTTGGGTAGCTGTAGTTCCCATATTGGGAGCTTTGGTTGTGAATGGGAAATCTGGGTGCCTGTGCAGGACCCAGGGCAGTAGACAGAAGGAGAGCAAAACCATGAAATCACCCTGTCTACTGTCCCCCTCCCCCATCCTTCTGCCAGAGCCTCTGAGATGCAGTGAGCCTGGGCCCTGGCTCAGGCCCTTGGGAGAGTCACTTGCCCTCTGGGCCTGGGTCCCATCTGTAGAGTATCACAGTTGGACCAGATCACTATGTCTATCTTAGGAATTCACATTTACTAAATATCGTCCGTGTTCCAGGGGTCATGCCATGAGTGTTTACATAAATGAATCCTGCCCGGAGAGTGGGCACTGTAACCTCCAGTTTGTAGATTAAGGAAACTGAGGCCTGGAGCCTGGCATGCCCATGACGACATCCCATGGCTATGAAGGAACTGGGCCAGAATTCAAACCCAGCTCTTCTGGCTTCAGTCCAGCCAGTGCACTTTATGCTCCAGCAGGCTGCCCTTTACATGATAAGAAATGATCTACGTTAAAACACCCAGCATGAAGCCTGACATGCGGTTATTGCTCAGGAAGTATGAGTTTCTTTCTCAGGGATTTTCTAAGCTGTCGAGGCAGGGATTCAAGGACAGGGTCCACATGCCCCTGATTTCTGAGCATGGCCCTCTGGCAGGAGCACGGCCCCAGCTCTGGGCTGCTTTGATGTTCTGTTAGGAGGCAGTCTGGGGAGAGAAAAACCCCACATAGTGAATTTTGGGATTAGAACTGTGTGCAGGGGCAGGAATCTGTGGGAGGAAGGGAAGCCCTTTCTGCAGATAGTCTGGAGTAGGGCTTGGTAATCCTGCTTCCAGACTCTGTTAAAGCAGGATCCAAGGTCAGTGTGTATAGGTAGCCAGGAGGCATTGTTGGTCTCCTGGAAGCTAGAGGAAGGGCAGAAAATCATGTTCCTAAGACTCAGGGTTTCTCATGCAACCTTGAAATACTGCATTTTGCAAATAGAACAGAGCCTGGCACAGAAAAGGCTCTCATTCATTCATTCATTCATTTATTCAACAAGTATTTAGTCAGGGCCTTCCTCAGGCCAGGCACTGTTTTAGGTACAGAGAATACAATGACATGCAAATGTGACATGGTCCTGTCCTCTGAATGCTTCATTCTAGTAGGGGAAACATTAATCCGAAAGAAGGAAGTAATTTGCTGTGATCAAGGGTATGAAAGAAAGGGCCAGCCAGGGACTCAGAGAGCCTGTAACAGGGATGTAGTCACATCTGCAGGTCAGGGAAGGCTTCCCCAGGACAGGGCTCCAGCGAGCTGAGAGATGGGGGTGAGCAGGCACTAACCAATGGAAGACGAGCCAGCGTGTGTTCCAGGAGACAGGAGCCCGCGCTAAGCCGTGAGCGGAAAGGAGCAGGGCAGACTGAGCAGCAGAACAAAGTCCCGCCAGGCTGCCGCACGGGAGCAGGGAAGGAGGTGGGAGTCGCCGGTCGCCAGGTGGGGCTGTGTAACAGGTTTTCCTCTCTATTCTGAGTACAAGGAGAAGCCGCTGGAGAGTTGCAAGCAGGGAAGGGATAAGCTCTTTTGAAAGATCATTCTGATTTCTGTATAAAAAATGAATTGGATCATAAGCAGAGGATACCAGTTAGGAGGCTGTGACAATGGTCCACAGAGATGATGGCACAACTGGTGAGGGGACGCAAGGGAGGGAAAGAAATAGGAACATTTAAGAGATACATGTTGGGAGCTGGAACAGATGGTCCTTGATGAGTTGGGTGAAGGTTTTGAGGGAGAGGAAGGTCTCCAGGAGGACTCTGGGTTTCTGGCTGGGGCCATGGGATAGACGATGAACCAGGTTTCAGCAACAATGATTTGTGAATCTTTCCATTTGACCTTCTTTGTTCCAGGTACTGTGCTGGGCATTGGGGCTGCAGGCCAGGAGGATGGCCCTTGCCTTCAGGGAGCTCATGACCTAACGGGGGAGACCTGACAAGTAACAGGGGACCCTATGAATGTGGGGAGAGACCATAAAATGGTGCCGCTGCAAGGGAGATACAGACGAAACTAATGTGGAGAGACACATCTATGAGGGCCTGGTGAGGAGGTGGGATCTGAGCTGAGCCATCAAGGACAGACAGGGAAAAGTGGACAAAAGAGAGCAATCCAGGTAGCAGGCACAAGGAAATGAAAATACTGGGAGTGTATAAAACAGAATGGGGTGGCCAGAGGACAGTGCATGGAGGGTGAGGCTACAGGACTGGCCACCACCTGCCCTGCCTTCCTCCAGGGCTGCCTCGAAGGTCCAGTGCATGAACATTTAGTAAACTGTCCCTAGTTATTACAGTACTGGACTTATTCATGCAATGCACTGAAGCACTCTACAAATATCAAGAATTATGATTTCAGATTCCTGCCTAAAAGGATCATATGCTCCTCTGTCTTAACAGTCCCTGACATTTGTATTGTTATCCGCATTCTACAGGTGAGGAAACTGAGGTCTACTGTGGTTGAGTAATTGCCCAAGACCTTCCAGGCCATAAGCAGCACAGAAGCTGAAACAAACCCAGCAGGATGTTTTAGTTTCCGAGAGGGTACACGGGCTGGGAGGAGAAGTGGTCTGTGTCCTATGCTGCCTTGAGAAGATTTACATCATGCTCAGGGCACCAGATTTGGTTGTGCAGGTTGGGCTGTGCCCAAGGACAACTGGCCTATGGGCTGCATGGGGCTGAATCCAGCCCATCTCCACTCACCAACCACGCTCCCCCTGGAGACACAGCTTTGTCTCCTTCACACGGAGGGTGCTGTGAGTGCTGCCTCTGCCAGCCTTATTGGGAGTGGTGGGGCATTTTACAGCTGGGAGACCGACAGGGCAGAGTGGAACCAAGTGATAGCCAGTCAGTGTCAATGAGAGTTTTATGTTGTCCTTGAGGGCAGTTTTGTTCATAGGAAAACCAACTGAGGCTGCTGTGGTTTTAAAAATGAATGCTTAATTGATCAAAGTAACATTTAAAAATCTAGTAAATTTTAACAATCTCTTTTAAGGGGGATTTTATAACTTAATTTCCCTGAATAATTTAAATTAAATGATAAATAATTTAAAATAAACTAAGCTTAAAAATATGAAATCTATTGGATTGTCATAAAAGTTCCATCACTGTTTACAAAATTTATAGAATTATATCTTTCAATTTAAAATCACAAGTCTAAATTAATTTTTCCATTGCACATTTTATATTGGAATCACAAAGCTAATCTGATCCATATTCTAATATGCCAAATTATTTTAAATATTACAAATACTTTCAAACTAAGTCTACACTGATTTTTCCTAAGCATAGTACCAAAAAAAAGGTAATATTGTAGATTTAATTCATCATTTATAATATTCTAAACCTACCCATGACTAAAAACACTCACTAAAGAAACAAGTTTACCAACCAAAGCAATGTAAGGTTATATATCCAAGCAAATTTGGGGTTAGTTTACAGCTGGCTAAGAGTACTCACTACACACAAATTTGGAGTGTGACATTCCAAACCAGACTGGCACGGTCTGTGTGTGGCAATGTTTGCCCTTGGCGTCAGTGATGTCACCTGCTCCCTACCATATCAGTGGGCCAAGGGATGGGGCGGTTGTCTGCAGTGGGGCAGATGAACCAACCTATGAGAATTCTGGTGAGAGGCTTGGATTCTTAGATATAGGGAAATCAATCACCCTTAGAGCCTTGGAGTAAGTGTGGGCAAGGGCCCAGGTAGAGTAGAGGGAGCCAGAGTGGGGCTGTAGCAAGGGGAGCGAGTCCTCTCACTGCCTGAATTGGGAGTCCTAGCCCTTCATCTAGCAAAGGTGGAGCAATGGCAGTGGCATGGGCTACAATGGGGTGCACTGTCTATAGAGAATTTAAAAGCAGTAATAACACCAATTAAAAAGTGGTCTGCTTATTATCACCATATGCTGGCTGTTCTAAGTAAAGTCAGCGATAAAAATAATTTTCTGCTTGCAAGGGATGGGGAAAGAGGGACATTCCCACTGCCTTCTTTCTTGGCATGCCATGGACCCCTTGACCTTCCTCACAGTCAGCCCTTAACAAGGGGGTCAGGAGGAGGAAGGCCATGAGGTCAAGGAAAGAACATTCCTGCCTATAAGGTCGTCTGAGTAGACAGCTAAGAGGAGCTCCCAGGATGAGCCCAGCTATCCTGGAGGAAGGAAGAGTGGCCTGGGTGGAGTGTGGGGTGGACGAGCTGCTGGGCTGCCCACTGGAGGACTCTGAGTCCCGTGAGAGCACCGCCGTTTTCCCTGGGTGCCGCCCTCTGTGCCACGCGCAGGTTATAATCAATTGGCAAGCACACTGAATGGCTGATTCCTGAGCCTGCCCCTCACCCAACCCCACATTCTGTACTAAGAATGTGGAAATCAGATTCTCCTCCTGGCTCTCCAGCAAGAGTTGCCCTGCCCAGGCTCCACAGGCAATCTGTGCTCTGCCCCATCCCTGGCCTGAGCTCTGGCCCTCACAGTGACCACCTCTCTCTCCTCTGCAGGAGCCAGGTTGATCCCACCATTGATTCACGTAAGAATCGAGGTCCTATAGCCACAGAGCCAGACAAGGAACAAGGTCTCATGGGCCTAGGGCCTCTGAAAGATCAAGGTCCTGTGATCCAAGAGCCTCCAAAGGATCAAGGCCCTACTGTTCCAGAGCCTCTGAAGGATCAAGCTCCTGTGGTCCCAAGGCCTCTGAAGGATCAAGCTCCTCCAGTCCCACGGCCTCTGAAGGATCAAGCTCCTGTGGTCCCAGGGCCTCTGAAAGATCAAGCTCCTCTGGTCCCACGACCTCTGAAAGATCAAGCTCCTCCGGTCCCACGGCCTCTAAAAGATCAAGCTCCTCCGGTCCCACAGCCTGTGAAGGATCAAGCTCCAGTGGTCCCAGGGCCTCTGAAAGATCAAGCTCCTCTGGTCCCACGGCCTCTAAAAGATCAAGCTCCTCCGGTCCCACAGCCTGTGAAGGATCAAGCTCCGGTGGTCCCAGGGCCTCTGAAAGATCAAGCTCCTCCGATCCCACGGCCTGTGAAGGATCAAGCTCCGGTGGTCCCTGGGCCTCTAAAGGATCAAGCTCCGGTGGTCCCCGGGCCTCTGAAAGATCAAGCTCCTGTGGTCCCAGGGCCTCTGAAAGATCAAGCTCCTGTGGTCCCAGCACCTCTGAAGGATCAAGCTCCTGTGGTCCCAGGGCCTCTGAAAGATCAAGCTCCTGTGGTCCCAGGACCTCTAAAGGATCGAGCTCCTGTGGTCCCAGGGTCTCTGAAGGATCGAGCTCCTGTGGTTCCAGGGCCTCTGACGGATGTAGGTCCCATGGTGTCCATGCCAGTTAAGGATCAAGATCACATGGTCCCTGGGCCTTTAAAGAATGAAGGTTCTCTGATCTCAGCACCAGTCAAGGACCAAGGCTCCTTGATCCAGGTGCCTCTAAAGAATCAAAGTCCTATGGTTCCAGCAAGAGTTAAGGATCAAGGTTCCATGGTACCAGAGACTCCGAAGGATCAAGGTCTGATTCCAGCACCTGTCAAGAATCAGAGTCTTATGGTCCCAGGGCATCTGAAGGATCCTAGTGCCATTGTCATAGCACCTGTAAAGAATGAAGGTCCTATGCTTTCTGAGCCTATAAAAAAACAAGGTTTAGTGGTCCCAGAGCCAGTCAAGGGTCAAGGTGGAGCAGTCCCAGAGCTTCTGAAGGATCACGATTCTGTAGTTGCAGCACCTGTAAAGAGTCAAGGTTCTATGTTCCCAGAACGAGTCAAGGATCAAGGCCCTGTAGTCCCTGAGCCTCCAAAGAATCAAGGTCCTGTGGTCCCTGAGCCTGTGAAGAATCCAGTTCCTATCATCTCGGTGCCTCTGAAAGATCAAGATCCTCTAGTGCCACCACCAGCCAAGGACCAAGGTCCTGTGGCCCCCGAACCTCTGAAGACTCAAGGTCCCAGGGGCCTGCAGCTGTCCACTGTTTCACCTCCACCCCCAGTCACGATCCCAACTGTCCCCCATGCAGAATATATTGAGAGTTCTCCTTGATACCCACCCCTTGACACCAAGGAAAGAGCTGGCAATGAAAGTGCTCCCTCTCCAGGGCAGCAAAGTCTCACATTTAATCTGCATGAAACACTGTTGTATAGTCTTGCTGGAATCTAATAAAACAGGTCCCTCTGGCTCAGCAGTGTCTGTCTCTGGCTCCACTTGAGAGTGTGTGTGTGTGTGTGCGCGCGCGCGCACGCACACCTGCGCACGCGTGTCATGCACATTTGAAAAGTGGGCTTGCAGAACTCTGCATCACCTATCCAGGCAAGAGGAGTCTGAGCAATTCCCAGCTCCTTTGAGTTGTCAACATGAGTTGGGAGTGGGTGGGAGATGCTAGGAGATGGGAGGATAGGACACAACTGTGTTTTTCCTTTACTCTAGCACTCCTACACTTCACTTCTGACACCAGATGTGTGAGAGTTTCCCACACATCTAGCAGTTATTTGACGTGAGCTGGATGTCTCACAATTTATCTCAACTATCTACCTGGAGATAGTGTCACCTCCCACAGAGTAAGGGAGTCTCATAAAACGGCCCCCACCCCCCACTTCAAATGCAAACTTTGAGTCCCAGGTTGTCTGTCACTTGTACTTCTGACTAGCTATAAATTGGGGTTCTCACACCCCCTACTTAGTCTCAATAATTTGCTAGAATGGCTCACAGAAATCTGAAACTCTTACATTACTGGTTTATCATAAAAGGATACAGGATACAGATGAACATCTAGATGGAAGAGATGAATAGGGTAAGATACGGGGGAAGAGGTGTAGAGCTTCCATGCCCTCTCCAGGTGTGACACCTTCCCAGGAGCTCCAGCAACCCAGGAACTCTTTGACCCCCATACTTTTGGGATTTTTATGAAGGCTTCATCATGTGGGCATGATCACTCATTAACTCCCCTTCTTCCCAGAGAATGGGGAGTGGGGCTAAAAGCTCCAGGCTTCTGCTCATGGCTTCATCTTTCTGCTGACCAGCACCCATCCTGAAGCTATCCAGGAGCCCACCAAGAGTCACTCCATTAAAACAAAAGGCACTCACCCAAAAAATTATGAGTGTTTTAGGAGCTCTATACCAGGAACCAGGAGCAAAGACCAACACCTATGTGTATTTTCTATTTTCTAGGTCAGGTCCCATGAAAGCCTAGAAGTCAGTACCAAATCACAGCAGGCTGGGCCCTTGGGTGGGCCAGAGCTGAAGCCTGCAGAGAAAATAGAAGCAGGGACCCAGCTGACCCAGTGTCATTCTGGGTGACAGTTGTTTGCCAAGGGCTCAGTCCTAAAGCTCATCCAAATATCATGCTTCTTGAGAAAGCCAAGCCTCTGATCAGAAGAGTCCCAGGACATCTGCTGATTCTCAGTATCCAGGACAGCTCAGCCAGGGCTTCTAAAACAATGCCCCAATCCCCCCATTCAGTCATGCACACAGCAGACTTCCTTAGCACACACTTTGTGTCTTCATCAGTGCTGGTCATTGAGGTCGCTGTGGTAAAGAAGTCCCAGTATTATGACAAGAAAAGGTAGTGTGGGATGAGGGCCTGGGACAACTAAAGGCCTGGTTTGAGAGGACAGTAAAGAGATGATGCCTGGAGGGGGCAGCCAGGAAGGTTTCTCAGAGAAAGCATCCATGGAGATCAGACAGCCTAAGCAGTGGATGGAAAGGGGCATCACATGTGTGGCTGGAGAATCAGAGTAAGCCCCTCTAGAAGTCCTCGAAGGAAAGGAAACTGATTTGCATGAGGGTTTGACGAAGAGATGTAGCAGGTCTCTGGGGCAGAAAACTGAGACTAGGCAGGGGTGATGTTCTCTGAGTCCCAGAACCTCAGGAAGGGACTCAGGAGGTCAGTCTTGTGAGCTGTGAGTGTGTTGCTGGCAGGCCAGGGAAGAAGACTGGGAGCTGCCCGAGAGGCTGAAGTTCTACCTTGATTAGAGATGGGTCCTATGAGGATCCCACTGTCTCAGCCACAATAGCCTCCACTTTAAAAACCCAAAACCCTCAGGGGCCTGGGACTATAAGGGGAGCTTCACCTATTGCCCTCACCAAAGCTGGCTCTCAAGGAACACTCATACCCCTTTAAAATTTTTATGACCCATTATGGACACTAACCCCTTTTAAAGGTCTTTTAAAAGGGCTCCTTTTAAAGGAGCTCAGCTTGATTCTTACAAAGAATCACCACAGGAAGTACTGATGACTTCCAAATTTTTCTGAGCAACTGACCCCAGGCCTGTCTCCTCATCCCTCTCCCAATAGCACCAGGGTTTTCTGCTCCAGAAGCCACCTCTATAACACACACACACACACACACACATTATGAGGATTCTTCTTGGCCCAACACAGAGCTTGCTGCCCTGTGAGTTGTAATAGGGCCCTGCAGACAAGAAAAAGCCACACTGACGCTAAAGAAGTGGTATGTAAGGACATCTCCCTCCTTTCAGTTCTCCCTCTGACCCATACCTGGTCTCATGACACACACAGACAGATGATGGTGCCACCTCTGAGATGTGTAACACCCTGGGGCAGATGTCCAGGAGGCCATTGCCTACGAGGTTTCCACCTCTGAAGAGAGAGAGCTGCCTTTGTGTGTGTGTGGGGGGGGAGTGGGGGACTGGTCACTGAAGCCCCAAGTTTGAGAGGGCACACACTGAGCACCCCCAGACAGTGTCAGAATGGAAAGACAAATGGGCCCAACTCAAAGCTCTGGAGACTTTTTTTTTTTTAAATATATTTTTATTGATTTCAGAGAGAGGAAGGGAGAGGAAGAGGGAGATATAAAAATCAATGATGAGAGAGTCATTGATCGGCTGCCTCCTGCACACTCCTGCAACCTGGGCATGTGCCCTGACCAGGGATTGCATCGCGAGCTTCTGGATTGTAGGTCGATGCTCAGCCACTGAGCCACACCAGCAGGGAAAGCTCTGGAGACTTTTAAGAAGTAGGAAAAGAAGTGCACAAAGGAATCTGAGGCTGGCCCTAAACTGTGAGGAGAGACCAGGGGCCTGTGGCGCCAGCAGTGATTGAATGAGAGTGATGGTCAATGACAAAAGCTGAGAGTGCAGACGAGGACCAGGTGGCCGTCCAACATGGAAGCTTACACTTGGGAGAGGCGGACACGGGCCCAGCCCAGCGCCTGTCAGCTGGATTTCCTCATTTCTCAAGGGGTCCTGTGGTCCTGACGGTTAGACCAGATGCTGCAGGCATCCCGCCCAGCTCCCCACTGCACAGAGAGCAGGCCCGGGGCGGCGGGCGAGGGCCCAGGCCTCCAGCCCTGGCTGGGTGGGCGGGCGAGGCGGGGAATGAACTAGATTCTCCCCACTCTTCCCAGATGCAGGCTCCTTTAGGCCCCGGTTCTTGCCTGCTGCAGCCATTTCCCAGCCCCTCCCAGCATCCAGCGTCTCCATCCCTCCTCCTCCCCCCTCCCCCGGGAGGCCCGGGACCCAGCTGGAGGCCGCCCGCGGCTCCGCCCGCACCTGCGCGGCCCGCCTGGGGGAGGGGAGCGGAGGCCGAGAGCGGGGGGGCGGGGGGGGCGGGAATGGGGGGGGTCTCTGCGAGGGGAGGTCCCGCTCCAGGCCCGGGGCCTAATCCGGGCGGTTCTGCCTCCGAGCCCCCATCTGAGACCTGAAGATCCCCAGATTCCGCCCAAGGGCCCCGAGGCGGATTCTCGGCTCGGACGCCGGCGCGCGGGCTCCTACCCCGCGGCCCCACACCGCCCGGCCCCCGGCCTCGCCCCCGGCCCCGCCCGCGGCTCACCCCCCGCCCCGCCCCGCGCACCGGGCACCGGCGGTCTCCCGGGTCCTGGCCTCCGGCTCCTCTGGCGCAGGCTGGCCCCGCGAGGCCCCGGGACACGGGGCTGGGCCGCGGGTGGGTGCGCTCGGGTGGGCGACCGAAGCCTCGCGGCCCCGCCCTCCGCCCGCCCGCGCCGGCCGGGGCAGCGCCACCTGGAGGCCGGCCTTGGAGACCCCCGAGGAGCTGGGCCGAGGCCTCGGGGGGGCCCTGATGGCGGAGCCCGGGAAAGGCCGCGACTTCACTCCTTTCCTCAGAGATCCTGTCCCTGAGCAGCTACCCACAGCTGGCACGGCTGATCCGACCAATAGCCGGGACCCTGACCTACCCACCTCCACGCCTGTCCTGCCACCCTCCACACCAGCACCTGCGCCCATACCTGCGCGGGGGGACCACAGACCTCGCGTCACCCTCTCGTGCTCCAGGAAGGCCTGTAGCCGCAGGCCCCGCATTGTCACTGGGCGGCCTCCATGTCCAGGCTGGCTTCTCACTGCCCAGCCCTCCTGGTGCGGGGCTGTTGCGGGCTGAACTGGGGCGCAGGGCCCTTGGTTCTAGCTCAGTCTCCGCCCATCTCTGAGCTGCACCTGTGTGATTAGGGTGACTCCCCACTTAACTCGGCTATTGTGGTGAGAAAGCGGGAGGACAAATACAGACTGTAAGCAGGTTATGCACCTCTGTTATTATCTGGCCAGTTTTCTCCTGCCCTTCCTGTGTGGCTTGGAGAAAGAAAAATTATCCAACTGACTAGGAGCAATTCCCAGGGCCTCAGGCAGATCACTTAACCTCTCAGCCTCGGTTATCTCACCTGTAAAATGGGGATAATCTCTATGTAACCAAGCTGTTAGAAGGCTGGGATAATATATAATATACAGGGTGCCTCAAAAAAAATGTATATGCACTTTGAATGATTATAAAGTCAGTGTTTATTAACATACAGTTCAAGATTCAAAACAATCTACAGAAATGAATAATTTTTTTGTCAATGGCTGTTTTCAAACGGATGACCAGTCTGATCCAGGCACTGCTAATAACTCGAAGTAATGAAATCGCAAACATCAAGAATCATTTTGTTTGGTTTTTGTGTGCCCTCAATTAGTCTGTTGCTGGTTTTGTTCTGTAAACTTTATTTTTTATGTATTCCCCATAAAAAAAACTCTAGCGGCACTTTAGGATAAATTTTCTTTGTTCAAAGCTTAGTCCAGCTTCACCCATTATTTCAACTCATTTAAACCTGAAAGTGAAAATTAAGCAAGTTTATCAGTTCTTAAAGTGTGTATACTTTTTTTTGGGGGACACTCTATATATATCAAGTAACTGACAGGCACATAGCAGCAAAACACAAAGGTAGTACCAGCTGCTATTATTAAAATCATTATTCTGATCAAGAAACACCTACTCATCCTTCAAGGCAGCCCATGTCACCTTCTGGGAACCTTCCTTGTTCTCCCCATGGCAGTCACAGCTTCTACCTCGGGGCTCCCATGGCCCTAGCGACCTTGTATGTAGGACAGCCTTTTCACCGACTCAGCATGTAAGTGTTTAGTGCCTTATGCGTATGCTGAATCTGGGTGTAGGGCATATGTGATAAACAAGACATGGATCCTATTCTCATAGTAGTGGGGACAGTGAACGTGTAAATAGGTGGATAATTTCATAGCACTAAGAAGTCAGTAAAATGAGAAAACAGTAGAGAAACTAAGGTGAGGAATTGTTTATATTAGATGGTCAGAGAAGGCCTCATTGAGCAGATGACATTCAAGCTGAGTTCTGGATGACAAAAAAAACAGCCCTGATCTAGAGGAGCCACTTGCCAGGCAGAACAGCTAGTGCAAAGGCCCTGAGGCAGGGGAATATATGCATTATGTCTGGAAACAGACCCATCCAGGAGACCGGAACAGTTACTGAGCACACTTGTTATTGTCTCTAAGTCTGTACCTCTAGATGAAGCCCCTCGAGGGCAGAGATCTAATTTATTGGGTCCACAGCACAGATCTGGAGCTCTGATGAGTAGTGTTAAAATCCCATTGTAGTAGTAATGGGAGGAAGTCAGCTGGCCTTTCTGCTGCCCCATTCACATCTTAGAGGACTACAACTGGGTTGCCCAGTAGGTAGGAGCACCCTCCCTGGACCAATAACACCCAGGGCAGAGTTGTTGAGAGAAAGAAGCGAGAGGTGGCCAGAGGGAGTGACCTGTCCAAGATCACAAAGCCAGCATGCAGCAGTGGTGGGACTCAAGTCCAATTTCCTCTGCTCCTTTGCCTCGGGTCTTCTATCCTGTATGTCCCACTCACCCTCTCCTCCCTCCCTATGTCTTCTGCTACAAATGCAAACACAGAGCAAGGATCCCACAAGCTCCTTCCTTCCAAAGTCCTGCCCAGTCAGGCAGCCTGAGATTGTACCCACTGGCCCTGGATATGGAGGAGGTCAGCTTGTAGTGAAAGGTTAGGGAGTCAAAGCCTGGGGCCCTGTACAATAGGGCTGGGATGCCCTGGGTTCCAGATGCAGCACTATTGCTCCAACTCTGCAGACACAACCTTCCCGGGGCAGCCAGAGCTGAGAGACAACCTCCTGAGTCAGCACATAGCAGGCCTGCCAAAAATATCATCTGCAGTTAGCTGCCAGCATTTCACAGCCTGATATGGGCAGTTAGTAGCAAACCTGGCTTAACAGAAGGAGCTCTTGTCCCGGAGGAAGAATGACATGGGCATCTTTGATCCAATCATCTTCATGCTCCAACAAAATTTCATTGGAAAAGTTTTATTGAAAAAAAATTGTACAAATAAGTTCTTGGTTTAACGGCAACAAAGGCTCATATTCTTCCTTCCCTCCCCATCTTTGAAAATCTATTAAAGGAAAAAAAAAAAAAGGTTTATCCCCTTAATACCTGACCAGAGTCTGCCCAGGAGCCCCCCATGAGTTATTTCCTGATCCCCCTCACTGGGGCCAGGGCTACTATGGGGGTGCCTATCCAGGGGCTGCAGCACCTAGTTTTTATCACTGAGGGGAGTTGAGAGGAGATTGGGGATAGACCCAGGGAGGGAGCTGAAGTGCTGGTAGTGTCAGGAAAGGAGGGTCTCCATTCCATGAGAGCTCAGCTGAACCTCTAGCTCGATGGTCTCACAGATTAGAAAGCACGTGGCTATAAATATGAACACTGATACAGGACTCTGAGGGTGGGGCATGACAACTACTGCTCAGGTCCCACAGGATGTGGGGCTGGGCTCAGCATCATGATTATCTGGGAGCCAATGTCCAAGCAGAATGAATTTTGGCTGGGAAGGTCTGCTCAGACACAAAGGAAGCCAGCTGTTCCCCTCCCACCCACCCACCCACCCCACGGACTATCCAAGGTCAGTACCTCAGCTCTCCCCACCCCCAAAGCACCCATGTGTCTCAGGAGCCTTCGGTTGCCTCCTGCCATATCATGCCCACCCCAGGGCCCTACAACTCGTCTCGCATCTTGTCGCCCTTGGGCCGGACCAGGCGCCCGATGAACAGTAGGGAGCCGGTCTGGGAGTCTCGAACCAGGAAGATGAATGGGTGGTCAGCATAGAAGAGCTTGGGGCTGCGCAGCTCCTCACGCCCATAGATGTCCTGGTCGAAGGGGTTGCCTTCTGTGTCCCACTCGAAGGCGGTGGCATGGAATACACTGGCCAGGTACAAGTCCTTCTTGCCAGACATGCGAGATAGATCTGCCTTGTTCTTGTCAATGGCCTCAGTCAGACCCAGGCCAGCCAGGTGTTTCTGTGGAACCAGGTGGGTGGGTACCAGGTGAGGCCACTGTGGGCAAGGCTTCCAGACCTTCACCCTCCAGCCACTGTGCCCACCACCTCCTACCCTGTCTGTTCCTCAGAGCAGAGGTTACCACTCCCTGGCCACCTTCTGGTGCCAGACATGGCATGGGCACTTTGGTTCGCATACAACCCTGTAGGAGCTTGTAATCTCCACTTCACAGATGAGGAAGCTGAGACCGGGGGAAAGGCAGAATATACCCCTGGCCCTGCCAAGCAATCTTGACCTATGCTTCTGCAAGTGTGAGTCATGAACAGCCAGCATTAGCACCACCCGGCAACTTGCATGAAATGCACATCCCCTGACCCCAGCCCAGAGCCACAGAACCAGAATCTCTGCAGGTGAACCCAGAACTTTTTTCAACTCTTCAGGTAATTCTCAGCACACTCAAGTTTGAGAAAGCTAATCTAAGGACAGCTATAACCAAGACCCTTCCAGAGTGAAATGATGTCTGGGAGTTGCTTCAAAATAATGTGATGGGGAGGAATGGGTATGTATAGATGAATCCTTATTGGTCATGAGTGGGTGATGGTTGAAGCTAGGTGATGGATATATGAGGGTCCATTACACTCACCTATTTTAAAAATATTTTTATACGTTTCCACAGTAAAAAGTTCAAACACATACATACACACATACATCCTGTCCATGGCTCTGCACAGCCCTTGGAAGTCAAGTATAAGCTCTTACACCATAGCCTCACCCCTTAAGCACACCCCACCCTGTTCTCCATTCAACAGCCTCACTGAACAACTAGCATCCTCAAAGCATCTCCATGGCCAACCTCTTCCCCTGTAGGGCTGTTTAGATAGCACATCATCTGGAAAACCCTCCCTATCCCACAATGAGCGATGTCTTCCTGGGCCTCAGTCCCCCACCCTCCCTCTATCTGTCTCCTTTCTGGTTAAGACCTGCCCCAGGCTGTCCCTGGTTTTCAGTGCGGAACAGGCAGAAAGGACTGTCTGTGGGCTGGGTAAACAGCAGCCTCCAGGGCCCAGGCTTCTGAAAGGCCCAGCATGGACAAATTGGCCAAGACAGGCGTTCTAGGCCCAGCTATTCCAGTCCCGATGACCTTGCGCAAGTCACCCACTTCGAATTTCCTGACTCAATCTACCCCATAGACTGGTGGGTAGTGTGCACACCCAGGGTTCCAGAAAGACATGGGAGAAAGAAGGGGGGAAGGGAGTCAGATAACAGCTACTGCAGAAGACGGGGCTCGGGAAGAGCAGGAATGAGACAGGAGGGAGACGGTGATAGCTCCTCACCAGAAACCTCAGTGCTATCTATGGGTACAGACCACCTAAGCTCCGCCAGTCTCTGGTTTGAAGCCTAAGCCCCATTTCAACTCAAGCTTTCTCTCTCCATGCTCTCTCAGCAGCAAGCCTGAATCAATTCTGTGGGTAAGGGGCCTGCCAAGCAACCATGCCTGGCACCCAAGGCAGGAATAAGATGAGTTTTCCCTTTGGAGTAGGTAAAAAATCTCTCTCCTTATTGACAAAAAGGCCACCCTGAATTTTTACCTTCAGGGCTAGTAAGCTGCACCACTTACTAGCCAGGGTGACCTTATTGAATCACTGCTTCTCTCAAGTCACTGGTGATGAGGGGGAATCATTTTGAGAGGGTAGGTTGTTTCCAGCCATCCCAAGGGACCCATAGCTGAAAGCCATGATTTGTCTTATTATTGCACAGGGGACAATGCTCTAGCCTGAACAGTCTACAGCTGGGGGACTTCAGACTCTCAGATGTGGCACAGGATTAAGGGCATGGCTTAGTGCCAGATATCCCAGTTACTGGTTGTACGACTTGGATGAGTTATTTAATCTGAGCTTCAGTTTCCTCATCTGTAAAATAAGGTTGACAGTCCTACCTAATAAAGTCGTTTTGAGGATTAAGAGTTTAATACATATAAAGTGCTTAGAAGAGTGCCTGGCATACAGCAAGTGCTCAATTATATTTAGGTACTGATGTTGTCATCATCTTCCCAAGGGCGGGGCCTATGCCTCCTCCACCAGCTACCCCACAACAGGGCCCAATACTGCCTGGGCTCCCAGAGGGGCTCCGGACTGACCTGCCGAGCTGGCAAATGGGCACTCCAAGTATCCCCCTCCTACAAGCCCAGGGGCCCCCGAGTTGGGCCACCCCTTACCTGCAGGTCATGGGTCACCTCCACCACACCCTTGGGTAGGGAGATGGCAACAGCCTTCTTCTGCATCTTCCCCATCCAGATCTTCAGCTGGTCTTTGGTCAGCATCTTTTCCAGGCGCTCAAGGGGCTCCACATGGTGGGGCATGATGATGATGAGGCTGGAGAGCTTGTGGGCCAGGGGCATCTCCACGATTTGCAGCTTCTCCTTCTCGTCGTCATAGTAGTTGTAGAGGCCTGGAAAAGAGCCGAGAGGGCACTGAGCGCACTTGTAAAGCAGTGGGGGGCCAGGTCCCAAGTGCCTTCGGACCCCCACCTTGGGCCCCTGCTCTGCAAGGCACCTACCTGTCCGGTGCATCATTGTGACACCCACAGTATAGGATCGGGTCACCATGAAGCCGCGGTTGTCCACCATCTTGTGGTGGAATCTCTCATCCCAGTGTGCTGTAGTAGGAGGTAGGAGACAAGGTCAGAAATAGATGCCCCCTCCCTCTAGACACAGATCTCCCCAACCACATACCCTGGATTTATCCCTACCGCAGGCCTTTGTTCCAGTCTTCGAGCCCCAGCTGCAGCCCCCTCCCCCTGCCCCACCCTCAGGACATGTTTCCTGCTTTGGGTCTCTACAGTCAGGGCCTGGCTGTTTCCACATGGCAAGGAATTGCTTCAGAAAGACACTCAGCTCAGCCACTGCCATGTCCGCCTTCTGTCTTGGTGCCTGTCAGGCAATGAGTGTTGAGCTGGACTTCTCACCCCACCTGGTAACTGAAGGGCCTGTGCCCTGGGTAGGGGGTGCTCAAAGACTACCCTTAAATCTTGTCTGCAAGTCCCATCTCTATGACCAGAAACATGACCAAAAAACACCATGCATGTGTGACAGTGGCCTGAGCCCTGCTCTACCTCACAACCTGACTTACGTTCAAATCCAGACTCAGCTGCTGACTAGATTAGACCTTTCACTCCTCCTACCTTGGTCCCCTTATTTGTAAAAAGGGGGTTACCTCACCCTCACAGCACATGGTGAGAGGAAGAGTGGCAACCACACAGATGCTCAAAATATGCATTAATCCCAAATCAAATCTTCAGTTCAACACAGATACACCTGGGCCTAAGTGCTAGCTGAGCCTGTTTCCTCACTGAGCCTACCTCCTAGCTGAGCCTCTGTTTCCTCACCTGTGAAATGGAGGTAACACCGCCTGCCCCCAGGGTTGTTTTGAGGATTAGGCATGATCACAGGTGTGAAGCCTTTCTCCAGCTCACTACTGAGACACAAGTGATTACTGAACTTTATTGAAACCAAGACAAGCAATAGCACTTTGTTGTGATGAAACAGTGGGAGCATATCCTCCCTCTGCTGGGCTTGAATCTCTGTCCCAGTCCTTCCGACACAGTGCTACGCTTCTCTAACGTCTAGTATATGAAAGGGTTTAATAGCAGTGCCTGCCTCCACGGTGGTTATGAAGATTCAGTGACAAGCAGGGAGGTACTGGGCACAGGACTAGGGACCAACTTGCCAGGGGCTCTGGGGACAGGAGGCCCTCCCCCCCCCCCAACTCACGCTTGAAGAACATGGCGTTGACCAGCAGCGCGCCGTCGGTGCGCTCCACCTCCTTGGTGACCTCGGGCAGCTTGCCGTCGGTGGTCTGCGCGGCCCACTCGTTGATGGACTGCAGGGCGCTGCGCTTGTCGCGGAAGTTGATCTTGGAGTGCTCGCAGTTGTAGTGCTGCTTGCTGCTGCGCACGAAGTCCTCGGCGAAGCTCACCGAGCTGGGCCCGTACAGGCGGCTGCCCAGCTTCCAGGTCACGTTGCGCGCGGTGCTGTTGCTGAGCGAGCGCAGCAGCTCCCCCAGGCCTGCGTGCACCTCCTCGTCACGCAGCTGCTCCGCACTCAGCACCGCCTTGGCCTGCGACGCAGTGGTTGCCTTGCCGCCCAGGGACACGAGCCCCAGCGAGGAGGCCACCACCACGGGTGACAACAGGATGTTCTCCACCGCCTGGTCCTTGGCCATGGCCTGGTAGAGGCTGAAGGCCAGGCCAGCGCTGCGCTCAGCCAGGGTGGTGGCCTTGGGGCTCAGCTTCTCAGCAGTGCCAGGGGCTGCTGGGGCGGCAGGTTTCTTCACCTCGGCCGCCAGGGCCATGGCCAGGAGGCAGAAGGTGCTGGTGAGCAGGAGGCAGCGCATGGCTGGGAGGTGGGTTGTAGGCACCAAGGAGGACCTGTGAGGGCTGCAGAGAGAGTGCAGCCCTGAAGCCCCAGGCAGCCCTCCCCAACAACCATCCCCTGCCTTCTGGCTGCCACCAACTTCCCTTGAGATGAGACCAAGAAAGCAGAGTTCTGAGGAGTCCACACCTAACTCAGGGTTGCCCAGTTTGCGGGGCCTCAGTCTGCACGTCTCACAGAAGCCTGTTTTTACTTCATCCAAAGGGTTCCTGGGAAGTCACCACATCCACCCTAGTAATAATATCTTGCACTGAACTTACAATTAGACTGACATGTTTATTAGGTATTATTTCTGTCCCTATCTAGTCTGTGACCTCCAGGATAGGAAACCTAGCCAGTCTGGCTTCCCTCTAAATCCCCAGTGCCTAACACATAAAAGGCCTCAGCCGTTGCTGAAGGAACAGAAACAAGGGCCACTTGGCCAGCCCTGCGGTCCTCAATTTGTATCAAGGTTAGCTCTCATCTCATACAAACCTGGGGCCCTCTTCCAGTGGATGGGCTGAGTGTCTGCATGAAGCCTAGGTTCCTGAGCAAAGGAAGCCATATGGGACAGAGCTGAGGCCTGTTCCTCCCCCCATGCCTTTCACTCTGTCCTAGATGCTAATGAGTCATTGGTTGGTTCACTCATTAAATGGGAAAGCCCAGGTGCTTCCTCTGCTGCCCCAAGGGTGACTTTCAAAGTGTGTGTGTGTGTACAGATGTGTGTGTCCACCCCACTCTGAGCCTCAGTCTCCATTTTCCAAGTTGTAAAGGTCTCCACCTCCATACCCAAGACCTCTGTCTTGGTAGGGACTTGCCTGCCCATCTGTCCACAGTCCCTAGAGTGATGGGAACTCCCCAGGACAAAAGCTGGATTAGGTGGGGGAATAGGTTTCCTGAGAGGAAGGATACTGGGGGAGGGAGTAAGTTACAGCTCAATGGAGCAACGACACCCCCTCCCCTTCACCACAGGCTGGCCAGATGTGCGTTCAGCATCCCAGGAAGCTGGGGACAGCTGCTGACACACACAGGCCATCTGCTTTGTGGTCTCAGGGACGCCCTCAGGTCCCCTCTGGATAAGCCTCACTCCTCTCTCTGAGGCCTCTAATCAGAACAGTCTCTCCACATAGGACATTTTCACATTCTCCCTCCTTCAGGTCATTTCTGCCTCTACTTCATGCAGTAGGACAAATGAGGCGATGACAGGGCAAAGGGAAGGGTTGGAAGGACCGCTGGTGAAAGCTGGGATCCCACTGCTCTGGCAGATGCCATTTCATGGTCCTCCTCAAGGAAGGCCCTCAGGACTCGGGCTTGCCTACAGCAGCACTGGGTTTGTGAGAACTCTAATGCTACAGCCACCCTGTGAACCCAGGCTGCCCACCCCCAACCCTAGGCTGCCCCCTCCTTAAAGGTGCAGGGCAAAGGAGAAGCAAAGGGGACATGGGGAGAGAGGGGAAGGCCACTGAGATCCACAACTGCCTGGGGGAAGGTAAAAGAGAGATCTATACCCTAGAGTGCAGATTTCAGAGGTGACAGAGGGACTGACCCTAAAATACAGCTTGGGAAGGAGATATCTCAGGGCCTAGCCACCTTCCTCCCAAGTCCTAGCTCCTTCCCCACCAGGCCTGGATCCTCAAAGGCAATGACCTTATAATTATTGTACAAACCAGGGCACTCAAGAGAGAAGAATGAGGCACTATCAATTATTACGCCAGGACAACAGGCACATGGTCACCCTCTTCAAAGGCCACCTCTAGTCCGGATAGCTGATGCCAGAACTCAGACCCCTACAGAGGCCACCAGCTTTTTCTTGGGAGATAGTCAAGAAGCCCAGCACACAGCCCTGCCACGTGGCAGACACCATCTTGATAGCCCCCACTCCCAGCCAACCGAGCCTCAAAGGGCTGGGAGGGGCTTTTCAAGAAAGCTCCAAATGACTAGTTTGGGATTCCTCAGGCAGCCACACAGCTGCATTCCTGCTCCTGCTCCTGCTGCTCCAGTGACGTGGCAGGCTGGAAACTGAATTATCTCCAGCCACCAGAGGGGGCTTCCAATCTGGGAAGCAGGAGGTCCTATGGGGTGCCATGGAGCCTCCTTGCCTTAGCTTCCAGGGGACATATGGGCCTCTGCAGGTAGATACGTGGCAGTGGAGAAGGGCCGCCCTATTAACCCAGGCGCAGGAATGGTGGAAGGCAAGTTACTGCAAGCAAGCCAACTTCCCATAGCCCAACCCATGTTGCCACAAAGAAATCCCAGCCCTTAGGCCCAAAGTTGGATGATTCACAGGTCCATAAAGAAAAATACACCATCCGATGCCCACAGCAAGCCGAACTGAGTTGAGACTATATTCAGGGTTTTTGTAAGAAAGAGGGAAGGGAAGCAGCTGCCGGGGGGGCCACCAGAGTGGGTCTCAGACACTTGAGGGTGGGGTCTAAAGTACCTTGAAACTGCCTCTGGGGGAGGTCAATGCCTGTCTTTTTCATTCTGAAAGAAAACAAAGTGAGAAGGATGGGATAGGGCAGAGCTGGGGTGGTAGTGAGGAAGGGCCTGGAAGTCCTCCTGCAGTCTACACTGTCCTGCCCTGCCTGTAGCAGGGCCTAACCAGTCCCAGATCTACGGGGACCTTGGAAATCATCCACCTCACTGTACCACGGGAGAAACTGAGGGATCAGGCCTCCCAGCAAAGGGCTCCTTCCTCCCCTAAGCACCCACAGAGCCCCTTCTGATGACTGGATGTGGTGTCCTGTTACACAGCGAGTAAAAAAGTCTCTGCTGGGAATCCTTGTGATCAGAGACAAAAGGAGGAGACCAGGAAGGGGGGATGGGCAGATGGAGGGTGTGGTCCCATCCGGAGACTTCCAGGGAACCAAAGCCCCCTCATTTTCCCTGGCCTCCATCCGGGCCCAGCAGCCCAGAAGGACCAGCGGAAACCAGGGAAGAGGAGGGGCCAGGCCCTCCCGCCCGGCTGTAAACTGTTTCCTTCTTCTAACCCCATTCAGCTGCCTCAGGAATGTCCTAAGTTGGGGGCAGACAACCACCGCCTCTGGAAGTAGCCTTAACCCTGCAGTTACTCCAGGAACCAGGCGGCAGCGGACAGACCTACAGTGGGTGGCTCGGAGCCTTCTGGTCGGCTTCCCCTCAGCACCCGCCTGCAGAGCTGCCCCGACTCCCTGCCCCTGGAAGGAGCCCCAGGACCCATCTTCTCATTCCTTGTCCCGGCAGAGGGTCTGGTCTCAGTATCCTGGCCCCAGCCCCACTGTTTCCTCTCTGTCATCACACCCCTGCCCCAAACTTTTGGGGAAGCCTGCACTTTGGGTCCCCAGCCGGCTCTGGTCTCTGCACCGCCACCTAGCCCCGGGTTCTCAATCCAAACCCTGCAGCTGCCCCCACAGCGCTAGAGACTCCAGGTCGCGGGCTCTGGGTTGGCCTCCAACCCCTCCCGGGGGCCGGTCGCCCCTCTCGCTCCCTTGAGCACCCCCAAAGCACGGGCAGCCCCCGCCCCTCACCTGGGCCGGCCGGGCTGGCGCCGGGACAGACGGTCGCACCGGAGCCGCGCACAGACAGATTCCACTCTCCGCAGCTCCACCCCTCCCCAGCTCTATATAAAGCGTCCCCTCCTCCCGCCCGGCCCGAGAAACTTCTGGAAAGTTATAAAAGCCTCGGGAGGGAGCCCCGGTTCCGCAAAAAAAAAAAAAAAAAAAAAAAAAAAAAAAAAAAAAAGCCAGAGACCTCCCCCAAATCGCCTCGGCCCCCGCCCCCTCCCTCCGCGGGCGCTCTCCCGGCGCCTGGGTCCTACTGCCCCCGTCTTCTGAAGGGCGGGGGAGCCCCCGCCGTGGGCTCGGCGCACGGACCCGCGCGCTCTGCAGCGAGCAGACGCCCTCGGACCCCGCGGAGACTCCGGACCCTGCGGTCCTGGAATTGGGGGTGGGTGGGGTTCGAACTGCTGAGCTGGAGGGGACACGGGGCTCCAGGTCCAGCTCCCGGGGAGGAGCCCTTCCCGTCCGCAGTCTCTCCGTGCCAGCCCGCCTACCCCGGACGATCGCACATTCCTTCCAACAACCCTTTCCCTGCGGGGGCCCTGCCCGGAGCGGATCCACTCCCCCCACCCCACCCCCACCCCCACCCCTGTTTTCGAGCTGGAACTTTACTGGTTCCCGCTCTACATGCCCTCTCCTCAGTCAAGGCCTCTCTCGTTTGTCTCGAGGGAGGTGGTCAGGGGTTGGGAGGCAGCCTCCTTCTCCATCTGCAGTTTATCCGCAACACCTTGGTGACCTCAGTTACTGCCCCGAAGGGGAAGGGACCCAACCAGACCCAGGACCTGGCCCTCACCCCAGAAAGTCTTGCAGTGATAGAGACAAGATACAGGGGAACATCAGGTGGTCTGGCGGTGCCTGGAGGGGTGCACAGGAAGGAAAACCCTGGCTGTCCACTAAGTAATGTTCTGTGTGACCCTAAGCAAGTTACTTTACTTTGCTGGGCCTCAGTTCCTTTGGCTGTGAAATGTGGTGCTAAGTCATTCCTTGCTTTCTTCCCTGTCTGTCTCTTTCTCTCTCCTTGGTTATCCCTGCACCCTCTCTGTCTGGGTCCCCTGCCACAGGCTCTAGGTCTCACTATCAACTACTCCCACCTCACCCTCCCACATCTGATAGCCCTTGATAACTGAGCTAAGCCGAGATATTCAGTTTTGTTTTAGGTGCTGAAGACACAGCTGAGAACTGGACAAAGCCCTTGCCCTTGAGGAAGTACATCCTGAGTTGGGTGCGTGAACGTTGGTAGGGACTGAGGGAGGCAGAAGATTATTTAGAACACCCTTCCCCCTCCTCAGTCTTCTTTAATAGTGAAATGATAGGTAACAGTTGGGCACAGTATAGAGCAGAAGGGACACTTCATTCACTCATTCATTCATTCATTCATTCATTCATTCATTCAGTCAACAAACTGTGCTGAACGTCTTTCTTCCAGGTGTATCCCTGGATCTTAGGGAGCAAATGAGTCCAGCAATGGGATGATGAATCATCTAGGTCCCTGGCAGCAGAGGTGGGAGATCGCCTTTTCTGGCCACCCCAACTTGGTGGCAGTGACTAACTTCTCAGTCTGGGTTAGGCGGCAGTTGCTCAAAGTCTGATTGCAAAGACTGTGGGAAATCTGAGATCCCAAGAGTTTCGGACTCTTCAAATCAGGGTAAAAAATTCAGAGATTACTTGAATCCTAAAGTGATCATCAGAGAATATGACATCTTACTCAAAGCCCCATGAAATCTTTGAATCCACCTAAGGAATCTTATAATGTTGAATCTCAGAGTCAAAGAACCTTAGAATTAAAGTATTAAGGACTCTGGGCTGCAAGGCATCTCAGAGTTTGTGGATTCCTATCTACAGCTCCGGGCAGAAGTTCTCTCTGTGGTATCCCAAAAAGGCCAGTACCCAGGTACCTCCACAGACAGAGCTCATGCCCTACAAGGCAGCCCAGGATTCTTTCTTAGAATAGGTATGATTGATAACAAATCTTCCAGCCTTAAGGTGTGGCCATCTCTTTGGGGTAGCTGTCCTGGTTTTCATGTGCTTCTTTCCTGCCTCAATGTGTATTGTTTTTAAGGATATATATTGCTTATAAGGATAAGTCCTTGCTATCCAAGAAAACCATCTATGTCCCAGGCCAGACCCCACCCTCTACCCCACCACCCACCCCCAGTTTGGCCCTTAGATGATAATTAACCAGTGAGTTGAGGGTCCATGAAAGCTGGTGGAATGAAGGAGAGGTTTGCCTTGGTTTCCAGCAGGTTCAAGGTCAAAATCCCACAGAGATTTCCTTCTTCCATAATCTTCTATCTTTAGCTCTCTGAGGCCTCACCAACACTTTAGGGGAAAGCTGAGTGCTGTGACTCTCAGTGACAACCCTGGGGAAGGGGGGAGGAATAAACTGAGGCTCTGCTGTAAAATAAATCCAGAATCCGAGAAGATCACGGTGGGAAGGACCAATGCCCTCTATTTACAGATAGGGAAGCTGAGGCCTAGGGAGGGGGTTGGGTCCAAAGACCCTCTGCCAGCCTCATCAGACCCCTGCTGTAGCTCAGACTGGGTCAGAAGCCTCCTCTGTGCTGCATTATCTCAGTATCATCACCCTGTATTGTCCCTGGAGACTTTGGACAGGCAGGGCCTTCTCCTTTCCACTTCAAGCCTGCAGTACCTAGCACAGGACACACCAGAAGAGGCATGGTAAGCGTGGCCCATGATGCTTTACTCACTAGTGATGGGAAGTGGCTGCCTGAGCCTCCTGGGCTCTGAGCACAGCCTCCCTGAAGAAAGGGAGGTAAGGCTCCTTTAAATTTTCGAGATCAGCGAAAAAGAATTTCAAGAGCCTTTGCCACATTATTCTTAGCTCTGAGCCCAGCTCAGGCCCTGCTGACTGCTGCCCTTCCCCCATACTCCCAGGTTTACTCTCTGGAAAAAGCACTCTTTTTGGACTGGGGTGAAGGTCTGAAATGCAAGGAAACTCCAGCACTTCACGTCTGGATTCCTCCAGTGCCTTCAGCTCCCTGTTGGAGTTGTTCCTGCCCTCTCCCCACCTCCCACTGGGGCTAGGCTGGAAATTCTCTAGGTCCCAAGAGGTGTGGGCAGGAAATAGAAAGCCATCAAGTTCAACTGTATTCACACTGTACAAAGAGGGAAACTGAGGCCCAGAGAGGGGCAGAAATTTGCCCAAGGTCACACAGCAAGTCAGAGGTGGAGCTGGGCCTGAGCCCACACTCTGGATCCCCACCCTACCCCCATCTTCTAACTGCCCAGTTCTGCCAGGTATTACAGAAGCAGCTTTCCTTGATGTCAATGGAGAAATTCATGCAGTGAACTTCACCCTATGGAATTGTAGGACGAAAACTAACATTATTTAAGTGCCTAGTACATTCATATTATCATATTGAATACTTTCAGGTTAAGTAAAAATATCGTTTTAAACTTGAGAAAACTGAGGCTCAGCGAGTCTAAGTGTGTCCAGGGGCATACGGCAAAGTTGCAGTCAGGATTTGAACTAGGTCTGCTTGTCCTTGGGGAGGTAGAGGAGGGGAGGAGAGGAAGGAACATTTATGGTGCACTTTGCCGAGGCCAGGCCCTGGGCTGGGCACCCTGAACAGAATCTCACTTTGAATTATAGAACGTTAATGAAAGGAAGTGTGATCCCTTTGTCCTTTCACATGTGATAGAACTGGGGCCCAGAAAGGCTCCTGTAACCAGTTGACCCCCTCCCTTGGCTAGCCAGGGCCACCTCAGGCAGTTCTTCTTTGAGATACTGGTCAGGAGCCAAGAATGTGCTCGAAGCCCAAAGCATGAGTCAAGGAAACGCAATTTCTGCAATCTCTGATTCTGTCTGTCAGAGTGTAGAGCCTTCCAACAGAAAGGGCTGTCCTGTAAACTGCCACGTTGGAGGGTGGGAGGCCAGCGTGAGGGTAGGCGGGTATCCATCTAATCCCTCCCTGACTCCTCCCAGAGCTGGCCCGCCACAATCCTAGTGCTGAGAGAAGTCACAGAGCCTCCACATGCCTGACACAACTCCTTCGACACACACCCACAAGACACTTCGGCACACACGTCTACCCACCCACTGGGGCCCCTTCATGCGATCAACACTCTCTCCCTCTCCGGTCTCTCTCTCTGCCCCCCACACATGTCTGCTTAATTCTAGCAACACAAATGCACCACAGAGGGCACAGATGCCAAATAAGTACCTGTACACTGTCAGAGACCCAAAGGGGATAGGGAAAGGGCACAGCCCAGAAGTTGGAAGTCTGGTATTCTACTCTCATCTCTCTCTCTCTCCCTCCCTCCCTGCCTTCCACTCTCTGAAAAACAATGGATATCCTTGGGTGAGAATTTAAAAAAAAAGTAGTTATATGTTATAAATCCCATTTAGGGTTTAGGATCAGGTCACCCTGAGGTTACTTTTCATAGAACTCCTTTTTTTTTGTCCACACCACTTAATTTTAAAAACATTCCTGCTATTTGGAGGTCCCCCTCCCCCAGTAAATGTGTATTAATAATGGAGAAAAAGGCCAGAAGGAAATATTTTTCCCCCCTTTTATTTATTGTTTAAGGGAGAGCACGAATGCTGTCCCCCACTACTACTACAGATTATGCAGTCGAGTTTCCCACATTTGGGGAAATTGCAGGGTTAGCACATCCGGGGTGCAATGGATAAGCCTCACCCTAGGAAAACCACCTTCGTGATCATGGCATCTCCCCTGCCAGGTGAGTAAAGAAGAAACTATTCTTTTATCTTAATTTAATTTTTATTGATTGATTTTAGAGACAGAAAGGGGGAAGTGGGGAGAGAGAGGGAGAGAGAGAGAAAGGAAGAAACGTCGATTTGTTGTTCTACTTATTTACACATTCACTGGTTGATTCTTGTACGCGCCCTGACTGGGGATCAAACACACAAACTTGGCGTATCAGGATGGTGCTCTAACCAACGGAGCTATCTGGCCAGGGCCAGAAATATTCTTACATGGTTTAATACTATTTATCTTTGAAGATGAGAATATACATTATCCATATTTTCTCATCTCTGCTCCAATAGCATATTTAGTTTTATAATCTGTTTTTTTAAATTAAAAAACTGAATAGAAAAGAAACATCAGTGAGAGGTAAAGATCTGAGTGGGGGCTGGGGATCTGGGGCTCCAACCCCTCACTGCAGCTCTGGGGAAGACGGGAAGCTAGGGTTGGAGCCCCTCTGGTAGACCGGCATTCCCCACCACAGGCCTGCTGGCTTTAGGCCGCAGGCTCAAATGAGCTGGACCCTTATAGGATTTCTTGAGAAGCAGCCGAGGCAGACAGGTAGGCAAGAGTCCCCACGAAGTCACCACACAAGGGGGCAGGGTCTGTGTGGGTAAAGCTACAGAAGATGGGCAGGCCACTAGTGGGAGCCCGAGGACCAAGCTCAGAGCTTCCTCCCGAAGGCACTTTAGCAGGGAAATGACTGGGCACGTTGACATTTTAAAAGGGGCTCTCTGCCTGTTGAATGGAGAGTGGCATAGGTAGGTCAGAGGGGAGAATGTCACAATAACCTAGAGTGAGATGCTAGTGCTTGGACCTGGGCAGGAGCCATGGGGCTAGAGGGGACCCAGGAGAAGGAGGGAGGAGGGCTCTCGTGGGTTCAGCCTGGGGGAACCGGTGGGAAATGGTCCCCTTCCTGAGGTGGAGAGTCTGAGGGAAGACGGCAAGCTCCATTGCCTACAAATTGGAGGCCTCCAGGAGGCTGTAGCACCCATGAGTCTGGCCCTGAGGAGAGAAGACTTTACTGGAGAGGACAATTTGAGAGCCAGGGCACAAGACAGTAATGGATGCGACGGGGTGGTGGTGTGGCTGGGAGCAGGTACAGAAGATAAAGAGGACAGGGGCTGGGGAGAAACAGGCCCATGCCAGGTAGAGGGGCACCTTTGCCACCCCCAGGAAGGAAAATCAAAGTGGAACTGGCAGGGCCATGCAGCACCCCACGGAGCAGCAGCCCCTCTGTGCCTCCCGGCTGCGACGGCTGGGCCCAGGCTGCCGCGTGGTGCGGTGATTCCGTGGCCTGTGGGGTGGGTCGAGCGGGAGCTGTACACTCGGCCAGGCCCCATTGGCTGGTGGGAAGGAGAGGCGCAGGGACAGGCCGAGCTGCTGCGACGTGGGCCTATCGTCAGGCCCTGCCAGGGGATGCAGCCGGGCAGGCCGGGCTCAGAGGCTCCAGCAGGGCGGGGGAGCGCTCTCAGGGCCGCCTGAGCTCTGGACTGCAGCCCGGCCAGGCCCCCAAGCCCTCTGCTCTGGGTTGGCTCTGACTCAGGAGGGAAGCACGCCTTTCATGGAAGGGCCGGGAGCCCTCAGCCTTGTTCCTGTGTGTGTGTGTGTGTGTGTGTGTGTGTGTGTGTGTGTGTGTGTGTGTGTGTGCGCGCGCGTGCAGTGGGGGAGGGCCCCCAGCTGATGCTGTCTACACAGCTGCCCCTCTCAAGGCTTCCCATTTTGGAACAAGATGAGAAACAAATGGGCAGGGAGGAGCCGAGCATCTGCAGAGGCCGGGCTGAGAGGCAGATCCTGGGCTCCGGCGTGTGCTCAGGCTTTGACTCTGTGTGTGACTTCAGGCAAGTCTCTGATCCCCCTGAGCCTTGGTTTCCGCATCTCTTTAGCTGTTACTGAGAGTTGTGAAAAAGAACTCAGAAGTTGAGGACTGGAGGGGGAAGGGGGTCGCCAGGGGCACAGCTGACAGTCTGGGCACACAAACCAGGCATAGGAGAAAGGGAACTAGCATTTATTTATTTATTTATTTATTTATTTATTTATTTATTTATTTATTTATTTATTTATTTATTTATTTATTTATTTATTTATTTATTTATTTATTTATTTATTTATTTATTTATTTATTTATTTATTTATTTATTTATTTATTTATTGGAAGGGAGAGAAAAAGAGAGAGACACACACACGTTAATTTGTTGTTCCACTTATTGACGCATCCATTGGTTGATTCTTGTATGTACCCTGACTGGTGATCAAACTCAAAACCTTGGGGTATCAGGATGATGCTTCAACCAACTGAGCTACCCAGCCAGGGCTCAAGACCCATATTCTAATCACATCTGCAAAGTCCCCTTAACATTTCCAGGAATTAGGACATGGACACCTTTGGGGGCCATTACTCTTCTTGCCACAGAAGCCAATGCTGTGAAGGCCTTGGATCGGAGGCGAGCACCTCAAGCAGAGGGAACTGTGCGTGCAAAGGCCCCATGGCTAGAATGAACTGGGCATGGTCCTGGAACAGCAAGAAGGCCACTCTTCTAGAAAGTAATGCTACAGTTAGCTTGATTTTAATCAACTTCCTCCATGGGGTCAGTTCCGCCTCTGAAGACAAGTGTGGTATACTCCATGGACCCTGAGCATCCAAAACAGCCCTTATAGAGCATCCCTTTGGCACTTCAGGTCATCTCCTCCATCCCCCTGCTGCTAGCTGGCCGACCTTCACATGCTTAGAACGAGAGCCCTGGATGTTTGAAGAAGGTTCCCACCCAGGTGATCACTTGGAGCTGGGGGCAGACTGACTCTGGTGGAAGAATGCGCCCAGCTCCTGGTACCTGCTTATAATCCTGCTCTTTCTTCCTTGCTGAAGGCCAGGATTGTGTGGCTGAGGGAGGATGGGGGCAGGAGAGGTTGGACCTCAAGCAGTGGCAGCAGCCTTCAATGGCCTTATTGTTAGCTCTGGGCTATGGTGGGGAGGGCATTAGGGTCTGGCTGAATGAGGCTTCTGTGCTCACTAGGTCAGGGTGCCCAGGTCAGGGGCTCTCCTGAGAGATGCCTCCCACCCCCCACCACTACCCAGACCCTGCCATTTGTCTTCCTTAGCATCCCTTGTGCTGGTCCCTCAGCTGTCACTGGCTGGCTCAATGTGCCACTGGCTTCTGGATGGTGGCCTTTGCTGTTAGAATGTAAGCTTTCTGAGAAGGCCAGGAACTGTCTTGATCACCAAGTCCCAGCACTCAGCCCAGGGCTTAGCTCAGAGACTTTGTTCCATAAAGTGTGCAATGAATGGATGAATGAGTGAATGAGACACTGTCGCCATTCTTGCTTCCTCTGCTCACCTCTTCCTGGACTGTTGCACCAGCCTCCTCACTAGCTTCCCTGCCCCTGGTCTTTCCTCCTCACAGTTGCCAGGGGATCATTCTAACACACCTTCTAGTTAACGCCCCCAGGGCTCCCTGAGACCCTCAGGATCCAGCCAAACCCCTGTCAGCCTTACCAGGTATTTACCCACTAACTCCCATCCCGGTCTCTGCACTATTCCTTGAGCACGCCTGACACTTCCCAGCCTGTGTGCCCTTGCACTTGTGAATTCCAGTGCCCAGAATGCCCTTCTTCCTCTTATCCCCACCTGGGTGACTCTTATTTGTGGTTCAGGAGACAAGCTCCTCTAGGAAGCCTGCCTGACTACCACCCCCAGCCTCCTCTGGTCTCCCACAGCCTCCCCACCCCACCCCACCCCACCCCACTCCGCTTCCCACCACCTCAGCACCAATTGTAATGGCCAGTTAACCCCTCTGTCTTTCTGCAGACCCTGAGCTCCTCAAGGTCAGGCACTGAGTATGACCCATATTTTTGTTACAGCCAGGGCCCTGGACATGGTCAGGCACAGAGCAAACACTCAGCGAAGATGTAAGTTTAGCCTCAAGATTGGGTGCGCCCGACTTAGGCCTGACTAGAGGGCGCTTCTACCCTCTGGTGGCAACTTTGGGTCACTGCATTTTTCTGCGTCCTACTTGTGGGCTTCAGGAGAGTAATAGACCCTAGAACAGTGGTTCTCAGAGTGTGGCCCCAGGACCAACAGTGTCAGAAACACCTTGGAACTTGTTAGAAATGAAAATCCTTGAGCTCCACCCCAGACCTATTTATCAGAAACTTAAGGGGGTGGACACAGCAATCTGTTTTAACAAACCCTCCAGGCAATTCTGATGTCGGCTAAAGGTTTGGGAGCCCATCTCCTAGGAGCCCCAGGTAATAGAGACAGCAGGACCCACTGGGTAAGATTGTCAGCTAAAATCTAGGACTTCCAGTTAAAGTTGAATTTCAGGCAAACAACTGTCAATGTAAGAAACCTCCAAATCTGTAAAGAATTTTTATGAGCTTATTTGAGCCAAACTGACAGTTGCCGGAGAGCAAAATATCAACAGATTGACAAAATGGCAGTTTTACCACTTATTTTATATATCATAACCAAAGGAGAAGACATAAGGGGGCGACATGAAATCCACTGGTAATAGATGAGGGAGATGGAAGAAAGTAAAGCGGGGAAATCGCTGAGATTGGATGAGTAAAGTGGTAGACACATGCTTCTTTTACATTGGTGGGTATAGGATAGTTAATGAACATTCACAGCACATAGAGATGGCTTGTGGCGGAGCAAGATAGTAATGAGGGGCTCTGTGGGCTTTTATTCTGGTGGGAGGTTGTGCCCTGAGGGATCTGGAAAAAGGAAATTACTCTGAGGTTTCAAAGGTATGTTATTGTAGATGCAAAAACACAATAGGCTCAGTTAATGTCAAGATTGACCTTTTGTCAAGAAAGATTCCGGCCAAGGACATGACTACCCTCCACGACTTGCTTTTAGTTAGAAAGTTTTAATTTCAGACCATACTATGTGGTTACTTTCAGTCTCTGAGTTTGTAAGGCTGCCACGTGGGCCTCCCTGAGATTGTCAGGTTTAGTATGTGTCTCCTTTTTTGTCCACACAACAAAAGTTTTTTATTGCACGTACTGCACTAAACACATTTATACTAAAACATTGTTTATCTGAAATTCAACTTTAACCGAGAGTCCTCTTTTTTTTCCACCTCTTAAATCTGGTGGCCCTAAGCTAAGGACTCTGTTCTTGATTTTTAAAAAAATTTTTAATAAATAGCTTTTTTAAAAAAGATTTGTTGCCCCGGCCGGGCGTGGCTCAGCTGAGCATCGACCTAGGATCCAGGAGATCGCAGTTCAAGTCCTGATTTGGTTCCCGGTTCGATTCCAGGTCAGGGCACATGCCTGGTTGTGGGCTAGATCCCCAGTCGGGGGTGTGCAGGAGGCAGCCGATCAATGACTCTCCCATCATTGATGTTTCTATCTCTTTCTCTCCCTCTCCCTTCTTCTCTCTGAAATCAATAAAGATATATTAAAAATAAAATTTTTTTAAAAATAAAAAAGATTTGTTACTGATTTTGAGAGAAAGGAAGGGAAACATCCATCTGCTGCCTCCCGCGCGCCCCCTAGTGGGGACTGAGCCCACATTTCGGGCATGTGCCCTTGCGCGGGAATCGAATCAGCGACCTCTCAGTGCATGGACAACCTTCAACCAACTGAGCAACACTGGCCAGGGCTCTGCTCTTGATTTAATACTCTGGTGTCACCATTTTGAAATTTTTAATAATTCGTGGACATGGAGCCCTGCACTGTCCTTTGGCACGGCGGTCAGTCCTAGAAAGGACCCTTCCAAAGCCTCACTCAGAGCATTCAGGGCCCAGCGCTCAAAGGCAGGAGTGGCCAGACCTCCAGCGGCTGAGCGGTGCCACTGTTTTCCCAGCCAGCCTGTCTTCCACATCCCCATTGCTCCTTCCCAGATGGACCAAACCTTCATCCCTTCTCCCCAGATTTTGGTACCTGTCTCACTTTCTTGCTGCCTCTGTTCTCACTCCTTCAATTCCACCTTCCACACAGTGAAGTCCCTAAAATGTCTGCCCATGTCACCCTCTGCTCAAAACTTTTCCCTGGGTGTCTCCTCACCGCTGCTTTTATTATAACAGCCACCTGTCATCCCAGAGCACAGAGCTAGGCACTTTTCTTCATCGTCTCCTGTGTTCTGCTAAGTAATCTGCCTCCGGCTGATGCCTGGGTGATGGGGTGCAGTGGGAGGACCTACCTGCAGCGTTGGGTGAGGAAATAGGGAGTCACTGTTTAATGGGTACCGAATTTCAGTTCTACAGAATGGGAAGTTCTGGGGATGGATGGTGGCGATGGTAGCACAATATGTATATACTTAATGCCACTGAACTGTACACTCAAAAATGGTGAAAATGTAAATTTTATGCTATATTTTGTGTTTTACCACAATATTTTTTTAGAGTTTTATTTATTTATTACAATTTATTTATGGATTTTGGAGAGAGAGGGGGAGAGAGACAGAAACATCGATTTGTTGTTCCACTTATTTATGCATTCATTGGTGGATCGAACCCGCAACCTTGGCACATCAGGACCATGCTCTAACCACTTGGAATACCAACCAGAGCTAGAGTTCTATTTTTTATTTTTTGTGGGTAATTTTTAGTAAGTACTTAACATTTTTCTAGTTTATTATTCTTATCCTTGAATATGAACTGATCAATAGCTTTGTAACCACTTTGATAAATTTCATTATCCCAATAATCTTTTCTTTGACTACCCAAAGGTATGTTTTTCTTTTTCTTTATTCCCATCCCCCATCTCCTCCCCCACCTTTGGCAACCTTCAGCTTGTTCTCTATAAGTCTGTTTCTGTTTTTATTCATTTATTTGTTTTTATTTATTTATTTGTTTCTCACATACTAGTGAGATTATACAATATCTGTCTTTCTCTGTCTTATTTCACTTAGTGTCATATCCATCTGTGTTATTGCAAGTGGCAAGATTTCATTGGTTTTTGTTGCCGAGTAATATCCCATTGCAATATGGACCACATCTTCTTTATCCACTCGTCTGTTGATGGACACTCAGGTTCCTTTCGTATCTTGCCTGTTACTAGCAATGCCGCAACGCACATAGGGCTGCATATACCTTTTTGAATTAGCGTTTGTTTCCTTCTGATAAATAGCCAGAAGTGGGATCACTGGGTCATGTGGTGGTCCTATTTCTAATTTTTTGAGGGATCTCCGTACTGTTTTCCACAGTGGCTGCACGAATTTACATTCCCATCGGCAGTGCACCATGCTTCCCTCTTCTCCACATCCTCCCCAGCACTTGTTATTTGTTCCCACAATATGTTTTCTAAGAGAGTAAAACGCTTGGCCCATGCCTAGTACACAACATACACTCCAGAGCAGACACCAGACCCTTTCGGGGGATCCGCGAGGTTCATGCTCTTTTATAATGACACTAAGGCATCACTGGCCCTTTCCACTGGGGTGACGTTTCCTACGTAGATGGTGCGAAAGCAGTGTGGCCACCTGCCGGCGCCTCGGCATGAAACAGGGCAGCGCCCGAAGTGTGCTAGAAGGCATCGCAGTCTTTGCTGCCGGCCCTCAGTAAGACACCGCCAGCGCCACTCAACAGAGTCGTTGGGAAAGCAATAACATTTACTTAATTCACGATATATTGACTCTTAATTGCACATCTTTTAACTGTCCTGTGTGACAATATAGGAATTATCGTTAGGCACTTCTGCTGCGGACAAAAGCATGATGGTCTTCTCCTGGGAAAGCATTTGTGCGATGGTTTGAATTGTGAGCTGAACACCATTTTTATTTGAAAGAAATAGTGAGAGATAAATTATAGTTATCCAGACTGAGTACCTGGCAGATATTTTCTCAAAAATGAATAAAGTGAGCCTGTCATTTCAAGATAAACTGACATTTGTTGCTAGTGATAAAATTCAAGCTTTTTGTGAGAATTAGAATTTTGGGAAACTTGTATTAACCACTGTAAGCTTGACAGCTTCCCAGTACAGGCGTATCTCAGAGACAAAGTGGGTTTGGTTCCAGACCACTGCAGTAAAGTGAATATCACACTAAAGTCACATGAATGTTTTGGTTTCCTTACAGTATACTGTAGTCTATTAAGTGGGCAATAGCATTATGTCTAAAAATACAATGTACACATCTTAATTTTTAAAAATACTTTATTGCTAAAAAAAGTGCTAACCATCATCTGAGCTTTCAACAAGTCATAAAATTTTTTGCTGGTGAAGGGTCTTATTTTCAATTTCTTTTAAAAACCCACAAGATTTGCAAAGGGCAGTAAAGCAAAGGGCAATAAAGTGAGGTATGCCTGAACTTAACTTTTCTGATGAGATCAGTGGTAGTGACACCAACAAATTTGATTTTTTAATGTTACATAATGAAATCAATATTTGAAAGATCTGCATAAGTTGGTGAACCATTCCCCCCTCAAATGTCCAATGCATGCTGTTGCAACATCATGCATGGGTAAAAGACACATTCAAAGAGCAAAATGGATTTTTAATGTAACTGAGAAAGGAAATTTCATTGACATGGTTTCAGATTCTAATATCAACTAATCTTCAAGAAATTTGTCAAGTTTGGGTTAGTATCAATGAAGAATAGGCACAATTATTTGAAAAGACCATTAAAGCACACCCCTTTTCTAACTACATATGTCTGTATTATCTTTGTAAACGTCAACCAAAACAATATATTTCCTAATTGAATGCAGAAGCAGGTATGAGAATCCAGCTGTTTTCTATTAGGCCAAGAATTAAAGAAATTTGTAAACATATAAAACAGTGCCAGTCTTCTCAATAATTTTTTGTTTGGAAAATGTATTTTTCAAAAAAAATGAGTTAACATTTAGTAAGATTGCTATTGTTAAATTACTTACTTAAATATTTCTAATGTCTCCATTTTAATTTTTAATACTTTAAATACCAATATAAACAGAAGTTCTCTCGGATCTTCAATAATTTGGGGCTATGAAAAGAGTCCTGAAACAAAAGTTTGAAAACCAGAGCTCCAGTGTTATTATTCAGCACCAACCAGTATTAGCCAGCAGGGGGCAGCAGAGGCAGCCAAATGAAGATGTCCCGTTGCATTTCTTTGGTTAATGGTAGTCATCAGGAAGCTGAGGCATAGAGAGGGAAGGTGACTGGGTTAGGATGTGTGTCCAAACTTGTGTCACCTTCCTTGTGAAGCCACCCTCAACCCCACCTGCCCTCCCCCTGCAGCCACCTGTGTTCACAGGGCACTCTGCATACACCACTGCAGAGCCCTCAGACGGGGGTCCTTGACCATCCTGCCCCTGGATGCCCAATGTTTGGTCTCAGACTTCCGTTCAGCTCAGAAATTATTGGTAAATGTGGGATGAGCTTGGGGCATAGATAGAAATAACACTCCATCCCTTGCCCTCTAGAAGCTTACACTCTGGTGGGAAAACTGACCCACAAACAGCCCAAACCCCAAGGGGAATCAATGTCCCAAGAGAGGCACAAAGAGCCTGCAGGGTCACCAGCTGCAGTGGACAATACTGTGTTTCCCACAGGGAAGTTGGTTAGGCAAGCTCCCCAGAGGGGTCAACTTGTGTCCTAGGCCTTGAAGGATGGAGAAAATTCCTGTGGCTGAGTGGGGCACCCTTAGGCAGGAGAGCTGGGGAAAGGATTCCAGGCTGGCAGGGGCACACAGGTAGGAAAGCAGGCTGTACTGAGTTCAGCTGAGCCTGCAGCCCTACCAGGCAGCGAGCCGCAGGAGGGCAAGGCTGCGTCTGCCTGATGCTCCACGGTGTCCCCTGCCAGCACCCAGCACAGGGCCTGAACATAACGAGCGCACGTAAGGATTTGTTGGAAGCAAATCTCATGGGGCGTAAAGTTTTGTACAATTTGGTGGCCCTACTTAAGAGAGTTCCAAATTCCTAGTATAAATGTCGGATGTTTATTTCCCATGAGAATAGGAAGCTGTGCAGCAGAGCTGAGGCTGCAGTAGCTTCATGTTAACTCTCCTCTGGCCAGAATATAAGGAAGGGAAGGTTGTCGGAGAGGTGGGGCACCGACTAACAAGGGTGGCCTTTTCTATCAGCCCCAGAGGCCCAGGTTCAGAGCCACCTCGGAGCCTCAGTCACCCTCCCAGACAAGCCACCATGACCATGCCTCTGTCATGTTTCATGAGCCTCTCTGGCAGCATAAAGGCCTGATTCTCCCAGGTCAGGAGACTTCCTCCTGCTGGGAGGGGAGCCAGAGGGTGAATGTGGGCGTTTAAGAACTGTTTGCTGGTCACCCCATGGCGACCTTGGGCACTCCTCTCTGGGGCCTCAGGGGTCATGGAGGGTCTGTTCTGAAAGCCTTCTTTTTATTCTGCTCATCTGACCCGCTCAGGAGGCTCCCACAGCAGGGGCGGCAGAGAACTGCTCTCTGGAGCCTCATTCATCTCCCAGTGCTGAGGTCTTAGAAGGGCCAGCCGGCACTCTGCTGGGTAGGGAGTGTGGGGGGTGGGAACACACTGCCAGAGTTGGGGGGCCAACTAGACCTGAAAGACATAATTACAGAGCCTTCAAGCTGAGAGGCGGACTTACTAGAGGAGTCCAGGAAGTCTTAGAGGAGACACTCGATTTGAGAAATGGAACATTCATTCAACAATTACTTACTGAGCACCTACTATGTGCCACGCTCCAAGGATACAGCAGTGAAAAGGAAGATGGACATCTGCCCTGAAGTTTCATCCCTTCAGACCAGCAGGGAAGGAGGAATTGACTCAGGAGAGAGGGGAACATCGTCCCCAGACAAGGGAACCAGCAGGAGCAACCATATGGAGAGATGGCATCCTGCTTGTGGATGGATCTGAGTTTGGTGTGAGGGGAAAGTGATTGGAAGATGAGGCTGGTGGGGTTGGCAGAAAGCAATAATGGAGGGTCTGGAACACGAGGCTAGGGACTTAGAACTTGATCATGCTGACAAATGGGAGCCACAGAAGGTTCTAAACAGAGGGAGAAGTTACAAGGTTTCTTAGCAGCATTACCAAGCTCAACACATAAGGCAAAATAGCCTCCTACCAGCCCTTGGGCCGCAGCCACTAGTACAAGCTTCCTGGGGCCAACCTGCCCACCTCCAACCCTGGGTTTAGCTAGGAGAGAACACACCCCAGCCTGGACTTCAGCCTCCAGCTCAGCTTCTTCCTTGTGCTTCCAATCATACTCAAAGGCTGGCACATTCGAAAGGGGAGAAGGGACAGAGCCTCTGAGTCCAGGACTCCCTGAGCACTCCAACCCTTAACCTTGCAGGCCCCACACCATTTGCCTTTTGTGGGCTTTAAGTGTTTTCAGGCTACCTGGTTTCCCTACAAAGCTCTGTCTTTCCCATATCAGTACCTGGCTTAAAAACTTCCCAGGACACCCCTCTGATAACCAGTGAGCCCAGACTCAGGGTCTTCAAGACTGAGGCCTCAGCATAACTCTGCTGAGTTCAGGGTCAAGAGCAAGAGCCCAGCATAATTTTTGGCCCCTAGAATAAAGTCCAAACTCCCTTCTGTCTGGACCCCCTACCTCTTCATACTCTTCTCTTCCCATTGGTTCAGCTGTCCCTGCCCTGAGAGCTCCAGTCACACTGAACTTGTGTGGGTTCCCCAACAAAGCGATGTTTTCCCTTACCTCCAGGATTTTGCCTTAGACTTGCCTCTCTGCGCAGAGCACTGCCCATTCCCTGAGGTTCCCTCCTAACCTAGCTGACTCCTACATCTGGCCTGAGCCTGCCTATCACTCCTTCAGTGAAACCTCTCCTAATTCCTGCAGAAGAGGCCAGGGGTCCCCAAAGGTATTCTTTTAGATGCCATGCCTTTGCACATGCTGTTTCCTCTGCCAAGAATATACTTCCCTCCACCTTCTGAAGCCTGGTGCCTGCCTAGTCCTTGCAAAGTAGTAGCATCTTTACTGCCCTTTTACAGATGAAGTGCCAGAGGCTCAGGGAGGTCCAGTAACCTGTTTGAAGCCACACAGCTTTGCCCTAGAATGCTACAGTGAAAAGTGGATAAAATCCTGTGCCAGCTATATGGTCTTGAGAACATCACTTGGCCTCTGGATGCTTTAGTGTCTGCACCAGTGAAATCGGTACCTACTGCATAAGGTGGGTACGAGGCTTACAGAAAAGCTGTATTGTACCGCCTCTGTTCCTTTGCTCCCCAGGTCATTCAGTCAACATTTGCTCCTTCTGACATTAAAACCCTGCAATGTCTGCTCTACGCCTCACCCTGAGCAGGGTACTGGCAACTCCATAGATATAAATCAGACACAGCTCTTGCCCCAAGGCCCTTTGGGAGGTTTGGGAGCAGAGGGCAAAAAGGTCACTCACAATCCTCTGCTGATAATGACACTCCTAGCATGTGAGGCTGAGAAGGGGGAAATGCTTAAGAAAGACCCTTGCTCTATTTTCTTTTTTTAAAATATATCTTTATTGATTTCAGAGAGAGGAAAGGAGAGGGAGAGAGAGAGCTAGAAACATCAATGATGAGAGAGTCATTGATTGGCTGCAGCCTGCAACCCGGGCATGTGCCCTGACCGGGAATCGAACCCTGATCACCTGGATCCTAGGTCGACGCTTAACCGCTGGGCCACGCCTGGCCGGGCTCGCTCTGTTTTCAAAAACTTATTTTTTTACCGCTTCCTGAAATCTGGATTTTTCAGTGTCCCACACTCACTTCCTCACGCTGAGCCCTAGAAGCTGGGGAGGGAGAGGAGTATCGTGAGAGCTGTCTCACTGCTCCGGGGGGCTCCACCTAATCCTGGGGATTCCACTACCTCGGATAAGCCACCCCCGTCCTGGTTCTTTCCCTCCCCCGACCCCAGTTCCTATCCCATGACTCCCTCTCACCCGCATAGGGCAGTCCCCGCGCCCCCGCCCCAGACGTGTCAGTTCGTTTCTCTTCTGCCTCCCCTTTGAGCCCCTCTCCACGCGGGCCCCCAGGTCACCCTTTCCCTCCGGCTCGGCTCTTTAAACCGCCGCGGTCCTCAGCTTCGTCCCCTCGCGAGCTTTCCTCTCCACGGTGGGCCCCGCCCTCTCCAAGGTAAAGCCCACGTGTCTCAGAGCTCCGCTCTCTTCCCGCTCTCCCATTGGCTCCTGGGGCTGGACGGCGCGGGAGGAGGGAGGGCACCTGGAGAGCGCCCCGCTCCCCGCCCCTGGTCCGGGCTGAGGGCGGGGCCTGCGCCGGCTCCGCCCCGCTCGGGAGGGACCGCGCTCGCTGGCTCTGGGGCGCGGGGCGGCGCTGCCTGGGCTCAGCTCCGCTCGCCCGCAGCTCCTGTGGGGGTGGGCGGCCGGCATGACAGCGGCGGGGGTGGCGGCGGCTGCGGCGCGGGGCTGAGCGAGCGGCGCGCGAGCCGAGGGAAGAGGAGGAAGTGGAGCCGCGGCCCGGAGCTCCGGAGTCGCCCGCCGCGCCGAGGTCCGCCCCATTTTGCAGAGGAGCCGAGTCCCGACCTGGGGAAGACTTCCCGCCGGGCTCCCGCCGCCGCGGCCGCTTGCCGGCGTCCTGACCGGCCCCGCCTGCCCCGGCCCGGGGTTCCGCGCCCGGACGCTTCCAGCCCCACGGTCCGGGGCGTAGTGGCCGGGACTCCCCGAGCCCCCGACCCTGATTCTGTGCCCCTGGGCGGGACCCCCCTGGCCAACCATACGGATCCGTGGTTGCGGGCTCGCTCCCAGCCTTTTATAGTGTGTGTCGGAGCCCCCAGCCCTCCGCCCGGGGTTAAGGCAGGTTGTCCCCAGGACCCCGACCGAGTGCAAAGGGGCCCGGACGCCCCCAGCTTCTGTTCCCACGAGACCTGGACCTTCAGCTGCTTCCGACCCGGTGCCTCGGCTGGGGAGCGGCGGGCGCCCAGGACGCCCCGGCCCGGGTCAAGCGCCCCGAGAACCGTCGGGTTGGACAGTCGGACTGAACCGGCCCCGGGTGCTGCTGCGAGCCGAAGCTGCCACCTTTCTGCTGTCCCCGGCCAGGGGCTTGGCGCTCGCCCCGAAGAGAACACGGGGCCCCTGTGCCCCCCGGCCGGCGGGAGCCGAGCGCTGCAGGTGAGAGCCCCGAAGGCCGGGCTGAGGCGGCTCCCGCCCCCCGGCGGCGCGGCGGGCTGCGGGCGGGCGCGGGGCGCGAGGGGGCGCGGGACGGGGGGAGGGAGAAAACGGGCACTTATTGAGCGCCCATTGTGTGCGGTCCGCGCTCCGCCCTTGCGCCAGTGGTCGCTCATTCAGGCGCACTAATGCTCGGTAAGATGAGAGGCGTCGTGTGCTGCTGTCACGGGCGCTCACAGGTGGGGAGACTGAGGCTCCGCGGGGTTGAGTGACCCTGCTGTTTTCACTCTGGGGATGAGGCTGGGGGGGGGGGGTAGGTCGGAGGAGGAAAGGAGCAGAAAGTGCAGAGAAAAAGAAAGGACGTGGATAGCCACCTGGCACGAGGTGGTGGACAGGGTCACGGTGGGGCCATTGGGGCATCCTTGAGCTGATGATCCCGAGGCTGAGGTGGTAGCTTCCGTTGGCTTCCTTCCCCCCCACTGTAGGGTCTTTCACGTCCCAGGAAAGGTGCCCCAGAGTTGAGGGCAGAGGTGGGAAACTTCCTACTTCCAGGGCTTCCCTTCCTGTGGGCCCCTCTCCCCTGGCCCAGACTTCAGGGTCTCTAAGGCACTCTGGAGGTCCTGAGACAGTGTTTATCTGTTGGGGAAACTCACTGCAGAGGTCCCCAAATCAGAGCCTATCATAGCTGGAGAAGATGAGGCTCCTCAGCACTCACCCAGCTCACATCCTTCCCATTACTGACAGGGTGTGTGTGGGGGAGAGGGGGGTTGTGGGGCGAGGTAAGATAGAGGGGGGTTGTGTGCCAACTGTCCCAGGTCCTACAGCAGTGAGTGAGTGGTCGAGCCACAAGTACACTTGAGGAAACCTTCCCGAACATCCTTCAAGGTATCCATTCTCCCTCCGCAGTTATCTTCTGGGTGGGTGGCTGTGGTTTTTCCCAGCCTGATGTGAGGTCAGGGTGACCACATATGAGGCTGTTGTGAGAGTCTGTGTGGTTGGTGCTGGAGCCCCAAACATGCCGGCAGCCTCATAGCCTTTGGTCCAGACAAAAGATCTGACCTTAGCCTTTCTTGGGCAGGGGAACCTGCAAGACACCTCTGGCCCTGGAGGGGAGGGCTTTCTCAAGTCTCAAGGCTGGGGCTGCCAGGGCTGAGGCACAGTCCCAGGTATCTGGATTTCCAGACAGGGGTTCCTTCTGCTACCCAGCCCTCCTCACCCCCCAGGGCAGTGCAGGAAGAGGGGTGTTGTGAAAGAGGGCTTGGCATGGATTCTGTGGGCTCTTGTTCTGGGTGGGGTGGGGGAGGGGACATGGCCTTAGTCTGAGCCCTGTGGCCTTGGCTGGTACTATTTAACCCCTGCTTTGCCCAGCTTCCTGGAGTCTAGAGGAAACTACCTTGGAAAGCCCCTGGGAGGTGGAGAAGGGTGAAGAGGTGAGCTGAAAGCTGAAAGCTCAGTCCCAGGGGATGGAGGGGTCAGCAGAACTTCAAGAGAAGGTGACTGAGGGGTTTGGGATTCCTCCCAATCCATGGAGATTCAAATTCTCATAATAATCCCTGCCTCTAAACAAAGCTCCTTGTTAATGACATAGTTTCACACCTGTGATCTCATTTCATGGTGTAATGGAAAGAACCTGGAGTGAGGTGAACAGGATTGGGGAGCCACGTGGGACCTCTCAGATGCATCGATGGCTCCCAGCCTCACCTGTAAAATGGGGTCAAGGCAGTCTGTTGAGATAATGGGGCCATATCTGGCAGACTATCACGGGCTTAAGAGGTTTATTGTGTGTGTGTGTGTTTGTATTTATTTGCCACGACTAAGATTGTTATTAATGACCACCTTGTGTAGGAAACTAAGGCTCAGAGAGGTGAAACCACTTGCCCAGGGCCTTTGAGTTCACTTCAGCAACTGGGTGCCAACTGCATACCAGGTGCCCTGGAAGTTACCCAAATGGAAAAGACAGTGTGATGACTAGCCCACAACTGGGTGGGCTAAGTGGCACAGACAGATAGTGGTGAGACAGACAAGGTGGGCGTGAATTCGCTTGGCCTCCCACTGGCCATGTGGCATTGGGCAAGTCACTTCACTCCTCAGAGCCCCAGCTTCTGCTCTATAAATTAGAATTCCTCCTTTATGAGGTTGTTGTGAGAATTAAGTGAGATATAAATATACAGTGCTTGGCAAAATATCTGTTTCCTTCCCTGTAAGGAAAGGAAGCTTGAATTTTGACCAGGAAATCTGGGAAAATTCTCAGGCTTGCCTTAGGCTAGAATGCAGGTTGCTGTTGCAGGCGCACAGACCCAGGTTTGTTCACTGGGACTCCTCTGTGGGTCAGGCTCCCCTGTGCCACGTTCCTGGTCTCATAGCCCTCTGGAATCCACTTGGGGACCCTGGTGATGGGCTTTGGATTCTGACCCCCCCCACTCTGGGGCCAGGGTCGGGGGGAGCTGGTATCCATTCCCTCTGGCTCTTTGGCCTCCCTTAGGCACAAAGGTGCAGTGAATAATTTATGGGTCCCCTCTGGCTGGGAGGCAGGCTCAGAGAAATTGTTCTGTGCCCAGCTGAGCTTCTGAACTCTCCCCTCCCCTCAGAGGAGGTGGGTTGTTCTTGTTAGTGCTATAACAAGTCTTGAATATGGGGGGAGGAAGGCAGGACAGGAAGAAAGTGACCTGTTATCAACCCTGGCTCTCTCTAATGGAAACCAAGCTGGCTGGGCTAGGGTCAGGCTATGGGCCTCTGATTCCAAATGGGTATGAGAAATGGCAGGGAGGGCCCCTGAGGACTGGAGCAACCCTAGAAGTCTTCACCAAGGAGAAGGGTGTCTGGGTTAGGGCTAGAGGCAAATTACTCTAGAGAGTAGGGGTCCTGACATCAGTTCAAGGTTGAATACTGGCTGTGCCACTTACTCACTGTATGACTAAAAAGCAAGACACCTGCCAGGCTTCCATTTGTTCCTCTGTCAGATTAGGGCAGTTATGGGTGACTATGAGGTCGTATATGTAAAGCATGTGGCAAGCTAGGTACTTAGTGAAGGGTGTTCCACTGTGAATGTGAACCATGGGATAGTGTAGTAAGCAGAGAAGTGGGTTGAACTCTGGGGTAGTGATGCTGGGGTTTATGGGGTCGAAGAAGGGTGGGTGACCAGAGGGTAGAGGGTCGTGAATGTCTGATAGAACTCACATTTCTGAAAGTACCGTGGAGTGCCTATTCAGAACCCTCTGTGGCTCCGTTTTGCCCATAAGATGGAGACCAGGCCCTTTGCTGTGTATTTGAGGCCTTGCCCGCTGTAGCCACTGCATGGACCCCTGGCTCATTGCTCATCGCTGTCTCCTGAACATACCACATATGGCCCCATCACTACTTCTATGCTTGTGGGGTTCTTCCTGTCATAACTGCCATCCCTGCCTCTTCTCTGCTCACATGCCCATCTGTTGAGGCCCAACTCTGGTCATAAATTACCCAAGAAACATTCTTGGATTACCAAACCCTCTGGTCACACTCCTCTGAATCTTTAACACTTCACAATAATAAATAATATCTACCGTTGCATCACATCTCACAGTTTGTAGAATGCATTCACAGGCTCATTAATAATACTATGATGGTATTAACAGTAGCTAAAGCTTTGAGTACTTACTATGAGCCAGACACTGCCAAGCGCTTTATAGACACACTTATTCACAACTCTGGGAGGTAACTACTGTCCTCTCCCAGAAACTGGGTCTCAGAGAGGTATATTGTCTTGCTCAAGGTCACACAGCCAGACAATGGGGAGTGAGGAGTCAAGCCTGTGCTCCTATCTGGGACTAAACAGATGGCTTGACAGCTTTTAGAAGATATTCTTTCTCAACTGGGGCCAAGTACCTTGAGAGCATACTTTGCTTGTAAAAAGCTTGGAAATGAGCCTTCTTTTCAAAGCTAAGAAAGGGCAGTGCTGGAGTTAGCATGGGGCCCAGGAAGGAACCCTCAGCCAGGCATCCAGGGCCCTGGGCCCTGCACTGGCTGGCTGTGTGATTTGGGTGAATCAGCCCTGCTCTGTGGTCCTGTTTTCCCACAGGTGTGTGGGGTGGTGTCCAAGCTCCAGGAGCTCCAACTTCTGCAGTGTCCTTCGTGACCCTGGAAGGTAGAGGAGACCACAGCATCGCCGCCAGAGGATGTGGTGTGCCGGGCGGCTGTGATTCTTGGCCTGGCTGCTGTCTGAGACAGCGGGCTCTGTAGTTAGCTGCTGCCTTTCCTGAAGAAGGGTGGTGCCCCGTGCTGCTGGCAGCATGGTCATTAGCTGGGCAGAGAAGGCCTGTGAATTGGGAGCTGGCTGGGCCAGGCCAGGTTGGCAGTGCTAGAAGCAGGCTGGCCCGGCCACAGTGGGGTCATTGGCAGGGCAGCTTCTGCTCCTCCCTTTGCAGCCTCCAGGGCGGTGGCGAGTACCCACTGGGCACCAGAACTTTGTAGACCAGGGACCTCCCTTGCTCCTGTTATGGTGGTCGTGGGAGTGGAGTAGTAACGAATCCAGCGCAGCACCAAGATGCCTCCTCCCAGAAGCTTGTAGGACTTCCCCCAAGCAGGCAGAATCCAACCCTCCTCCCCTGCAGATCGATAGGCCTCATTCGCTGATCTGTGGATTGGGGCTGTGTATGTCTGCTTTCCTTGCCAGCCAGTCAGAACTAGATTCTATGCCACCCCAATCCTCTCCTCTCCCCAGAGTGCCTAGCAGCATTCCTGGCACAAAGTGGCAACCCCTGGGCAGGAGAGGCAATGTGAGTTGCCCCTTAGGTGAGTTGCTCAACCTTTGCACTTGTAAAATGAGGCTGATAATAACAGTGTTGCAGGAGTTAAATGGGATAGTGGGAGGAAGATGCTGCATCAGTCCGAGTCCCCTTGCCCGTCCTCTTGGTAGCCTTGTGAACAGGGACTCAGTAGGAAGCTGATTGAAGAATCCAGCTAGTGATGCCAGGAGGGAGGGTGTGCCAGGTGGCAGGGAGGACTTTCCAGAGGAGGACAGTTTGCTGCCTGGGGAGGACTCTGCGTCAGGTGGGATTTGTAGAGCTGCGATTCCCGTCACCTTCCCGGTGAGCAGGCAGTTGAGAGAGGAGGAAGTCTCTGAGCTAAGTTCAGGTCAGGGAGCAGGATGTCCAGGGACCTGGCTATTCTTGGGCCTTAGCAGCAGGAATGACCCAGTTGGGGGGAGCCATTTGGACCTAGTTAGCAGGTGCTGGGCAGAGTGAGTCCTTCCTTAAGCAGCATTCATTTGCGCTCTCTCTCATCCAAAATATAACATGATTGGAGATTTTCGTCTGGGGGTGGTGGTGAAACAGACATTAAGTAAACACATACATACAGAATTTTCAAATTGTAAAGAGTGAGCTCCTGGGGTGGGGGGGAAGTCCCATCCTTTCCTATGGATGGTGGTAAATGGTAATGCTCAGATCACAGCCCGAATGCACACACTAGCAAATGATTTAACCTCTCTGGGCCTCAGTTTCCCCATCTGTAAAATGGGACAATTAATTATTGCACCTACTTCAGAAGGTCGTGGTGAAGATTAAATGAATTACACATGTAAAGTGCTCAGAAAAATTCCCAGCACTTAATAAGCACTCAGTGCATGCCAGCTGGTTTTGGCTGTATCTCCAGCACCTAGCAGAGTGCCTGAGGAGAACAGGTGCTTGGGAAGGGCGTATGGACAGAATCCCAGGTAAAGGGCAGCTGCTCTGTGCAATGAAAGAAAGGATGGCCCGGTAAGGAGAGGACACAGAAACAGTGACAACACAGAATGTGACAGAATATGGAAGGGAAGGCCCTGGGCTGGGGTTGTCCAGTGCTGAGCAGGAGGAAGTCAGGAAAGGCTTTCTGAAGTGGTGCTCCCAGAGCTGAGTTTGAAAGTATCATTTAGCACATGTGTGCACACTCATGCACATGCGTGCACCCTGGCACTGCTATGAGGCCAGCACTAGGAATCCACTCAGAAATGAATGGTTTCTGTGTCAGGGTAGCGGGCTAGGGTGAGCTGGGGCGGACCCCAGGCTGCTGGGCTCCACAGGCCTCCGTTTTCCCGCCGCCTGCCTCAAACTGTCTTACCATCTGTGACATTGTTTGAGGGCATAAGGCAGGCAAGAAAGCAATTGGGGAGGAAGCGTGGGCCGAGCTCTGAGTGTCCCGCCCTCCCCAGGCCTGAGACCAAGCCCACAGAAAAGAGTAAGCAGGCCTTGCTCCAGGGCGCGCCCACCACAGAGGTGGTCGCCAGCATTAATCCTGCAGCTGCTCAGCTTTGAATTCGGGGACTCAATTTTAAAAATGCCACGAGGAATTCCTCTCACCCTCCCACCCAGGAGTGCAAAGGGAAGTTTTCTTCTACTTACAAGGGAGCTAGGAACCCCCAAGTATCTTAAAGGAGGTCACCCCAGAGGCTCCCTGAAGCCAGAGTCCCCTTGTGCTGCTTGCGCTAGTGGTTGGCTTTGGCGCCTTAAGGACATGGCCTCATCCCTTATATTTTACCTGCTTTTTGTCCCTCCTGTAAAATGGGGTCAGAGAATTAAGTCCTCTCCTTCAAGAGGTGTGGGGTGGGGCGCTGGTGAGGTGGGAGAGGCTTCAGTGGGCATCTGTGCCCATGGCTCTCCAACTTTGCCGAACACATTAGGTTATTTAGGAAACTTTAGAAGTCCTTCCTGGGCCCCACCCCACAATCCAGGGCAAGATCCAGGCATTGGTAGTTTTTCAAAGCGCCCCAGGTGATGTCAATTGGTGGTCAAGAAGGAGAACCCCTGAGCGCACTCTGCGGCGTGCCTCCTGTGGCTTCCCCATAATACCTGGCCATGCCCATGACAAGGGGCTCATTGCTTTCAGCTGCTCTCCCTAGGACCTCCCTGCCTGGAGAAATGGGAGTGGAAAGACTACAATCCAATACACGTGGGTTCCAACACTCCTCTGCTCTTTGCTTGGGTGTCTTCTTGGAGCCTCCGTGTCTTCATCTGAAAATAGGAGTAACAATAATCCCTCTCTGAAAGGGCCGTACAGACCAAACAAGGCCGCACACAGAAAGCACTAGCGCAGTGCCTGACATGTCCACAGTGTGCAGTAGACGGTCACAGACTGGCAGAGCTAAGCTGGATTCAGACCCCAGACTCCCCCCGCAGTGCTTGTCCTCCTGCCCTAGCCACCTGAGCCTGGGGTCTCAGAGATGGGGGCAGTGAGCAACACCCAGTCTTGAGGCCCTTTCCTCCTGTCCCCCTTCTCTCTAAGAGATAAGGCAAGACAGCAAGCATTTTGTTTTGCTTGGTTTTGTTTTAATGGCCAAAGCGGCAGGCTCTCCTTAACAATGAAGCCTTGTCTGAATCTGCTTGTTTTTCCAATTGGACACCCGACTGCACCGCCCGCTTGGGGCCCCCACCTGGAAGAGTGTCAGAGGTTTTCTTTTTCACCTAGGGGAGGGGACTGGGGAGACACTGGAGGCCTCCGTCTGGCCCTCACCAATAATTGACCCCAATTAAGTTAGCTGCTTTTGTTGGAAGCTAGTTTACTAAAATTATTTCAAGGTAGTCACCAAGATGGGTTTTGGAGGCAGAAAAACTTGTATTTGAGTCCTGGCTTTGTCTCTTACTGACAATGTGACTGTGGGCGAGTCATGTCACCTTTTTTAGCACCAGTGTTCTGTTCTGTAAAATGCACGAATAGGATGTGCTTCCTTGGGTGGTTCTGAGAAGCAAATGAAGTGTTTGGTGTGTAAAGCTCAGTGCTTACCTTATAGTGAGCACTCAGAAACTGTCCACGATTATCCTCATTAGGAACTGAACTCTGCCTCTGCCCTTCCCTTCTCTGGAAAAGGTCCTACTGTCTATGCCCCGCCTGTTCCACGGGTGGGGCCAGGCCCAGGCCCAGGCCCAGACAGTGGAGGCCTGGGTCTCTGTGAACTGCTCTCCTGTAATCACTTGTTTCGTGCATACGGTATTTAGAGGAGGCTCCAAGGTCTGTTGGTGGTAATACTGCGTCTCCTGCCTTTGGCCCAGCCAGCAAGGTGTATCAGCCCAGGGTGAACTGCTTAGGCAATAGCGGGGTAGCAGACGAACTAAAGAGAGTACAGCTCTGGGGCTAGCAGCCCCTGGGAGCAGTTACAACCCAGGCCAAACCTGTGTAAGGAGGAAGTGGTCAGCTCTTTGGACAGGGGCTGTGGTCTGCAGTAGAGGGAATCAGTCAGCCTAGGAGATCTATCGGGGGAATAAAACCTCAGCCATCTTTCTTCCTTACTCCAGTCTCCCACTGGAGCTCCCCACTGGATGAACCTACTGAGAACCAGTGGCATGGAGCCCAGAGCAGTCCACTGAGATCAGTATCCAGGTCCCTAAGCAGGGTGGAGAGTGGATCTGGAAAGGCAAACAGGAGACATTTCTCACTCTGTGGGTCAAAAGCTGTGGAATCCCCTGGTTTCACCCTCCTTAGGACACAGTTTGAGGATCATCTATTGTTACCTGAGATACCTCTTCTGAAGGGGGTGGCTGCCTCCACCCCAAAGACAAGCCAAAGCATTCCAACCACCACAGTCCTCTCAGAGAGAGGAGTTCTGGGGCACCCATCATTCTATCTCTGCCTCTCCAGACGTACCTTAGCACTCCCTCAAGATTGGTGCCCATGTCCCTGCCCACTATGCCCACCACTTCATCCATCTCCACCCCCACTGGTCCTCAGAGGACCTGGCTCTGAGTTTTTTCCAGCCTGACCACCTGAACAGCCTGTGTGCCTGTCCCTCTTAGTCTGGCAGTGTGGAGCAGTGGTTGGAACACAGGTTCTGAAAATAGACTTTCTCCTGAAATCCTGACTCTGCCATAATATGGCTGGGGACCTACATAGCATGCCCTTAATCTGTCTGTGCCTTGGTTTCCTCATCTTTGAGGTGGAGACAACAGAGAGCAGGGTTGTTGTGAAGACTAAAGGAATGAATCAACATAAAGTGCTTAGGATGGTGCCTGGCAAGCAGGAAGTGCCCAGTAAGTGACAGCCTTCACCATCATCACAGGTAATACAGTGAGAGCCCAGAACACACAGTGTAGCTGTACCATCAGTGAGAAAACCAGGGCTGTCACCACCCTCGGTCTAGATTCTGCTCCAGTGACGAGGCTAGACAGTTTCCCACAGCCTTGCCACACTGCGGACGCTCACCTCTCAGTTCTCCACCCCTTCCTTGCAGTCCTCTCCTGCAAACCATGTCCCGTGGAGTGGCCTGTCATTCTACCGAGCTGCAGTTTTCCCATCTGTGAAAAAAAGCAGTTGGACTAGATGTACCCAAGTTCTGGCCCTGAGTCAGCACCAGGAGCTGGGAAGAAGACGACTCAGGCTGTCCCTGCCCTGGAGGAGCCCTGGAGGCTGGGGGTGGAGGGAGTGGATGGGGCACAGTTCAGTTCTCTTCCTCAGAGGGCAGGCTGGGCAGCCATGAGTAGGAGACAAGCAAAAACAGAGGAGCTCAGAAGAGAATGATAGAAATCAGGGAGGCTTCATGGAGAAGGGGCATTTGAAATGAGCCTTGAAGATAGGCTAGGGCCTCAACTGGTCCAAATTGGATGGGAAAAGCCTTGTCAGAAGGAGGAAGAGTGAGCATGAGGCAAGGAGGCATGGCCGTAGGGCTACAGCAGGGAATGGGGTGTGCAGCACACAGGGTACACAGGAGGTCCTCAAAGGTAGAGTGATGATCTAGAAAACATTCTGCTTTCTGGAACCAGGCAGGCCTGGGTTTAAATCCTGGCTCAGTTCCTTACTGTTTTTCTGACTGTGGGCAAGTAACTTGGCTTCTCTGACCTTCCATTTCCCCATTTGTAGAATGGGACAGCCCTCACAGTGCTGGGCAGTGACATGCAGTGTGTTGAGTGGCTGGAGAAGTCAGGCTGCTTCTCCACCCCGGGGCTGCAGAGGAGTCATGGACCCGAGGGGCCTATTTGGTCCATGCTTCCTCCCCCAGTTCAGGCTTCAGGTGTGGCCTTACCAGGGACAGCCTTATCTCCAGGGTGGGACGAAAGTCATGGGTAGGCTGGTGTCAGGTGAACTTAGGTGCCCCAGCTCAGAGCTGGCCCTGCTGTAGCCACCTTACATGCCCTCCTTAGAGCTGGGCAGCTATCGGCAGCTCGGGGGATCAGCCCTGGGCCCACATCAACCTCTGACCCCCAGAATGAGCTGTACTGCCCTGATCTCAGGTGGCCTGTAGCAGGTAAGGAGAGTGTTGCTGGGACAACACTATAGGCCTGTGATGGGATGCCTGGATGTAGGATGTGGGGAGATGTGTTGGGGCACATTGCATGTAAAGCCCCTTTGAGGTCGGCTCCCAGGACATAGTGTCTTGGGAGCAGCTGGGCAGCCCTTTTTTTTTTTTTTTAATTAAAAAAAATATATATATCTTTATTGACTTCAGAGAGAGGAAAGGAGAGAGAGAGAGAGATAGAAACATCAATGATGAGAGAGTCATTGATCGGTTGCCTCCTGCACGCCCCCAACTGGGGATTGAACCCGCAACCCGGGCATGTACCCTGACCGGGAATCAAACCCTGATCGCCTGGATCCTAGGTTGATGCGCAACCGCTGAGCCAAGCTCGGCCGGGCAGAACTCTTTCTTTCTAGCTGGCCCCCACTGAGCACTCCCTCTCCTGCCTGACAGGAGCGCACTGGCATTTCCAGCAGCTCACCCATGGGTGTCTGAGGAGAAGCTGGGAGTGCCCTGGTAGTTGTGATAGTGCCTTGATCCTCAGAGGCCTTCATGAGAAGGGAGGTGTGTGAGCTTCCGAGTCAGTCCTGGCTTTGAAGCCCAGCTCTGCCTCTTTTGAGCAGAGCTTTGAAGACATTGGGCAAGTCACTTAACCTCTGAGCCTCAGTTGCTCACCTATAAAACAAGGGCAGCAACACTTCTAGGTCTGTTTTGAAGCTACAATGACATACTAGGTGTGGCAGCATCTTGTATTTTAGAGGAGACTCCACAACCACCCTCATCCTGCTCCCTTTCTCTATGCACTGTCTATTTTTAACGCTGCCCCAGGAGGTTCTTTTTTATGTCTAACTTGAATCCGTTATGCTGCAACTGGAACCTCCTTCCTCTTGTTGAGGGCTCTGCAGAGGCAGACTGAGCCCTCTACACAAATGTGCCCCATCAGTACGTGCTGCGAGTGAGGCAGGGAATGGAGCAACTGGGGCCCAGCTGTCAATGGCCAGCACTTCCTTACCAGTGTAGAGTGGGGTGCATCATCTTGGCTGTTCCCACTGTTCTTCCTCTCTGTGCTTGATCCATGTTCCAAAGCAATGATTCTGGGGCAGTGGAAAGAGCTCTGGGCTTGACCTAGAAGGCCTGGGTCCCAATATCCACTTGACCCCTATCATGCTGTGTGGCCTGAAGCCAGTTAGCAACCTCTCTGGGCCACTGTAGGCCTGTGAGGATGTCTCTGACAAGAGCCCAGTCTCTCCAGTGCAGTTCAGCTGGAAGATCCTTTTTCTACCCCTCCCCCACCTGGGCCCCAGCTAACCTAGGAAGCTGGCAAATTAGTGTCCTGTTGGCTGGTGGTGGTAGAAGCTAGGTCCACCTCTCAGACCAGGGCTCCTATGGGCAGGTGGTGAGTTGGGATTCCTGGTGGGTTGGGTAGTGCCTTCCTCCTCAGACCAGGGATTTTGAGAGCCTGGATCTCCTACCCACCCAGCTAAACTCATCCAGCTCAAGGTCAGTTGAATTCCTCGTTGAAGCAGTTCCTTTCCCATGTGAAGTTTACTTTAATTCCTCATTTTTATGGGTGGGAAATCCATAGTAGGTCAGAGAGGTGAGATAACTGGCCTGAGGTCCCCCAGCCTGTCAGTGGGGATTGGTGAGGGAGTCCCTATGGCACCTGGGCCAGGTTGTGCCATCTGGATCCTTAGCAGGGGTGAAGTACAACAGAGCCAAATGGTTACCAGCGAGGCAGTTTCTGGTCTGGGAGGGGGCTCCATGAACTGTGAGTGGGTTAACTGGGGCTCCAGGACAGCCAGGTCTCGCTCTCTGGGAAGAAGTAGGCCAAGGAATGCAGGAGGTGGAGGGATCAGGAACCCCAGAGCTCTGGGCTGCAGCCAGTTCTGAATGCCCCTGTGAACTTTAGTGTTTGGTTTCATGGAGGAATCAAGATTTCTTTCTTGTTGGCTTTGGACACATAATAGTTTACCTTTTATAAAGTGCTTTGATATTCATGATGTCACCATATCCTCACGGCAGTCTATGAGAGGCAGCGTGGGACTTGTTTGGGAGGGCAGGGAGAGAGAGAGCGCTCTGGAATCAGACAAACCTGGCTCCCACCAACTGTTTTCCCACAGGTAAGTGAGTAATCAGCTGAGCCTCAGTTTGCTCATCTGTGAAGGGGACAATCATTCCTCATAACAAATAGTTAGCTGTCTAGCTGGCTGTGCACATTAGAGAAGATAAGGTCTGTAACCTCTGATCCAGTGCCTGGTGCAATGTAGTAGTTTTTGTGATTTTTTATTAGCCCACTTTACAGATGGGAAGATGGAGGTTCAGAGAAGGAAGGTGACTTGCCCGAGGTCATGTAGTGATTTAACTTGATCCTCCAGACTTCTTGTCTGTGGCTTTTTTCTCCAGCACCTCCTTCTCTTCAAGTGACCAAGTGATCTGATCCCCCATTTATCTAGTTTTCAACGTGTGATTCTGTCTGAAGAGGCCTTGTGCCCCCCCCACCACCAGCGCTTGCCTGGCACACAGTAGGCATTTTAAAAATGTTTTTGTCTTGTGCATGACTATGCTGACAAGTTGATGTAAAAATGTAAGAAGTATTTTTCCAGGCAGCTAAGGCTTGTGTCCCTAAGCCTTTCTTCTGCCCCCTATCCCCTTTAAAAACAACCCTTAATCATTTAGGTTGGAAACCTGTGTGAGAAGGATGGGCATTTCCTTTCTCTGCACAATGCTGATATGGTTCGCCTCTCAGGGATTGGCTTTGGGAACACTGCTTTGCTGGGGCTGCTGAGACCAGTTGGCTCTGGCACCGAGTGACCCTGGACTGCTGTACCTGTTCAGCAATAGTTTTTGCCTTTTTGGATTTCTGACCCTTCTCACCCTGACCCTTCCGTCTGCTATCCATAGGCTTGCCTCCAGCAGCCCAGCACCTCCTTCTCCCCTCGTGTGTGTGTGTGTGTGCGCGTGTGCGCGCGCGCGCGCGCACGCATATGCTTGTGTCCTTCCTAGTTTGCTGCTTCTACAAGTTGAGGACTGAGAACTGGACAATTGAGTTTGTTAGAATTGGTTCATCCATTCATTGATTCCTATTAAGTCAGCCATTACTGATCCTGGGTCTTGCTAGGGATTCATCCACCCCTATCCGTCCGTCCATCCATCCATCCATCCATCCATCCATCCATCCATCCATCCATCCATCCATCCATCCATCTACCTGCCTGTTCATCCACCTGTCCATCTATCCATCCACCTGTCCATCTACCCATCCATCCATCCATCCACCCACCCACCCATCTACCTGTCCGTCCATCTATTTATCCATCCATCCACCCACTCATCTATTTATCCATCCATCCATCTCCCATCCATCCATCCATCCATCCATCCATCCATCCATCCATCCATCCATCCATCTCCCATCCATCTATTTCTCCATCCACCCATCTCCCATTCATCTATTTATCCATCCATCTCCCATTCATTTATTTATCCATCCATCCATCCATCCACCCACCCCCCACCCATTTATTTATCCATCCATCCATCCATCCATCCCCCATCCATCTGTTTATCCATCCATCCATCCATCCATCCATCCATCCATCCATCTATTTATCCATCCATCCATCCATCTCCCATCCATCTATTTATCCATCCATCCATCCATCTCCCATCCATTTATCCATCCATCCATCTCCCATCCATCTATTTATCCATCCATCCATTTATCCATCCATCCACCCACCCACCCATTCTGACTGAAAACCTCTGTCCTGGCTTGTAAAAACCCACTAGGGTTTTTAGAGAAAGACATGACCACACCCCCTGGCACTGTAGGCAGGGAAATAAGGATGTACATAGCAAATGCCAGTACAAGACTTTACAGTTTGTAATATGCCTCTCCTTGCATCACCACACTGAATCTTCACAACAGCCCTGAAAATAGCATTATCCCTGTTTTGCAGCCAATGAAAGCAAAGCTCAGTAGGATGAGGTCCCCTGCCCAGTGGCCAGCAGTGAGCACAGTATTGCAATTGTAACTCAGGCCTCCAGCTATTGCAATTGTAACTCTGGCCTGTTACCTGTTCCTTCATCTGTGCTCCATTTGCGAGCTGTATCATGCCCCATTCATTTTCTGCTTCTGTCACAAAGGATTGTTGGTGGCTTAGGTCAGACCTCTGCCTCTATAAAATGGTCAGTGCGGGAAGCGTGGCCCTGGCTATGTGCCAGCCACAAACACCCTGTAGTGTATATACCTTTTCCTGTAGTGGCCCCGGGCACACCACCTAGTACACACTTCCCAAACTGTGGTCTGAGGAGCCCAAGTTCCCTGGGATGGCATCAGGCTCTAGGACGCATGGGCATACAGAGTCTGGAAATGCTATATCACGTAAGTCACAACAGGACTTCTCAGGGCCCTTACTGTGTTGACATGAAGTAGGGGTCCCAGCAGGTGGTACAGTGTGCAGCCAGCCTTTCCCAAGCTTGCTTGAACATGCAACTCCATTGTCACAGAGCGCGAGGTCCGGGATGAATAGTCTAGAGAAAACCCTTCGGGAAGTTAGCAAACCCTCACTTTCCCATTTTGCACAAAGAAGCCTCCAGCTATAGCATGCTTCCTGCCCAGGGCCGTTTGATTTTGAGAGGATCACAGGGAGAGGTTTAGCCCCAGGATAGAATTGATGATAATGATGGCATTTCAGGAAGCAGGGGAATGTGGAAGGTGGAGGTACTTTTATCCTTTCATCCACCAGACTAACGAATCTCAGACATCTACTGTGTGCCAGGCACAAAGCCAGCGTTTGGAAATACCACGACGAGCCTGACTAAGAACCTTCCATCTCATTTCCCCGTGCCCACTAAGAGTTTTCAAAGGAAGACAAATAAAAACCTTAAAAGGAAGAGTGATTTTTCTGGGTCTTTGTGGTGGGTGGGTACTTGACACATTTACTCAATTCAGTGAAGCTTCAGTACCAGATCTGAGGCGTGTGCATGAGCCAGTGCCAGGAACACTCACTCTGGGCAGAGGGCACCGATGTTGTAAGGGAGGTCAGTGGAGTGGGGAGGCTCAGAACAGGGCTGGAGGGAGGGAGACTTCCCTTGGGATTAGCCTGACCTGCGGGGTGTGGAGGGGAGGGGAAGGGGGACTTGAGTGAGGCTTGCAAAGAGGGCAGAGGTTACCTGTGCGGGGGATTAGAGGTGGATTGGCTCTGGCCAGCTGGAAGAGCAACAGCAGAGCAAAGGTGTAGAGGTGACAACAGGTGGGTTACATCTTCAGGACACTGTAAGGAGCCTGGGGTGATGGGGGTAGAGGGGGGAAAAGGGGGTGTCTTTGAAGGTGGGCTGGGGAAGCTGGCTGGGGCAGATCCTGAGGTCTGAACACTGGTTGAGTGGGTGCCTACCTGACTGGGCCAGACCCTGTCACATTCATCCCAATGTCCCAAGCACCTGGCTGGCGCCTGGTAGGTTTGTGGACTGACTGGACTCTTCCACTGTGGGACCTTGGACACGTCCTTCCCCTCTCTGTACCTTGTGTTCCTCATGCTCATGGCCTGGCCAGGTCACCTAGCACACCCCTTTCAGCTCTGAAGGGCTCAGGAATTCTTGTGTGTGTGCAGGGGAAGACCAGACTATTTCCCCCACAGCCTCCAGGTCTGCCAGTGACCCTGTGGACCCTGCGTGGGGGACAGCCCATTTGCTGGGTGGCAGGCAGGCTGGCTCTACTTTCTCTCTTCCTTCAGTGGGTGGCCCTCTGAGCTCAGGATGAAGTACCTTGGTGTTCTCCATGATGGCTCTTATAGGCCCCCAACTGTGATTTGGAGGAGAAGGCAGTGGAGCCAGGCTGGGGTTGAAGGTTGTGTGCATGCCACAGCTTGGTGCAAGGTAGGAAGTTCTGCTGCTTCTCTGTGAAAATGGACAAGTTGCTTCAACTCTGAGCCTCAGTTTCCTATCTGTAAAATGGGAACAACAGTAACTCTTACTCCCACACTGCGCTTTTGTAAGGTACAATGAGATAAAATTTGTGAAAGCACATAGTAAACTGACTCACCCTGCATGCATGGAAACAGTTCTTGTTGGTAATTGTATTTATTGCTCCAGTTTTCATAATCCACCAGGCCTCTGGCCCACTTACCCCTTTGCCAGAAGTGCTCCCTGGTGACTGCTCACTATTCTCCGTGTGCCTTCTCCTGCTGGGTTCATTTTATCCAGGCCAAAGCGATAGGAGCACATGAATTATGTACAAGTTGCACATGCAGATCAGGGTGTGTGTTTGCACTCTTGTGTCTGTGTGCACTTAAATAGCAAGAGAATCAGCCTGCTGGGTCTTGGGACCAAATACTAACCCCTCCCCAGCCATATCCCAGAGACCTGCAGAGTATTAGGTTTGGCCTCTGTGGAAGTATGGGGAGCACATATCAGGAACTCCTCCTCCCGAGCTTATCTGTACTGCTCACAGGCGGAGTCCAACAGGACTTGCCCACATGCAGGAGACTCTGGCTTGTGTCCCTCTTAGCTGGGAGTTGGGGGGACATTGGGCCTAAGGGGCAGAACAAGGCTGTCACCCCTCCATCCCCTCCACTTCCCAGCTGGTACCAGGAAGTGTAAGTTGGTGCAACTCTGATTTCTGGTGTGGATGCAACTTTATTTCAGCAGGGCCTGGTGCGCCTGCTCTGGGGCGCCCTGGAAACTCTCACACATAGTGCTTGGTCAAAGATGCCCTGCCCAGGATGGGGTGCAGAGGTAGAGGGCTGGGCTATGCCCAGCCTTTCCCCCAGAGTTTTGTGGGTCCCTCTCAATGCCCTTGCTCCTGAGTGGCTCCCAGATGGTGTCCTAGACCCACCAGGGCTGGGGTTGGGGGCAGACAGCTGGGCTCAGCTGGTATCTGGAGGCACTGCAGTTGTTGCCTCTGCTGGGGTTAGCATGGGGTGGAGGGGGAGGGCAGGGAGCAGGCAGAGAGAAGAATATGATGGAGGATCAGTGTAAACTTAAGCAGTTTATTGAGAAAAGAGCCCAGTGAACATGAACATCAATTCTCCACTGTCTTTAAAAGGCCTGACACCACTGAGTTCCTGACCCAGCTCCACCCCATGCCTGTGCAACCTTGGATTTGTGACATGGCCACTCTGAGCGCTGCCTAGGCCAACCTCACAAGGCTGGTGTGAGGTCAAATCAAACCACCCAGTGGGTGGGACACCCAGTAGGGTGCTGGACACATAGTAGGCCACTGATTTTCAGAGAGGATCTAATTCCAGCCCAGAGCAAAGAGATTGGGTTTTTAGATACTTGACCTGTGGTCTCCCTAAGCAAGAAGGAGGAAATTGTCGAGCTCCTTGAATGGTCAGTACAGCTTAGACATGTTCTTAACTTATGACCCCAGCAGAAGATCCTCCAAATCACTGGGGCATGGGGGGAACCTCCCTCTGGGGCCAGGCGAAGCAGTGTAGCAAGGCAGCCCTGGGTGCAAGTCCTGACTGAATAGTTGCCCTTGGCCTAGGGTAAGTCTCTAATCTCCCTGTACCTCTAAAAGAAAAGTAAAGGATACCTAATTCTCAGCTCTGTGAGAGTCAGATGAGAAATTATCTATAAAACTCATTGAGGGGAAAAAAGCAACGCATACACTGTAGGTTCTTGGGGGAGTCCGGGGATGGGAGGCCCCAGGTGCAGGCCAGTGGCTCGGAAAACCAAGGCTGGGTTCCCATGCGGGTGACAGGCAGGCTCTGTGAGGCCAGTAGAGTGGAGCCTCATTTGCTTTCCTTAATGGGACAGCTGGCTAATTAGCCTCTGAGTGTTCCTGACAAGTGCCCATGTGCACGTTCCTGACACATGTCAGGGTCAGACCTTGCCAGATCATGTGATGCTCAGCTGGCCAGCCCTGGGCATGAATCTGTGACCCACTGTCCTATCCCCTGATTTTTAGCTTGTCCCTCAGATGACCCTGTGGAGCAGTTATTGTACTGGGGAGCAAAGGAGCAGGAGACAGCCCTGCCCCAGGAGCCTTGGTTCCAGGTGGGTGGAAAAGGGGAACCCAGAGAAGGATCACTGGTGGGGACCTAGCCAAGGGATGGAGGACAGTCAGTGGGAATGATTCTGTCCGACTCTGCCACCAATTCTGTGACCTTGAAAACCTGACCTTTCTCTCTGGGCCTCAGTTTTGCATCTAAAAGAGGATGCTGGAAGTGGTGGTCTCAGGGAGCTGTGCCCTAAAGCGAAGCAGTGTGAGGAATGGTCTCTGAAGCCAGCCAGGCCTGGGGTTCTCACCCTGGCTACCCCATCTCCCAGGCTTGACCTTGAGTAGGTCGACCAGCCTCTCTAGGCCTGTCTGACGGGGTGTGCTGGCCCTGCTGGCACAGAACAGGCACTGATAGTGGACTCCCTGCCCAGCAGTGTCTGGTGTTGGTGGGCCTCAGGACAGCTTGGCCTGTCCCCTCCTCCTTTCCCTGTTTCTCCCACAGTGCCCAGAAGTTCCCCTGGAACTCTCGCCGCAGGGAACTGGGGGGCGGGGGAGCATTGCTGACTTCAGTGTTGAGTCTGTGTGGGCTGTACATGCCAGGGGCCCCAGGGTTGGGATGGAGCCGACCATTCTTTGCTTTTTAAGGGGAAGGAGAGGTGCACATACTAGAGCCCAGCCTCAGGTCCTTGACTGCATCTTGGAACCTTGATCCTTTAGAACCATGGAATCTTTCTATTCCCAAATCTTGGAAGCACTGAATCATGGAACCTTAGAATCTTGGTCCTTTGGAATCAAGACTTTGGGAACCATATTGGATTTGGAAGTGACCTTAGGGATTGTCTGACCCAGTCCTCCATCCAGCGCAGGCAGCCCTTCTGCAGACCCCCTGGACTCCCTGCTGTCAGGAGCTCATTCTGCAGCCTCCTAGTGTGGACCTCAGGCTTCAGTCCGGTCACAGGGATGTTCACCATCTTCTTGTAGTTGTGATTGACCTCCAGGCCCACACTGCTGAGACTGGTAGCACTGATGCACGGCATGGAAGGAACTAGCCCCTGCTTAGCTAAGAATAGAAGGCTTTGTGTGACTTAAGTAGCAGCCTGATCATATCAGGCCTCCCAGCCAGGCCCCAGGTAGCTTATTAAGAAGGATTTGGGGCCACTGTGGGTCCTCCTGGGTGGAGGAGGGAAAGGGAGGTTGAGGGTGTTGTTGGGCTTCCCCTGGACTTCTCTCACTTGTTTCCACGTGATGATGATTTTACTTTTTCCATCAAGGCTCATTGCTCTTCCCTTCTCCCTGGGGCTGGCTGGGGATCATCACCAGCGTTCCTGGGGGAAAATCTCTTCTGGGAAGACTTCAAACAAATAAACCGGCCTCTGAGAGGAACAACAGGTTGGTGAAAATGGCTTTGTCTTCAAGTAGAATGCCATTGATGGCACCCATTTATTAAGCACCTACTGTATGCTAGGCCCTGAGCTCAGTGTTTTGTGCCCTCGCCTCATCTAGCCCTCACAAGGGCACTATGGGGGGTGGCCTTATTGCCATGATGCAGATGGGGATACTGAGACCCAGCTAGTACTTGGCAGAGCTGGTATTGGAACCAAGGACTGTCCCACCTCATTACTTCTGGGCCAAAGGATTCCTGAGGCAGGAGAAGAGGCGAGAGTCAGAATTCTTGGAGAGAGCCCTGGGCATGGAGGACTTGGCCACTCAGTGTCATAAATCATGCTTCGCCTTACATTAGAGTCTGTTCCACATTTGGCAGCATGGAGGAAGAGAAACATACAGGGGTTGGGAAGAGGAATTATGATCCTATCACAGACATAGTAGGTATAGGCACCTGTTTGTTGAGTTGGAATGAAACCAAACTTCCTCTCTGAAGTAGGCAGACACTGCTCAGGGCAGGATCATGAGGCTGCAGCTCCTGATCCCTAGTGCTCCCTCTGGTGCCTTTCTCCTCCCCTTCCCCTCAGAGATTATTCCCAGTGTGAGAATGGAAAGGAATTCTGAGTCACCTTCTGATAGTCTAGATGGGAAGACTGAGGCCCCAGAAGGACAGAGACTGGTCCAAGGTCACACAGTAAGTGGGCCTGGGAACACACAGTAGGTGTTCAAGAAATCCCTTTCTCCAGGCCACTGCCTGTTCCCCTATGGGGCACTGCTTTTGTGTGGAGATCCGGAGGGCCTGTGATGGATGGGCTGGGAGATGGAGTCAGCTGGGTCCTGGGAGAGAGGCAGGGCCCAAAGACTGGAGCCTCTGTCTGCAGTGCCCAGACTCATCTGTGCTTGCCCAACTCCTGCCCAACTTTTCAAATGCCCCCTTTTCTGTGGAGTCTGCTTGGACTCTTCTCCCTAATACCTGTCCCTCCTAATCGCTCTTTCTGCCCCAGGAATGGGGATTTTTTAAAAACTATGGTAAAAAGCACACAACATAAAATTTACCATCTTAATCATTTTTGTGTGTGCAGTTCAATAGTGTTAACTGTGTTCACATTGTTTCACAAAAGTTGACAGAACTTTCATCTTGCAAAACTGAAACTCTATACTGATTAAATAACAACTCCCTTCTCCACACCCCACCATCTCCTGGTAACCACCATTCCACTTTCTGTTTCTGTGAACTTGACTGCTTTAGATACCTCATATGTACGGAACCATGCAGTATTTGTCCTTTTGTGATTGGCTTATTTCACTTAGCACAATGCCCTCCAGGTTCACCCGTGCTTGCTACATGGTTTTAGCATGTGACAAGATTTCCTTCTTATTTTATGGTTGAATAATATTACATTGTGTGCATATACCAGATTTTTTTTTTCATTTGTATATTGTTGGACCTTGGATTTTTCTACCTATTCCTCTTGTGAAAAGGGTCAGAGTTTAGAAGTTGAATGGGCCTCAGTTGGATCTTGGCTTCCAGGATCACTTGAATTATGAGTCTGAGTCCTTCATCACTTGCTAATGTGCCTAATGGGGTTGTTGGCAAGGAATGAAATTGTGCATATGAAAATGCCTGGTGCATAGCAAGCTCCCAGTGAGTGGTAAGTGGGACTTATTCTCATTACCCACTTTCCTTCTAGAGACAGATCCCTTTGGAGGTTTATAGGACCGTGAATTATTGGACCCCCATTCATGAGGTCAGCTCAGCATCTGGTGAGTCTTAAAACAGTGCATCTAAAGAGCACCTAGGCCTAGAGAAGGTCAGGGACTTGCCCAAATTCACATAGTCAATGGCCATGCCAGGATTAAACCCAGATCTCCAGCCTCCTAGCCTGAGGACCTTCCCGGTGCAGTCCCCAGGATCCACAGGTCTTGTGCTTAGGGAGGGACTGGCTCTCCAGAGGCCTGTGTCTAATCCTGCAGCATTTAGAGTTGCGGGAGGTGGGGAACGAGAACAGGGAGACGAGCATCTCAGGCTCTTCTCTGACAGGCAGAGGCAGGTGGCATCCACCAGGCACCTCTGATCATCACCTTCTATGGCTGTGGACAGTGGAGCTGGCCCAGTGACGAGGAGCTCGTGTCAAGGTCCTTTGCACTGTGGAGGCTTTTCTAAGTTCCCTGCATTGTGCCTGGGAAGTCATTCTCTGGTTTCGCTCATTCAGTTTTCATTTGCTTATTCCTGCCCTCGGTCATTTATTCTGAACCAATCCCTGCGCCCTGCTGTGGGCCTGGAGACCAATCATACCTCAGAGGCGGTTAGTAAGGCATCACAGTGAACAGTGTGGATTCTGGGACTAAATCGTGTGGGTTCAAATCCTGGCTCTACCAGTTAATAGCTCTGTGACCTTAGGCAAATTACTTAACCTCTCTATGCCTCAGATTCTTCTCTAAATTGGGGGTAGTGATGTTCCAGCTACTATTGTTACATAACAAGTCACCCTGAACATTTGTGTCCTTATATAAGAACGATCATTTTATTATCTCCACAGTTTCTATAGAAAAGGAATTTAAGGTGGGCTCAGCTCAGTGGTTCTGGCTCAGGGCCTCCCACATGGGTAACAGTCAGATGGTATCTAGAGTAGCAGGGAGCCGGAGCAGCCGGAGGTTGGTCGGGCCTCTCTTGTTCTTCATGTAGCCTTGGGCCTTTGTTTCTCTCTATGGCTCGTTTGGGCTTCCCCAGAGTATGGCAGCCTCAGAGCAGTCAGATTGTATACATAGTGGCTCAGGGCTCCAGCAGGAATGTTCTGGTGAAGGAGGCAGAAGCTGCATCACATTTGATGACCTGGCCTTGGAAGTCTTGTAGTGTCACTTCAGCCATTGGTATCCAACTCCAGATTCAAGTGGGGGTAATGTAGACCCTGTATCTCCATGAGAAGAGTGTCAGAGTTACATTGTAAGTCACTGCAGATGTGTTTAGAAATACAATCAACCACAGTTGTGAGAATGAGATGAGTCAAAACATAGGAACTGTCTAGAACAGCGCCTAGGCATTGTATATAAGTGGTAGTTGTATATATGGTCAAAAGTAAGGGTGATTTTGAGCATAATGTAATTTACTTGTGATGTGCTGACTTTAGGACCTGACTCCCACTACAGAAGCCGATTCACTGAGTCACAGCATTTTCCATTTGGGTACTGAAGGATCTATAGGAGCTCACCAAGCAGAGACAGGTGGAAAGGCATTCCTTGCAGAGTAAACTAGCTGTGTAAGTGTGTAGAGTTGTTAAGTAGAGTTCCTGGGGCAGGAACTTAGCTCCAGGTGGCTGGAGCTCCCCTGAGGTGAGCAGGGGGAGGCCAGGTAGGTGAATTGAGGCCAGGATAAGAAAAACTTTTTGTATATGGGTTTTGATCCTATAGGTCCCAAGGAGTCCTTAGCTGTTTCTCAGGCAGCCATGTGAAGGGCTGGAGTGCTCTAATGGGGAGCCCCTTCCGAAGCAGAACCAGCAGGACTTGGGGAGGTACTAGACTTAGTGGGTAATAGGGAGAGGTCAGGAGTGATGGGGCTCCAGCCCAGGTGTTTGCCTGGGTCATTTGCATCAGCTTTTCACGTGATATGCTTACCCACACTGGCTTGCTTTCCCTCCATTTCTAGTATGTTAGATACTTTGCTGTTTTTTTCTGCTCAGATTAGCTCACCTGAAGGGGAAGGAAGAAGGGTTAGAGGGTGGCTGCCCTGGGAGGCTGGATCTAGAGGAGCTGGCAGCCAACTCTGGGTTAACGGGCAGGGCCTTCTCTGCCCTCAGGCATGTTTGTGGAGAATAGCTCCTGCACCTCTAATGGTCTCCCCTTCAAACACCCTTCCCTACTCTGCAGTCCTGCAGGGTCCAAATGGAACAGATCCTGGGGGTTGTGATATCCAGCTCCCCTCACGTCACAGATGGGGAAACTGAGGCTCAGTGACTTGCTCCAAATCCCACAGTGAAGGAGCCAGCCTCAGGCCCTCGTGTGGCTGCAGCCAAGTGCAGTGGCATTCGGGGCTGCCTCCAGTTCAGGTGGGGACGGGTGCTCTCGAAGGGCAGGGCACCTCCCTGTTAGACCCTCCACCCACCACTTCACCTGACGCCTCCTCCTAGCTACCCTCAAAAGCCAGTACTCCCTCCAGAGGGAGGTCTCGGCTGGGACCATGATTTCAAGGAAAGTTAAGAAGGGCTTAGCAGCCCTGTGACCCTGGGGAAGTCACCTCATCTCTCTGAGCCATAGTTTTCTCATCTGTAAAAGGAGTATGAGAACACAGAGCCCAGCAGGGGTGTCTGGAAGTTTAGGTGAACTTACCGGTGCTGAGGTCTCTCTCTCTTATGCCTGGGAAAGGGACCCACCGAGGTCACCCAGAAGGAACATTTGAGCAGTGAAGGAGGCAGTGGCCCACGTCCATGTCACTTTCAGGATGCTGTCTGTTCCTGTGCACCTGTCTACACACCTGTGTGTGCCTCCCTGCGTACATGCGCTTGTGCCTTGTGCCCGTGTGTATTTACCTGGGTCTATCTGTGCACATGTGTTCTGTGTATTTGTATATGTCTGCCTATATGCATGTGTGTGCACTTGCACACGTGTGTGGGAGGTGTGGTTCCCTCCAAGTCCCCATTGATCTCCTTGTCAATGACAGGCTAGAATGTCTCTAATAGGCGACAAAGTTCTCCTGTGTTTTAAGCCTGTGGGGGCCTATGGACTGAGGGGAGACCCAGACCTCACTAGTGGAGCAAACTGAGCAGAAATATAACTTCTCAGATGTGGGAACCCTCTCGTGGAGGCTGTCTGCACCAAGCTCAGGCTGGGTGCTGGGGCCCTAAGCCAGATCCGACGCTGCCCCTGCCCTCTGGAGGCAGCCTGGGCACTGCGATGTGCAGCTGGACACTGCATGGGTGATGACCTGAGGGCTGCATGGGGCACACAGACACAGGGAAAGGCATGCCCGAGGCTGACAGAGTTAAGGACTGCTTCCTACGGGCGACTTGATTATGTTTGGTGGGAGATGAGGGGAAGGGCCTGGAGAACAGATTGGGGCTTGGTGCCAGCTGGAATTTGGGGGTTTGAAGAGGAGGAGGTGGGAGAGTGCTTGAGATGGGGAAGGGGAAGGAGCAGGGTTAGGGAAATGTGGTGGAATCTCACTTGGCTACTGCAGGTGTGAGATTCCTGTGGAATGTCCAGGGTGGGATGACCTGAGGTTCATTGGGTACACAAGCCTTGAACTTGGTTTGGGTAGAGACAGGGGTGGTGGATGATATTGCCCAAGGAGAGTGTGAAGGACAAGGGAGGGAACAGGGCTTAGGATAAAGAGCAGCACATGGGCCCTGGGTGGAGAGAAGAGCCAGTTTTTTTCGGGGGGGGGGTGGCGGGTAGGGAACCAGAGCAGCTGGTGTCCTGGAAGCCAGGGAAGGAAGGTGAGGTCCACAGTATCAGGGAGGACTAAGAGCTGTCCATTGAGCTTACTCACACGGAGGCCGTGGTTGAACTTGGTGGGGACAGAGGGCAGTTGGTTCTGCAGCGAGTGGGAGGGAGGAAGTGGAAACATGAGTGCAGACAAGTCTTTGAGATGTTGGGATGAGAAGGAAGGAAGAAAAGAAGGAGTGCTAGCTGGAAAGGGGTGCAGGGCGACAAACTGGGTGAGACTCGGGCCTGTTTAATGCTGTCTGGAGAAGGGAGAGGAGATGCAGGAGGCAGGGGGAGGAGGCAGAGGCCTCATCGATAAACGCCTGCCATAGTCCTCTGCATTGAGGAGGGCTCCTGGAGGAGGCGGCTCTTCCTGGAGGGATGGCTGTGGAAAGCTGGGGCAGAGGAGGTGGCATGGTCGCCTCAGTCCTGCCCTGAGTTCTAACAGGCTCCAGGACCTCTGTCCACTCTGGGTGTGGGAAGGATCCAGGGCCCTCACCTGTGGAGACTTTTGACCCCCCAGGAGGCAGGTACCGCACAAAGAGCATCTTCATAACCCAGGTTCCAGGTCAGTGGCAGAAGCTCAGGGCTGGGCGGGGTTGGCTTGTGGTGGTTTTGTGTCTTCAGTGCTCACTGAAGTGGCTTTGTAAACACTTCAAACAAGAAAGGCCTGGGAAGGCCAGGACATGGATTTGTCTGCTTCCAAAGAGGCCATGCCCAATCCCACCCTGGGCTCAGCTCCCAATTATTGGGAAGTTCTTCCTCTGGGTCTAGCCTAAATTTTTCCTGCTGTTTTCCCTCCTGGTGAACTTGTTCAACCCAGCTCTGTGGAGCCAAGCCCATCAGCCGGCCACTTTGAGTGGAGGCCAGTGTTTTTACAACTTGTTTTCATGAAGTTGGTTTGAAGTCTCCTTGCATTCCCAGAATGTCAGACGCACCCTGATTCACAAGGATTGACCAAAGCAGGATCCGATCCAACAGAGGAATCTGAGGACTTAGTCATCTCCCTTGGATCATCCGCCAATTCTGCTTTTCTTTCAATAAAAGAAAGAATGAAAGTTAGCTCAGATGGCCAGGAGGGAACAGTGCGCGAGGATGTAAACAGGCTCAGATGCTGCTGGTGGTGGGCAGGGCCCAGAGCTCAGGCTTGCACTGGGCTGACCTCAGTTCACGTCTTGCCACAGGGGATCTTTGACAACTCTGTCTCTAAGCCTCACTTTTCTCATCTCTGAAATGGGAAAATTAATGGCACCTACCTCATAGGTTGGGGGATGTAGAAACAGATGCTGAGACCAGGATTTATGTCGCAATGATTCACGTCAGAAGTTTTCCAGGAAAGAAAGAAAAAAAACTGCTAAGAGAATAGGAAAAAGAACCAGAAAGAGGAGAAGCAAAAGTGTGATTTCAAGCCAAGACTCTTAGTCCCCAGAGCTCTCTGGACACGGAGCTAGAGCTGGCTGCCAGGTGCAAGGGCAAGGGTGCTGGGCAACTTAGACCTCCACCCACCAGGTCGCTGGTCAAGAGGCATCTGGGGGGTCACTGGGCTGTAGGCAAGGGGATTCCAGGAGCCTGAGGGCAGTCCACTCATGCACCTCCGCAGGTGTTGGCTGTTGGACAAAACCACGCAAGCCAGTGTGCCCCAGAATGATAAAGAGGTCCCAAGAGATGGGGTGCAGCATGACAGGCCTCTCCTGAGGATCAGTGTGTGGATTATGCGTGATAAAGTGTATATGGTGCTGATTAGGCAGAACCTGCCACAGAGGAGGCATCAATAAGCAACAGCCTTTCTTGCCTTTTAGAAAGGGGGGTGCAGAATGGGTGTCCCAGGATTGTGTGGTCAGCGAGAGGCAGGACCTCTGAGAGCTGCTCTGTGCCCCCACTCCTCCCCCAGCCCCAGCTACTCACTGTCTCTCAGCTTCTAAAAGCAGATGGCACAGAGCTCCCCAGCCTGCCAACTGGGCCCTGGCCCCCAGGTTCTTCCCACAACTTGGCTGTGGGCAATCTCTCCACCCCTGCCAGGTCTGGGTTGGTGCCCTGCCATGCCCTCTCCAGAGAAGTCTGCCTCTGCGTTCACAGCCCAGTGTGGGCTGGTGAGGACAGGGGATGGCACAGGGCCCAAGGGCAGAGATTTGGTCAGGGTCATGGAGGCACTGAGCCCTGTGGAGGAAATTGAGGCCCCTGGGCCCATCCCACCTCAACTGAATTTGGCTTTTCTTTCCAGCCCAGCCCGCCCCTGTGTCTACTAGGCTTTTTCCATGGAAGGTGCTCACGGATCACTTACGGAACTTGTGTTGGTCAGTGTGTCCCAGGAATGAACAAATAGAAGTTGTGCTTCCAGGACTCTGATGGCTTTAAGTGGTGATGTCAGCCTGGGTTGGTCCTAATGGAATCTGACCCGACCCCTCTTCTGACTCTCCCCACCCATAATCTGGCCTCCCACTCAGGCCTCTGGGAGTTTAGCTCTGCAGAGCATGACAGGCCTGGGTTCTAGTCCAGACTCCATCACCTGCTGTTTTACTTTAGCCAAGTCACCTTTCCTCTCTGAGTCTCAGTGCCCCATGTTCCTAACTAAAGTTTTGTGGGTGCTCACTTAAATCGAATGATTTCACCATGGCGCTAATCCCTGTTTGACCGATACCCAGGGAGGTGAAGCAGTTTGCTGTGATCACACAGCAGAAGTGTGGAGGTGAGCCCTGGCTGGTGTGGCTCCGTTGGTTGCACATTGTCTCATGTACCAAAAGGTTGCCAGTTTGATTCTTGGTCAGGGCGCGTGCCCGGGTTGCGGGCTAGATCCCCTGGTGCGGGGCATGCAGGAGGCATTAGATCAATGTTCTGCTCTCATGTTGATGTGTCTCTCTCTGTGTCCCTCTCCCTTCCTCTCTCTCTCTAAAAATCAATAAAAAAATATATTTTTAAAAGTGTGGAGGTAAAAGGGCCAAGACCTGCTCCTTGTCTCATGGCTGGTTAAATGAGCACCTTACCCTTTGTCTATTGGCTCTGCTCTGGCCCCCTGCCCGCCTCTGATTCAGAACCTAAGCTCACCTCCCGGTGGCCAGGATGAACAGAACCAGGCACCGGAGTGGTCAGTCGCTGCTATTTAGTCATTAGCCCATCTGGTAGCTGTTTACAAAGCACCACTGTATAAGGGGTGCTCAGATGGGCAGGGCCCTGCTTTTTCCAGGCTTCGTGTCTAGTCCACAGTAAGGCTGTGCCCTATCCTGAAGCTTGGGGAACCTACAGACCCCAGGGGTGAGGGTGGACATACAGAGGTGGGCCCAAGCAGGCAGGGAGTGGCTGGCCAAGGTGGTGGGTGCAGGGAAAACAAGTTTGCTCACTCCCAGGTATTTGTTGCTGCCTGTGGTGGGTCCCGGCTGCATTAGGCTGGAAGATGGCTTTGATCCACCAGCAAGGCCCTCCCACACCCCTCCCCTGGCTCCCGCCTCCTTTGTTCACACACACTCAGGCTAGTATCTGTACCATTAGACCTTACGCTTCTTCAGTAGAAGCTCTCGCTATCCACTGGGGCCTCCCAGCCTTATACGCTGAAAGTGACAAAATATCCAGGAGGATTGAATGTAATGATTATTGCACATCTGTGTGTTTTGATGGTGGGCTGGTGATGTTTGGATGAGTAATTAGACTTACAGTTCATACATTATTTCATAAAATATATTTTATTGTCTTCATTTTAGCAAGGTCACTACAATTATAGTTATAATCAAGATTTTCACATCATTTGAAAATTTTGTATTGATGATAATAATCTAAAGGATCAAAAATAAAATGCAGTGGTATTTAAAGAGTATAACATTTGAATAAATTTCCATAAAAATGAAAGTTAAAGTAAATGTAAAGAGAAAATTCACATTTTTAAAAATTATTTTTCTTGAAAATATTATGGAATTTAAAATTATACATCATATTTAACAAATAACAGATTTAAAATAAAATTATTTAAATAAAGATTAAATGTTTACATTTTTGAAGATTTTATAAATATGGAACTATTGATAGTTCTAGTGTTTAATGTTCATCTAGTTGCCAACATAAAGACTTAGTATCATACCCCATGTTACATTGATTTGAGTAATATGAGTTGTTAAATACAGTAGTCCCCCTTCTCCCCAGGGGATACATTCCAAGACCCCCAGTGGATGCCTGAAGCCATGGATAACACCAAACCCTATAAAATTGACCCTGGACAACTTGAGGATCAGGGGCACTGACCCCTGTGCAATCAAAAATCCATGTGTAACTTAAGTCAGCCCTCTGTATACGCAGATTCCCAACTGTGATTGAAAATACAGTTGAGCCTGGCCGGGCGTGGCTCAGCAGTTGAATGTCGACCTAGGATCCAGGCGATCAGGGTTTGATTCCCGGTCAGGGCACATGCCTGGGTTGCGGGCTCGATCCCCAGTCGGAGGTGTGCAGGAGGCAGCCGATCGATTACTCTCTCATCATTGATGTTTCTGTCTCTCCCTCTTCCTCTCCTTCCCTCTCTCTGAAATCAATAAAGATATATTTATAAAAAAAAATAATAAAAAAATTAAAAAAAGAAAATACAGTTGACTCTTGAACGATGTAGATTTGAACTGTGTGGGTCCACTTATACTCATGGGATTCTTTTTAAAACCCACGTTGTTCAAGGGTCAACCATATATGTTTTTTCTTATACATACATACCTATGATAAAGTTTAATTCATAAATTAGACACAGTAAGAGATTAATAATAATAAAATAGAACAATAACACTATATTGCAATAAGTTACGTGAATGTGGTCTCTCTCTTGGCAAACTAGCACAAAGCAGCATTATTATTATTATTTTTCTTATTGAGAACTTTGAACTTAAAGGAAGCACTTTATGGCTTCTCTTTGGCAGATCTGAATTTCTGGCATCACTACTCTTGTACTTTGAGGTCATTATTAAGTAAAATAAGGGTGACCTGAACGCAAGCACTGGGATAATAATCAGTCGATAACTAGATGGCTGCCCTGGCCAGCATGGCTCAGCGGCTAGAGCGTTGGCCCACACACCAAAGGGTCTCGGGTTTGATTCCTGGTCAAGGGCATGTACCTAGGTTGCGGGTTCACTCCCCATTCCTGGTTAGGGCATGTGTGGGAGGCAACCAATCAATGTGTCTCTCTCACATCAGTGTTTCTCTCTCTCTCTTCCCTTCCCTCCCTTCCTTCTACTCTCTGAAAAAGCAATGGAAAAAAATATCCTTAGGTGAGGATTAACCAAAAAAAAAAAAAAAAAAAAAAGGTAATTAGATGGCTACTAAGTGACCAAGGGTAGGGAGTGTATACAGTATGGACAAAACACGGACAAAGGAATGATTGCTATCCAGGGCCAGATGGACTGGGACGGTGTGGCATTTCATCATATTACCCAGAATGGAGTGCCATTTAAGACTTATGCATTGTTTATTTCTGAAATTTTCTGTTTAATCATTTTGGACCATGGTTGACCATAGATCACTGAAACTGCGGAGAGTGAAACCGCAGATGAGGAGGGACCACTGTACCGTAAGATGTTCCTCAGCCGCCATGTGCACTTACTGTGAGTCACTGCACTCATTCATGAGCACTCTTAGAACCACAGGCTGGAGGAGGGAGGAAAGCCCCCTCCCCCCAATAAATAAAAGGATGCTCAGCATTGCTGGGAAACGGAGAAGGTAAGTCCTCGCTTAATGCTGTTTCTAGGCTCTTGGAAACTGCCACTTTAAGCAAAACAACATATATCAAAGCCAGTTTCACCATAGGCTGTAAACAAGAGTTAAGTTCCTACGGCATGTCTCTCATCACAAAAACATCACCAAACTCGTAAATAGGGACCCAAAATATTTCTAATATTAAACATTGAAATAAATGTGAGCTATGCATACATGTAAGAAAGATGAATGAAAACAAATTAAATAATGAATTTCCAACCCACCTATTCCAGTTTAGGGTCAAGGATGGCCGGAGCCTCCCCCGGCGGCTGGAGTTGAAATCTAGGTATCCGCGTTCACTCATTCAGTTCATTCATATATGCATTGGTTCATTTATTTAAAACTCATATTCACTTCCTCCAACTCTTCATTTCATTATAGAATGCCAGGCCATAATAGTCGTGTAGTACAGACAGCCCCGTGGTCCTGCAGATGAGGGCATCGAGGCTCAGAGAAGGGCGCTGACATACCTGAGATCAGACAGCAGAGACCCCCCTGCTAAGGGTTCACGGCGCGGGATGGGTGCTTTGTTTGAGTTTCGGGTAAAATCTGACTATGTCCCAGCCAGCTTCCCTTCCGCAGACTCTGCTGCCCACACCACCCACCGCAGGGCTCGGGGGGATCCTCGAGGGGGTTTCTGTTTGAGGAGCCACTTCCTGTTTGGGGCTGAGCACTTCCTCCAAGTGACTCACAGGCTCCCACTGGCCTCTGCTGGGAAGCCAAGGCGGGGTGGAGGCGGGCCCAGGCTGTGCCGCCCTCTGCCTGCGACCCCAGCTGGGTGACCCTGAGACTGAGCAGTGCCATAGACTGGAGGTAGGACGTGGAGATGGAAGGAGATGCTCAGGTGTTCTCTGCACCCGGCTTGGTGGGCAGGGCTCTAAGAGAGCCGAGAACTTGGGCTGCCATGGGTGTGGGGGCAGCCTCCACATCCAGCCGTTTCCACATCTGGTTTCCAGTGTAGCTGCTGCCCAGGTGGGGGCTGACGGCAGAGCTGGGACCCCTTAGGATGAATTTGTGACTTTCTCTTTCTTGCAGGAGTCATGGTCTTGGATTTCTGACACCAACTTTTGGATTTCTAGGCCAGGAGTCATGGTCTTGGATTTCTGACACCAACTTTTGGTGACCAGCTCTATGCCCAGCTCCAGGCCTCAATATCCATGTCTGTCTAATGTGGGGAAGGGTTTGCTGGCTGTGACATTTTGTCAAAGCTTGGTATTGCAGGCTTTACATTAAGAGAGTTGGGTTTGAATTCTGGCTCTGCCACCTTGCTGGGTATGTCCACTTCTCAGAGGCTCCATTTAAAAATTTGAAATAATAATCACTTTAGTCATTTTACATAATTTAATCCTCCAGAATCAACCCTATGGGTAGGTATTATTGTTTTATGCATAAGGAGATTGAGGTACAGAGAGGATCAGTACCTTGCCTAAGACCACACAGTAAGAGCCAAGATTCTAACTTGTGCAGTTTGACCCAGCACCCATGCTGTTAACAACTATGGTCTTGCTACTCAAATTGTGGTCCCTGCACCTGTAGCATCAGCGTCACTCAGGAGCTTATCAGAAATGTCAGACTGTCAGACCCAGCCTAGACCTCCTGAGTCAGACTGCATTAGAACAAGATCTCCAGGTGACTTATTTGCACATTAAAGTATAAGAGAGAAGCCCTGCTCTATTTGTATTCCCTCTGTCACTTAGGTCTTAGGATTACTGTGGGAGATGAAGGAGATAAGTGTGTTTTGTAAACTGTAAAGTGCAGTACATTCACAGCTCTGTGAGAGAGCTGGGGGCTGGAGGTGCCCCAGGAATCTGTCTCTTGGTAGCTAGATGTCATTTCCAATCTCTCTCTGAACCCAGCTCTGCCCCCTTCCCACCCAAGGCTGAGTCAGCTGTGTGTTTCTTGCTGGTGTGTGGCTCCAGGGCCCAGTCACGTTGGAGAGAGTTCTCATGTTGGCATGGACTTATGCTGGGCACCAGGCCTGAGCCGTCACTGCCCTGGGGTCTGCAGGGCATCAGGAAACCTGGGTTCCAGCCCTGGCTCTGCCTCTGACACTCTGGGTGACCTAAGCAGACCCCTGGCCCTGCCAGCCCGTGAAGTGTTGGCAGTGTTGTCTGGAACCTGCAGTCTGACCCTGAACCCCTCCCCTTTCCTCCTCTCTCCCCGTGGCCTGTTGGCACCATCTCTCCTCCCAGGTTCTGGGCAGGAGGGCTGCCCGGTGGGCTATAAGAGCTGGTGATGTGGGAGGTGATGCATGAGTCAGAAGTAAGCCACATAATTTCAGTGCTCCAGATCCCGCCTCCAGCCCTCCAGCCCTTCCTCTGTGGCTGCTTTAGAACAGCTGGCTTGGCTGCTACCTCTGGAGAAGCAGGTCCCTGGGCAGCACGAAAGGGCCTCTGCCCTCCAGGAGCTGGGTACAACCCCAGGTTCTGTCCCAGGGTGGCTGGGCCTTGGGTCATGTTTCTGTGGGTCCTGGGGTAGGGGAGGAAGAATGGTTCAGGGAGCAGGTTATACTGGGCTTGGGGTCAGGGCTGGTTTGTGGACAGCATGTGTGGAGGGGAGATTGCATGTGAGGGGTTTCATGACCCACAACTGGATCACGTGTGTCGTGGCTCACCTGCCAGCTTGGTGACTTCTCCAGGGCAGGGACTAGGTGTGGCCCATCCCTGGGCTTCACATCCAACACAAGGTGGGCACAGGGTGGGGGCTTACTAAGGGTCAGGTGGGAGGGGAGAAGGCAGCGGGGAACTGATGAGTGATCTGACTGGGTTTGTCCCCTTGTCCCCACAGCTCTCCCAGTGAAGTGACATCACTACCTCCCTGACAGGACACCCCTGGGAGCCCAGCTCACAGCCACTGGTACCATCTTCCAGGTAAAGAAAAAAGAAAGGAAGGAGGCAGGGAGAAAGGAGTTAGAGACAAGCTATGTAGAGTAGCCCACTGGGTTCTAAAACAGTGTTTGCCTCTCACATGGGGGCAGGACTCTACAGTTTACCAAAAAAGGCAGGGTAAACAGGTATTATTGTCCCATTTTACAATCAAGCAAGCAAAAAAAAAAAGGGTGCTCTTGCTTCCTCCAGTGTACCTGTGCTTATCGAAGTACCTTACATATATAAGCTCATTTAACCCTCACAACAGCCCATGAGGTCGGCACTGTCATTACCGCCACTTGATAAGTAAGGAGCCGGGGGTGTAGTGGCGCTAAGGAATTTGCTCGCTTAGTAAGTGGTAGAGCTGGGTTTCAAACCCAGGCCTCTGGCTCTCGGTGCACATTCTCAACGCCTGTGATTTACTGCTTTCTCTAGAGCCAAGTACTCAACTGAGTTACCCTGCCCTCCATTTTGGGTAGGTTTCATGGGCTCCCATTTCCAGGGGAGATTTGTGTTTTAAGAGAGAATCCGAGAGAATGATGCTTCAGCCGAAGGAATGAATAGCAAATAATGGAACTGGAGGCCTTGAATCATGGAATTGACAGGAACCTTGGAGGTGTACTGGCGACCACCTCCTGGGATTTTCTTCCTCAGAATTTGAGCAAGGCTGGTTTTCTTTGGTTACTGAAGGGAAACCTGGAAATTTGAAAGAGGGGTAGAAAAGTTTAGGCCCCAGGTTCTCAGATTGCCGGGAAGTAGAGGGGCTGCTACTCTTCACAGAAGAGAGGTGTAAGTGACTGTGAGGGAAATCGGTGTTCTGTGCTAACCCTGAGGTCACCTTACACTAGACCAGGAATGGAAGTGTGCAAGCAGATGTCAGAGGTTTGAGGAAAAATTGTGGGAGAAAATAATTAATTGAGACTTTTTTAAAGTAACTTGATTTTTCTGTAAATAGGGAGAGGCAGAGGCAGAATTGGGATCAGGCTCAGAGAGCTGTGCAAGTGTGTGCTTTAAGAGGCTCTGATCGGTTCCTTCTTTCCTTCCTTTGCATATTTAACCAGCTTTTCTGGCTGACAAATAAATGAGCACCTTCTTGGTGCTGGCACAATGCAGGGACACAGGTCCCCTGCACAGTGATACCTTTAGCAGGGTCGGGGCCCTGGGTATCTCCTGTCCCCATCTCCTGGTGCGGGGCCACAGACACTGTGGCTGTTCAGAAAAGCTTGGCGGAGTGGATCAGAAGTCTGCGTCTGGGGAGCTTTTAGCCTGGTGGGCAAGGCAGCCACGGAAGTGGATAATTACTGTGCACAGAGGCCTATGATCATGTCTCAAGAGCTCTGCCAGACGGTGTGAGCACAAAGGGAGGAGGCAGTGGGCTTCGGGGTGGGGCGGGGTGTCAGACTGAGCGTTGCACGGGGTCCATTTGTTAAGATGGATGGGATGTGGATCGGGTGGCGGGAGGGCTTTCCTGGCAGAGGGCCCGGTAGGAGCAAAGGCAAGGCTGAGGGAAGGTGTGGTGTGGTAGTGTGGTGTGCTTGAAACACTGCAGTGTGAGGAGGGTAGGGGACAGCGAGGCGGGACAGGTAGGTGTGAGTGGAAGGAAGCAAGAGAAAGACTCTTTAAATGGTAGGACTTGTTTCTCTTCCCTCCCTGGGGCCTGTTTAGGAAGGCTGTTTGTGTAATAACCCCACTATTTTACATAAATAAATAAAGTAAATCATTGCTCTCCATTCCCTTAGGGGGCAAAAACTAGTTCTAGACAAGCTCGCTCAGTGTGAGTCTCTGCCAGACTCAGCTTCCTTCCCCTCCCATTCAGGTGCCCTGCTTCGCTGGGACTTGGGTAGAGGCGTTGGAAAAAGCCAGCCTGGTCCCTGGGACAGAATCACTGGGCTCCTGGGAGGGGTGGAGGTGTCAGTCCAGGGTGAGAGGGAGGTGAAAGTCTGCCCCTTCACCAGGCCCCAGGCTGGCCCTTGAGGCCATGCCTGAGGCCCTGCAACATTTGCTTACTCTGCCTGCTCCGGGAAAAGCCTGTCAGTGCCAGGTTTTTTTGGGGGGTGAGGGCAGGCCGCTCCCCTCTGGAGGGCTCTCCTACAGGAGGGAACCACTCAGCCCTCCAGGGAGGGCGGGCCTCAGAAAGTATGCGGGCCTATGTAGGCCCCTCTGCTGGGGAACCACCACTAGGAGCTGTACTGAGGATTTCTATGTGGAAAGGCAGGCTGGATGGAATGGCTGTAGGTCTTTCCTGCTGCTGGCATTTGATGATTTTAATCATCTGAAATCCAGGGATAGTTCTGTTAGATTGTACCAGGATTCCGCGATTGATTGTTGGGTGAAGGTGATCCTAAGACTCTGGTTTAGACAGTTTGCAGCTAGAGATTTGGAGTCTGAGATGCTAAGCTCTGCTCTCTGGGCAAGGCCAGGCTACACCTGGTGACTACTCAGCCCATGCTCATAGCCCTGACTTGGGAAAGAGAGGTCCTTTCTGTGCCAGGAGAACCCAAGGCCCTGGGCAGAATCCTGAGCCTGGCTCCTGTCCAGCCTGCAGCCCCAAAGTGTCCCAAACCTGTGGTTCTATCTCCTCAGTGCCTTAACTGAGGGTGTGTCTCTGACCTGTCCTGACTTGTACCAACCTTGCCTCCTCATCTGTAAAACGGGCATCTGGTACTTACCTGCAAAGTTGGTGAGATGCTTCAATAAAATGATGTGAGGGAGACTCTTTGTAAACAGCAAAGCATTGGCCATGTGGTTATAATTGTGCTGGTCCTGCAAAGAGGTGTCCTCCTAAAAGGAAGGTCCATGTCTGATTCTCTGTAAATCTTTCTTGGCTCCCAGTAGTGCCTGGCATACTGTGGCAGCTTCGTAGACATTTATTGAATGAGCTAAAGAGCCTTAGATATGGGACAGGTGGTAGCAGAGGCCACAGTTCCCAGGGACAGGCAGGGAGCACTTTCTACAGGAGAACAGCCAGGAGGGGCAAGAGAGCTTGAGAACCCATGAGTGGGGTGCAGCGAGCCTGCCCAGTGGTGCTGTCAGCCTGGCCTGCTCCCCAGGAAGAGAATCAGAGGTCTTAGGACAGAAGTGTTGTGTAAACAGGACACTCTGACACCTCCATGGAAAGAGATTAATAATGACCCTAACTATGTCATGATTGATTCTTTGAGGGCTCCTGCTGAGCCCCAGCCTCAGCCACTGAGTAACTTTTTCCCGAAGAATGGTGCCTGTGACACGGGGTGGTGCTGGCCCACCTGGTCTCTTTACCTCCCAGGCCTCCCTCCTGGCACCTTGTCTCCCAGCCTCTCCCCACTGGGAGTCTGCCTCAGTGTAAGACTTCCTTCCTGTCCTGCACTTGCCTACCTTCTCTGTTGATTTCATTAGAGTTTAGGGCTTTCTCTGAGGCTCAGAGAAGTGGAATGACTTGCCCAGGGCCATAGTGTGGTGGTGGCAGCCCAGATCTCTCAATTCAAGCCACCCGATGAGGCCCGCACAACAAGAAATGTAGTAAATCTGTGAGCACTTGTCAAAAGCTAAGTGCAGAAGGCTGTGCTGAAAGGTGGTGGGGAGGGGCCTGAGATTGTTTGGTCCCACATTTTTCTGGGCTTTTCAAGCCTTGGAAACGGGGAAGCCCCAGAATTAGCCCTGTTGCCCTACCTCTAGCCCCAGTGCGTGGGATTTGTCTTGTTGTTTGAGTTTAGTCGTTAGTTTGGGGAAACAGCCGAGAGCTAATGAGCTGCTTGGGGGCTGTCCTGCTGTCCTTGAGCCCCCAGAGGGCAGGAAGGATCCTGTATGCAGCAGACACCCCCACCAGATGGAACCCACACTAGGCTTAATTTTCTGGCTGGAGCCTGGGATACCCTTGGCTTTTGGAGAGGTCCTGCTCACCCCCTCCCTGCCACCAGGCTTTCCCTGTGGTGTTCCTTCCCCTAAAGCCCCTTCTTCTCCCTCTTGTTCTACAAACCTGTCTTATTTCTGAACTCTGCTTGGATCCTGCCCTCTCCAGGAAGCCACTGTGCAGTGGTCCATGCTGGGACCCAAAGAAGCACAGGAGCTGTGGTTCCCGGAGAACCTGACACAAGCAGGGAGGATTTCTTAGAGCAGGGACCACCTGAGCTGAGATGAGGAGGAGTTTGCAGGCCTTAAGGATGGGCAGAGGGGCCCAGAGCTAAGGTAGCTTCACCGGCTTACCTGCAGTGGGAGCAGGGGATGGGCAAGGCAGTGAGGAAGGACTGCAGGGAGGCCTGGTCTCACTCCAAGGTCATGTCCCTCGAGCAGGATAGGGAGGAGTCACTGTGGCCTTTTATGCCTTGAGTTTTACTGTAAGTCAAGTTTGGGGTCATCACTGTGAGTTATCCAGGCCGTGACTCCCTGTACCTTGGTCCCTGACCAAGATGGTAGAGGTACCTGGGCAGAGCACTGGCCGGGGGCTCAGGGTGACTAGCCTCTAACCCTGTCACAGGCCTTCCTGCAGCTTTCATCCGCATTTTGACTGCTCCAGTCAGTGACTGGCTCAGGGGCTCCCAGCCATGAATGTTGGGGGCTCTTCCCTTCAGACCAGGCAAGGATTGTGGGGTTGTCCTTTCCTCCTCCCTGAGCTGTCCCATCTCTGTTTTTCTCCTAGGGATGAGAGAGCAGGTGGTTAAAGGGTTTTAGAAGCTGAGTGCTAAAAAGGCCCTTGGCCACCATCCGGTGGTGTTCAAACCCTCCCACGATACAGACTGGGAAGCCAAGGCAGACGCTTGTGGAGATCACTCAGCCTGCTGGTGGCTGAGCTCAGCCTCAGCCTGTCAGCTCTGGGATGGGGCTGAGGTTGAGGCCCTAGTGAGAGCATCCATGGCCAAGTAGAAGGAGAGTGATTCCTTCTTCGCATTTGTGCTCTGCCTCCTTCCCCAGGGCCTTGGCAGGCTGCTGGAGAAGGTCAGATCTCCGCCAACCCCAGCCCTGTGCCCATCATGGTGTGCGGGAGGTTCCCCTTTCCTCCCCTGGGTTCTTTGCCCTACTCTGGGCCCTTGTTCCCTTGACGCCAACCAAAATATTGAGCTTGGCCCTTTGAGGTGCAATTTGCAGTGACACAGATGCTGTGGCTGGCACAGACATGGAGGGCAGCAGAAATGTGGGCAGACATTCCCTCTGGAACTGGTGCCATGGGAAGACTGGGCTTTAGAGTCTGCAGCCCTGGATTCAAATCCCTCTGCTGTGCCTATTAGCTATTTGGCCTTGGGCAGATCCCTTAATGTCTTGGGTCTGCTTATCAATCAATTGATCAATATAGATATCTACATTAAATACATATATATTCAATTAATAGGCTTTGTTTTTTTAAGATCACTTTAGATTTACAGAAAAATTGATCAGAAAGTATAGAGAGTTCCTACATGCTCTCCCTCCCCCACCTAACACTTTCCCCTATTATTAACATCTTACATTAATTAGGGTGGTATATTTGTTACAACTGATGGGCCAAAGTTGATACAATATTATTAACTTAAGTCCATGGTTTGCATTAGGGTTCACTCTTTGTGTTGTACATTCTATGGGGTTTGATAAATGTATAGTGCATGTGTTCATCATTACAGTATCATAAAGAATAATTTCACTGTACTAAAAATCCCCTGTGCCCCCCACCCCTAACCCCTGGCAACCACTGATACTTTTATTGCTTCTATCATTTTGCCTTTTCCAGAATGTCATGTAGTTGAATCATACAGTATATAGCAGTTTCCAATTGGCTTCTGTCAGTTAGCAATATGCTTTTAAGGTCCCTTCATGTCTTTTTGTGGCTTGGTAGTGTATTTCTTTTTATCATTGAGTAGTATTCCATTTTCTGGATGGGCCACAGTTTGTTCATCCATTCGCCCAGGGCCCATGTTTCTAATCTGTAACAGAAGCCTGTCGAGCTCTGCTTGGAAAGTTGTCATCAGGAGATGACACAGGTACAATGCTCAGCATGGGCCTCACAAGCCCCACACCACCTTCTATAACTAGCTTCTTTCGCCTAGCACACTGTTTTCAAGATTCTTTCATGTTGTAGCATGGATCAGTGCTTTATTCCTTTTTATTGCAGCCTTGGGTCCTTTTATTTGTCATTCCATCTAGTTACCATTTCTCAGATGGGTAAAGTAAGGCTCAGAGAAAGCTAGTGACCTGTCTGAGGTCACACAGCAAGTCAGTTGAAGGAGACTAGGCTGGAACCTGGGCACAGACACCTGGCCTGAGAGTCTTTCCACTCTCAGGAAAGAGAGTGGGGCTGGGGCAACAGGCAGCAGGATATGGGGGCAGTGCGGGCCTGGCAGCCTGGGAGTCATGGGAGAGAGAAGCAGGGAAGTGGGTTGAGTGCCTTCCCGGGACATCAGGAGATGATCCTGCAGCTTTGTAGTAGGCACTCACTGCCCCTCAGGCCTGGACCCCTGAAGGCCCTTTCCTGTGCAAACAGGAGTTCAGGCAGGGCAGGGACCAAGGATTCAGACAGAAAACAGGACTTTGGACTGAGGGATGGGGCTCAGAGGTGAGGGCTTCCTCATGTCTCAGAGCCAGCAGGGGCTCTAGGCAGGGGATTTCCTGCAAACGTGGCTAATACCCTGGGGAGCAGCTTGGAGAAATCAATTGATCCTAAGTAATGCCATTGCTCTGGCAGGAAGGAAGATGGGGAGGGGACAGAGTCTGGTCTCTGGGAGCTTGTCCTAATGCCCAGTGTCTGAGTAGCACATCTCTCTTAGAACTTCCAGGTCTCCTCGCTGTAGTCCAGGAAGCCCCTATGCCTCCACTGTGCTGGCCACTGGGGATGTAGGAATAACTCGGGCCACCCCATGGGGGAGATGACATGTTCACTGTACTCACACAGGGTGTCCAGGAAGAATTAGGGGCACACAGGGCTATGAGAGGCTGGAGAGTGCTCTAACCAAACGTAGGACTCACGGGAGATACCCTGGAGGAGGTAACATCTGAACTGAGATTAGAAGGGTCAGGAGGTGTCACTCAGATGAAGGGACAGAAGGTTCTGGAGTGGTGAGGCTGGAGAAATTGGAGGGGCCAGATCCTGGCACATGCCTATTAAAAACCTTGCGCTGGCTGCGGGTGAGAGCTTGGATTGGTGGGCAGTTTCCCCCTCTCCCCCAGGGCAGTGGCCAACAGGATGGTGAGAGAAGGGCTTTGAGGGATATGAGAAGCAGGTTGGGGGTGGTGAGGAGGTCAATGTGGCTTTGCAGGGCCTGGGTGACACCCCCAGAGACAGCCAGGAGCCTCTATCTCAATGGAGAGGCAAAGATTGGGTGGCCTTGGCTGCACCTGGTAACTGAAGCCATGGGAATGGACAAGATGATCCCAGGGGAACATGAAAAGGAAAGAGAAGAGGTTTGCCTCCCAAGATGCCCTGGAGTTATGAATAGTGTGAAATTTTTCCTGGGAGAGGTGGTTCCAAGAGCCTCAGTCAGCTGAGTCCTGGGCTGAGGCCCAGTGCAGGCAGTTCTACTTCCTTCTTTCCAGATCTGAAGTGGAATTTCCATTCCTAGGGATTTTATTGCTCAGTTGTGGGGGTGGGGAGCTGGGAAGGGCAGAGGACACATGGGAACCAGTCCCAGAGTTGGGGGGTCCTGGGAAAAGAATATGAGGGCAGAGGGACCTGGGTGTGGGCTTCTGCCTGCAGAACATGAACCTGTGGGGCTGCAGCCATGTGCCCTCCTGACACCCCTACCCCCAGCAGTCTTGTCTCCTATTGAAGTCAAGGCAAAGGTCGTTGCCCCATTTTACAGAATCAGGAAGCAAGGCTCAGGGAAGAGCCCACAGCAAGTCAGTGGCTGACACAGGATGAATCCAGGCCTCTTTCTACATATCAGCTGCCTCCTCCCTTCTTGTCGTTTTGTGTGTTTTCCTCACCCGATGATATTTTTTCCATTGCTTTTCAGAGAGCGTGGAAGGGTGGGGGGAGAGAGAGAGAGAGAGGGAGAGAGGGGGAGGGAGGGAAGGAAACACCGATATGAGAGAGACATTGATTGGTTGCCTCCAGCTTGCTCGCCGACCAGGGCTGGGAATCAAGCTTGCAGCCAAGGTACCGGCCCTTGACTGGAATTGAACCCGGGACCTTTCAGTCTGCGGGCCTACACTCTAACCACTGAGCCAAACCGGCCAGGGCACTCCTCCCTTCTTGAAGAGGTGGGAGCAGATGTGGCAGTCAACGCGACAGCGGAGGCCCTAATCTGGGGGGTGCACAGGGAGAGATCTGGCTGAGTAGAGCTGAGAGCATCTCCCATTTGCTCCCCAGGCCTCCCTAACCCCACAGGAGCTAAGCCGACTGCAACAGCATCCCCACCCTTTACTGCCCCCCAAGCCCTGGGCTGAGCTTGACGCAGAGAGTCCCCAGCAGCTGCACCATATTCACATGGCTCCCCAGGGGACCGTGGCGCAGAGACTGCACCAGACAATTCCCAGCAACTAGGAGGCACTGGGTCAGTCGATATTCCCAGCAAGCCCCTAATGCATCTCCGCAGACGGGAGCGGTAATCCCTGTGCTGAGGTTAGCATTTGGTGGGGGGCGGGGCGGGGTGGTAGGCAGAGGCCCTGAATGAGGCCCAGAGGTGGAAGTAGTGGATGGGCCTGAAGCCCTAGGTGCTCCTATGGTGCAGCCCTGGGCATTTAGAAAAAGTCACCTTAGGAGGGGGGAGGAGGGCAGGAAAAAGAAAGAAAGAAGCATCTTAGGAGCTCATCTTATAGGCCTCAGCTCAGCACTGCCTCTGGGAAGCGTGCCCTGTGCCCTGACCCTCTCTGCCCCGTGTTAAGTGCCCAGAGCCTCCCTTTATTCTCTCCGCCATACACTGAATTTATGAGCCATTATAGCCCGGTGGTTGCAGGGGTCAGCAAACTTTCCCCGTTAAGGAGCCAGGCAATATTTTAGGCTTTGTGGGCCACATGGGCTCCCTCGAAACTACTCAACTCTGCAATTGTAGTTAAAGCTGCCAGAGGCAATGCGTAAATGAATGAGCCTGGCTGCGTCCTGTGAAACTTTTGCCTGGCTGCGTCCTGTGAAACTTTATTTATGGACCCACTGAAATTTGACTCTCATATAATTTGCATGTGTCACAAATGTGTTCTTGTTTTGATTTTTTTTCTTCTCAATCATTTAAAAATGTAAACGTCATTCTTAGCTTGTGGGCTACAAAAATAGGTGGCTGGCCGGATATGGCCCAGGAATTACCGTTTGTCATCCCGTAGGTTAGAGCAAGGCCCCCAGAGCCAGACTGCCTGGCTCTGCTGTGTCACCTACGGCAAAGGGCTAGACCTTTCTATGCTTCAGATTCCTCATCTGTACAGTGGGGATGGTAATGATAGTACTTTGGGATGTAAAATGGTGCAGCTGCTTTGGGAAACAGCTTTTGGCAGTTCTTCTAAAGGTTAAACTATATGACCCAGCAAATTCCATTCCAAAGTAGTGACTCAAGAGAAATGAAAACATATGTTCACACAGAATCGTGTTCACAGTGGTGTTACTCTTAACAACCACAAAGTGCTAACAACCCCAATGTCCATCAACTGGTGAGCAGGTAAAAGGTGCATCTGTACAACTGAATATTCTTCAGCCATAGAAAGAATGCATACTGGTTTATGCTACAATATGGACGAACCTTGAAAACATTATGCTAAGTGAAAGAAGCCAGGCACAAAAGACCATATATTGTATGATTCCATTTATATGAAATGTGCAAACCAGGCACATAAATAGAGACAGAAAGCAGATTAGTGGCTGTTAGGGCTTGAGGGGTGCGGATGGGGTCGCTGAGGGACAGGGGTGAGTGTGGAGTTTTCGTTGGAATGATGACAGTGCTTTGGGATTAGATAATTGTGATAGTTATACAACTCTGTGACCATCCTAAAAACCGAAATGTTAAACACTGAATTGTACACTTTAAAGGGGTGAATTTTAGGGCATGTGAATTCTATCTCAATAAAAAAATAATGATACTACTTACCCCATAGGTTGCTATTAGAGTTAGGATATGGACAGCACTTGGAATGGTGACTGGAGCATAGTAAGGGCCTGCTCGTGCCCCTTGCTGGTCCTACAAGGGTCCTGAGGGGGTCACTGCACCTGTCCTGTTCACATTGTCTCAGGGCCTAGAACAGGGTCTGGTACAGAACCAGTGGCTTCAATGTCTGGAGTCCCACAGACCAAGAGTTGAGTCCTCACTCCTCAGGTAAATCATTTTGCTGCTCTGAGCCCCAGGCTCCTCATCTGTAAAATGGGACAATAGTAACAGTGGCATTGAGGATCAGATGATGCCTGATATATGAGGTGCCCAAGCCAATGGCCACTGGCCACACTTGGCCAACACTGAACCCCAGCGTATCTCCAGGGCACCAAGCAGGGCTGGGGCAGTTGCTCCTGGTGGTAGTAACTCAACCCATAAGACATGTCCCATTATTCTATCAACCTCCCATGAGCCCTGCTGGGTTGGTTCTCCCTGAGCCTGAAGAAATGGGCACCAGATTCCCAGATTGCCCCCACCCAGCTGTGACCACAGGCCAGGCACTGCCCTTTCTCTCTCTCAGCCTTACTTTGTCCAATTATCAAATGGGTTTGGGACACAGCACCTGCCACTTTGTGATAGTGATAAGGAACAATGGTTATAAAGTATTCACAGTGCTTGGACTATTTTAAGTACTCAATACATGCCAGCTTTTATGAGAATTTTATTTAAAAATATTTGGAAAGTTCTACTATGTGCTAGGCTTTGTTCTAATTACTGGGCATATAGCAGAAAATAAAACAGACAAAATCCCTGCCTTTATGAAGCTTATTTCATAGCGGGATAGGCAGACAAGAAACAAAATAAGTAAATTATGTTTGAGAACATGATCGAGAAAGCAAAGCTAACAATGGCTGAGAGTGTATGGGAAGCGGTTGCATTTTACAGAAGGTGACCTAGGGAAGTCTGGTTGAGATAGACATTTAAGCGAAGACCTGAGGAGAGGAGGGCAAGGAGTGAACCATGCCGGGTTCTAAGGGAAAAGCATTCCAGGCGGAGGAAGCAGCAGCAGTGTGCTGGTCAAGTGTGGCTGGGGGAGGGAAGGGTATGGATTAGATCAGGGGCGGGTGACAAGGGACTGTCCTGGGAGAACTGCAGGGGTGGGCCCCTGTCTCCAGGTGGTCCTGGGACCCACTGCAGGGATTTGTCAGAGGCTGACCCCCAACCTAGGCTGCAATGACTTTTGCTGTGTCTAGGGCTGACTCCCCACCCTTCCCCTGCCTCACAGCCCTTTGCTTTCTCCCACAGGACCAGCCTGGGGCCCCCATGGGCTCCTGAGGGCCGGGCACCAGGGCCTCGGGCACGAGCATGGTAAGACACCAGCCCCTGCAGTACTATGAGCCCCAGCTGTGCCTCTCCTGCCTCACAGGCATCTACGGCTGCCGCTGGAAACGCTACCAGCGCTCCCATGATGACACCACACCGGTGAGCCACACTGGGACCTGGTCCAAATGACCCAGGGAGCCCCAGAGTCTGGGGGGAGGGGTGTCAGCTCTGTCACTCTGCTATGTGGCTCTGGACAGGTCAGTGTCCCCTCTGGGTTTCACTTCTCCTTCTGTAAAATGGGCCTATGGTAATTCTAGAATCTGCCTGACTAGGTGGGGAAGGCCATTCTGTTGTGGATGTAACCAGTTGTTAACTCTCTTCTAACAGCAGGAGGCTGGGCTGTTTCTGAGGTCAGGGCAGGGAGGGGTGCTCCAAGAGGAAGGGGTCACCCCAAGGTGAACAGAAGTTCTCAGCTTCCTGGCAGATCCAAACGGGCAGGCAAGCAGGTGGGGGTGGCTGGAGGGGAGGGGGAGGAGGTGGGCCAGGCCAGCAGGAGCCTGGGAGCTGGCAGGGCTATGGCCTGGCACCAGGGCCCCGTCACCTGAGCCACAGGCCTGCCAGAGCTGGCAGCAGGTGCTCAGCCAGATGAAGAAAGCCTCCTTCAGTGTTCAGCTCCCAGGCCAGGCTCCCAGTTGCTCGGCATCTGGGTGCTATCAGCCCGTGAATCTAGTTTCTTTTCCAAAGGAACCCAATTCCTTTAAGTAGGAACAGAGAGAGAGAGAGAGATAAACTGTGTTTATCTAAAAAGCTCTGCTGCTTGAAAAACAACTTTCTTCTTCACTCCTTGTCTGAACAGAGAAGCCAGCTTCCAAATTCAGCTAGTCCCCAAACAGCAGGAGTGGCCAAGGGTGGGGGTGGCTGCTAAGGTTGGAGGGCAGGCATCCCAGGGCTATCTAGATGGGGAGGTTGGGGAAGCTTGTCCCCCATCTGTTCTCCTTCTCTGCCTGTGATAGTGAGGGACGCAGTGCTAGACTGAGTCAGGAGCCTGGGCTCATGGCTCCCAAATGGTGAGAAGCAGGGACCCCCTGCTGGGTGCCTGGCCTGATTCATTGCCATGTCCCTACTCTGGGAAACAGAGGAGGCAACATGGTAAAATGAGACAAGGGAGAGGAAGAGGCCTGCCCACGGCTGCAGAGCAGGTCTCTGCACTGCTGGGACGGCAGCCCCGGTCTCTACCCCAGGCCCTGGCTGGTGACAGCCTTTCCATCTTATGTGGACATAGGGTCGTGCCCCCCTCTGCCCCCAGGGGTGCAGTCTGTGAGATCAGGAATCAGACAAACCTCAAGTTCAAATTGTACCTCGTCTATTTGTACTGTCAGTGTAGGAAACTTGCAAACCTGTAGAGAATTTTAATACGATTTTATTTGAGCCAAACTAATGACAGTGCTGGGAAGCAAGATCTCAAATGCTGTGGAGAATGACAGCTTTGCAGTTTCTCTTATGCATTTAGAATTAAGGAGGGAAGATTACTCGAGGGTGGGAGAAAGCAAGGCGGGGATTGGACTACAGGATAGTGAACAAGATTATGTGCTCCCTTGCAGTTAGTTCCACTTCCCAGAGGTTTGAAAAAGAGGCATTTCAATCATGTGTTAACCTAGATTCACAGAAACAATGGACAGGGCTTGCTTAAGGCAAAGATAAACTTCTATTAAAGGAGTTACAGGCCTGGGAGTGATATTCACCATGTCCCGCCAGCCTAGTTAGGAATTTGTGATTAGATCACCCTGTGAGGTTACTTTCGGTTAGCTTTATTACAGCACCCCTCTTTTGTCCAGTGTGTACTTAACTTTGAGCTTTCTCACCTATGAAATAGCACAAACACCTCTCAAGGAGCTGCTGGGCAGATGGCATGCGATAGTACCATGAAGTGACTGGCACAGTGCTAGCTGTGACTAGTCATTAAGGCCAGTCATCCCTGAGTCCCACGCCTTGGCCTCTCCATCTCTGAAATGGAAGAGGGGTTGGGTTAAGACTAGAATTCCTTGGCCACTCTGCTTTGCTCTGAGTTCCATTCTCCCCAGACACTGGCACCAGGCAGCAGGGCCTCCCTGTGTCGGGAAAGGCAGGCAGGAAGCAGCAGGCAGCAGGCAGCCTGCACCCACTTGTCTTGCGCCAGGCGCTGCGCAGAGCACTGGCATGCCGGTGAGCTAGGTGTCACAGCCACCTTCTCACTTGGAGAAACAGAAGCTGGATTGTCTGTAACTTGGCCCAGGTCACACCAGCCATGAGGGCCAGAGCTCAGACCTGGCCCCAGGCAGTGTAGGTCCAAAACCTCTTGGGGGTGGGGTATTGGGGGAGAGCTGAGGCTAAGGAAGGGAGAGAGGAATAGCTGAGCTTCCAAGCAGAAAGTTCCTTGGCTGTTGGAGTAGACCCTGGAGGAAGGTGTGTCTCCCAGGACACTCACATCCTTTGATGCGCCCAGGGGCAGCCAGTCATAGGCTGTGGAGTCAGGAAGTGATGGGACCTGGCTGTGGCCAGCACAGTGCCCAGAATGGAGGAAGTGGTGGGATGAGGCCAGTTCTGAGCTGACTGGGAGCCTAAGGGTGCAGGCTCTGCAAATACCAAGGTCTGGGTGCCAGTTATGGGGCAAAAGCAGAAAGGGCCTCAGAAGGTCACAAGCCAGCTTGGTTGGGAGAGGGGAGAGGGCTTTGCAGCAGCTCTGGGTGGCAGGGCCTCTGCAGAAGGGCCTGAGCTCACCTCGGGTGACCCTGAGACTCCCAGCTGAGGATGAGCATCCTCCCCCTTCCCTGTCACTCACCCTGCTCCTAGTCCCCCTCCCGCTTCCTGGGCTCCAGCCTCAGCCTGCTTACCCTTTTTCTCCTCCCCTCCCCTCCCCTCCCCTCCCCTCCCCTCCCCTCCCCTCCCCTCCCTTCCCCTCCCCTCCCCTCCCCTCCCCTCCCCTCCCCTCTGTTCTCTCCCCAGTCCCTCAGAGACATCTGGGTGAGGACCGTGATGGGTGCTGGGTTCCCTGGCCCGACACAGTGAAGGGAACAGCCATCTGGTATCTCAGAGTCAGGGCTCGTGCAGAGAAGGTGCTCCGTAAATTTTGCTGAACAAATTGAGGCCCTGGAGTGAGCTCTGGGAGCACAGGTCGGGTAGGGAAAGGAGAGCCGCTAGGGCTGGGGGTGGAGAGGTCTCAGCAAAGGGATGGGGTCCAACTTTGGGCCCGTGCCTCTCCTCATCCCACCTTCCCCTCCTCCTTTGGGGACCCTCCACACTGCCCCTGCCCAGGCACTGCCTCCCCTCAGGGCCTCTTGGGGGAGCCCCCTGTATCTCCCAACTCAGAAGCCTGAGGTCAAATTCTTCTGTGAAGCTGACTTCTCTGGGCCTCATCTGTGAAATGGGGTGACAGAAGGGTGGTGAGTCCTAGAAGCATTTCACTGTCATCAGCAGGCTGGGGAATGAATCGTGAGAGTCACAGTGAGCATGTATTAAGCACCTACTGTATTCAGGGGACATAAGGCTTACATGTATTGCCCCTTTAACTGTTATAACACCCCTGTGGGGCATGTTTGATTATTATGCCCCTTTCATGGACAGAGAAGCCAAGGCGGAAAGCCATGGCACACCTGGAGTCAGGGACAGATTTGCAGCAAGAGCCTTAGGAAGGTGGAGCTGTAGGGGAGGACTGGTGTGTTTTAAGTCTGTGGGTTTTTCCATGAGAGCTTGCAAGAAGGAGAAGAAAGGAAGGGCGGAGAGAATGGGAAGTTTCCTGATGGAGGAGAAAGAGCACTGGACCAGGAGCGTTTTGGACAAGATAGGGATTGTCTCCAGTGCCACGCTAGGTACCCTGTGCGTGTCCCTGGCTGAGATCTGGCCCTGCAGTACAGGAGTGGAGCCCAGGGAGGGTGCAGGGTGGTGGGCGCTTGGGAAGGAGCCCCCTCCTCACTGTGCAAGCTGCCTCCTTCCTTCCTGCCCCAAGCCCTTGCTCACACTGTTCCCTCCCCCCAGGACACACACTTGACAAATAGGAAACAGGAAACTGAGGACCAGAGAGGTGAAGTGACCTATTCTCCTGCCCTCAGCTCAGTGAGTGGAGGAGCCTGGCAACAGAAGGCCGGCCCACTCGACATGTAGGAAGGGGAAGCAGAGCTTTTTATAACCGAGGATAATTAATTGGTTGTTGTCTGTGACTCATTACTCTCATGCTGCCAATGAAGGCCTTGGTAGGACAGAAGACAGGTCTCAGGCTGTCCCCACTGAGCCTCCTAAAGACTATGTGGCTGTGGGAGGCAGCACAGTGTCAAAACCAGCTTCCCTGTAGAAAGAGGGATATACTTCAGATGCCTGAGGACACTGAAGGAGAGAGTGACAGTCAACTCTCTTGCACCTCTATAGTAAGCTTCCCTTAAAAAAAATTTTTTTTAAATTAATTTTTAGAGAGAGAAGAGGGGAGAGAGAGAGAGAGGAGAAGCACTGATGTGAGAGTGAAACATTGATTGGCTGCCCCCAGCCAGGAATTGAGCCCAAAACCCAGGCATGTGCCCTAACCAGGAATTGATCTGGCCACCTTTCAGTGCACAGGATGACGCCCAACCAACTGAGCTACACCAGCCCGGGCTAAGCTTGCCTTTTGAAGGCTGTTTTGAGTTTGTTTGACCCTGTCCATCTTAAGGATGGGGCTCCAGGGAGGGTCAGTGACTTATTCAAGCCGAGAAGTTGAAGGCACAACCCACACTGCCCCTGTTCACACCCCCAGACCTGTGCCCTCTCCCCTGTTCCACACCAGTCTTGTCTGGGAGGCACTGATTACTTATTCAATCAACAAACCTTCATGATACCTGCTCTGGGCCCAGAGGTCACAGGTGTATCAGACCTGGCCCCCCTCCCTTGAAGGGCTCCTACGTAGTCAGGGGAGCAGACAGACAAGAACTGACGCACCCAGACCACCCAGGGAACCCCAGGCAGGAAAGTTTGTCTGAGCTGGTGTCTGAGCATTAGCACCATAGTGCCGGAGTGGGGAAGTGATCCAGGCAGGGAGCTGTGTGTACAGTGTCTTGTGCTTGGGAACTGAAAGTGGTTGGGCCCCAGTGTGGCTCTGGTATAAGGAGGGGCGGGTGTCACCTGAGGTTGTGCTACGAAGCCTGCACTCATACTGGGCAGTGGGAGCCCAGTCAGACCCCGGCAGTGCAAGGACTGCTCTGATTAAATCTTAGAGAATGAGTGCTGAGGGGCCTTAGTGGAGGTGGGGAGGGGAGGGAACCAGGGGAGAAAGACTGAGGTCTCAACTGGGGGTAGGGGGATGCAGGGAGGTAGTGAAAGGAGGGATCCTAGAGACACCTAGAAGGTGCAGTCAAGAGACTGGCTGTGGAAGAGGTTGAGTCTCTGATGATGCCTCCAGTCATGCCATGATTTCCAGCCTGGCTGGACGAGGCCATCATGCTGTGCCTGGAGAGTGGCCTCAGTAGAGCCCAGGAATGGTGCAGTGGGGGTGAGTGGGACACAGACGAAATAAAACTCCCTGCCCCCAATTGCCTACCTCCTAGGATGGGAGCAGTAAACACCTGCTGTGGGGAGATCCATCAGCACCCCCTCCCCCCCGCAGATGCCACTGCAGCCATCCCAGAATCACTTCACCCTCACAGCACTGTCCTGGCTGAGGCCGTCCCTCTGCCTGGAACTCTCTCTGTCTCTGCCTCTCAAGGCTCATCGCAAATGTCTGTTCCTCTAAGAAGTCCCCCCTTCCCTGACAAAAAATGAGTCAGGCCTCCCTCCCTCCCTACCTGGGCTCTCGCAGCACCTGCCCACAAGGATTGTGACTTTCCGTGCCTCCCTGTAGACTGTGTGGAGAGGCAGGACCCCAGTGAGCTCATGGGTGCGGGGTGGTCTGCAGAGTGCACATGTATGCTGCCTTCCCCTACCCCTGGCTGGGGTTGGCAAGGGAGGGTGCTGACTCAGCTCTGGGACCTCCCAGGCCACCCTTGGGGCTGGGCTAGGGTTTGGCTAGTGTGCAGGAGGATTCGAAGCTGACTCCCCACCTCCCTGTTCTATCAACACCACTCAGGCCTGTAACAGGGATGGATGTGGGGCAGGGAAGAGTGGATTCCACTTGGGAATCAAGGTGGGCTCCCTGGATGAAGCAGCCTTTGGGACAGGATGTGATTGGAGTCAGCCAGAAGCACCTGGGTGGGCATTCCTGGCCAAGGTTGCTGCATGTAGTCTGAACTCTACCCTGTCTCCTCCAGTGACTTAGTGTTCGACCTTAGGCGAGGCCACACCCTCTCTGGGCCTCATCTTGCTTGTGGGTTAGAGGGGGGTACAAATCCATGCCCTAAACATCCAGTTAGATAAGGGATACCAATATGCCTCATGTGCTGTACCAGAGAGACCACTGCTCCAACGTTGGGGAAACTTGTCCTACCTACAGACTTGCAAGGGGATGGCTGTTCCCTTCTTTGATGCTTTGGGGGAAAGGGGCCCAGTAGGTCAGAGAGGCACCCTCCGAGCTTCAGTTTTGCTATGTCTAAAATGGGGACGATAAGACCCCCTTTTATCCTATGACCTTACAGGGCTGCTAAGAGGGTAAGAAATGGGAGATGATATGATGAGTCCATGAAAGAGAGGAGAGGCTGACAGCGCTGGGCTGTGACAGCACTGGAGCTGAGGATTTATTTCTGTAATAAAGCCATGTTGTTCTGGCCTTCGGGGAACCTCCATGCCCCACTGAGCTCTTCTCTGAATGTTGCAGAGGGTGCCTGGCATGGCCATGCCCTGCTCCTGGGGAAGCGGCTGAGCCTGTTCATGACACTCCTGACCCCCTTGAGTGGCTGCTTAAAGGGAGATGGGGCGGGATGTGATGGGGGATCAGCAGAGATGCAGCCACCCACCACCCTGAGCCAGGGCCCTCTGAGAGGCTCTGGGGTAATCCCTCCTAAGGGTCCCCAACTCTTCTGCTCAGGTCTCCTATTGGACTGATACAACCACAGGATGGGCGGGAGAAACTGGGTGCTTCTGGCTGGGCCTGGCTCCATTCTCCTGCTTAATGAAGCGGCTCTGAGTGCCCCCCAGCAGAAGAAGGGCAGACAGAGGCCTAATTGCCCTGCTCTCTGGAGCCCAGAAAAATAAATCCTGCCTCTTAGGCTGTCAGGAGCTGACTGGGGGTGGGGATTCTCATCCATTTGCCTGCTGGGCCCTAATGCTCTCATACATCTCAAACCTCCCTGGGCTGCCCCTCCCCCAAATCTCCTGGGTCAGGGCCAGAATAATTCTGCCAGGGCCTGCCCATCTATCCCTTCCTGGAGCTCCCGCACCCTTCCCAGCTGATGTTTCCTAGGCTTTTTCTGTGCATCAGTCCCCCCATTTGGAACTTGGTGAGGGTGAAACAGGCTGGCAATTAGAGAAACTGGGTGTCTGAGATCTGTCCTGCAGGTGAGCAGACTGGATGGGTAGGCACCCCTTTGTCTCTCTCCACTGTGGTGCTGTGTGGTGCTGTGTGGTGCTGAGGGCATCGCTGGACTCTGGGACCTCAAAGCAGAGCCAGGACCACAGGGGTGGTTCAGGGGCCAGAGCCCAGCTACACGTAAGGAGCCGTTCTGGGCAGAGCCAGCACACGGGGTGAGGGCTGCCTCAGGACATTGTAGGCAACCTAGAAACAGTCCACACACATCTGAGAACGTGCTTGTGTGCTAAGACAATGTGGGAGTTATTGCACGTATCACAAATGGTATAGGGACAGCCGAAGCATCCGTTTCGTGGAAGTAAAATTAGACCCCTGCCTCTTACCTCAAACCAAAATAAATCCCAGATGGATTAAAATGTATTTTTGTTCTGTTTCGGAAGCACACATTTGTTGAGGAGATTCAAACAACTTGGAATGATGTAAAGTAAAAGAAATTCTAGTCTTAATGCTTTAGTGATAAGGCTTTTAAACCTCTCTTCATACATGTAGACATCTGTGTGGCGCTATAGATAGATGGCTATAGAGAGATGGGTTACAGATTTAAATGTAAGTAGTGAAGCCAGGAAATTTCCCGTGTAAAATAGTTAAATATATAATCTTGGGCTACTTTCTTTAAACATGATACCAAAGACAAAACCTATAAAGGAAAAGAGAGATTTGACTGCCTAAAAACTTAAGTTTTTATCCAGAAAAAATTGATAACAAAATTAAAGTCAAATGATAGAATAAAAAATATACACTATACATGAAGGTTAATACTCTTACATAGAGAAAACTTTTATAAGCCCATAAGAAAAGAAGCCATTTCCCCTAAACAAAATCTGCCTGGTCCTGTGCTTTTGCACCTTCCACTCCCTCTCTGCCTGGATCGAGGCTCCCTAACTTTGTCATCCTAGCAAGCCCATTTCTTCCAGCTTTGCTGTAGGCATCACCTCCTCTTGGGAGCCCTCCAGACCTTCCCTCCTCCCATAATCGGCAGTGTGCTCCTAAGTAGCCCATGGTTACCCTATTCTCCATGCTCACTCCTAGGACTGAAGTTCCCCTATTGGTGGATCAGTCACCTGTGTGGGCTGCTCAGAGTGGAGTCCAGGCCTGATTTATAGTCCAGAGCCAGCACATGTGTGTAGAATGACTGGAAGAGAGTGGTGAGGAGGACCTGAAAGGGAGATGCTGGAATTTAGTTTTATACAGGGTGTGAGGTAGGGCTCTGGTTGTATTTTTACCAAGTAGATGCCCAGATGTCCCAACACCATCTGTTGGATTCTCTATCATTTCTGTATCAATTTACCCTATACAGGACCCCTGTCCATGCTTCCAGGCTATTTTCCTTCTTTGGGTCTCAGTTTTTCCATTTCTTAATTGAACCTTTAGAGGACAAGGCAAGATGATCTCTGAAATCTTTTCTAACTTGGAAGTTCCAGGGGTCCTCACTGCCACTGCCTGGGACTTGCTGTGTGACCTCGGGCAAGGCCCTGCCTCCTGAGTCTGTTTCCTCAGTCAGACAAGGCTAATTACATGTCCTGCTCCTTGTTGCTTTGGGACAGTTCGGACTGGGGGCAACTAGGCCTGGATGTGAATTCTGGCTCCACCATTATGTTTGCCCTTTGTAATTTGGGGCAAGTCACTTCCTCTCTCTCAGTCCTGGTTTCCTCCCACTGTCCTGCCTGCTTTGCAGAGATTGGAGAGGATGAGATGAGATGGAGCAAATAGAGAGCTCTTAGGGGTCCACCCTACCCCCAGCTCTGTGAAGAGCTCACACAGGGCTCTGTCCTCCATGGCCAACGATGCAGGGCTATGAGATGAGATGGGGCAGCTGCCGTGCTGGGGTCTTCTTCCTCCATTTGGGCCTGACCTCTGTACCCACTGATCAGGGCACCACCCTGGGCTGGGGGTGGGCCATCTGCTGGCTCTCCTCAGCAGCCAGAAAAATATGGTGTAGAGCAGGGGGTGGGGAAAGACTTGATCACTGTCTTCACATAATTAAAGGGCTGTCAGATGAGAAATGATAATTACAGGAATGATCCTGGATTTGGCGATTTACAGCTTACATCTGTAATCTTATTTGGGCCTGGCAGCCCTCCCGTGAGGTAGCGGTGACGTCATCCCCGTGAGCAGAGGAAGCTGAGGCTTGGTGTTCCGATTGATTGGCCCATAGCCACATGGCTAGTGAAGAGAAGGGCCAGCTCTTGATTATATTCCCCCATGCCCTGGTCATTTGACCCCAATATTTCTTGCCCTTTGAGGGTACTTGTTCTGTGTGGTATCAGAGAACCAGCTGCAGGGGGTAGTCAAGGAGACAGATTCAGCTGCTTCTCAGGGAAGGACAGACCGAAGGGGAATAACTCCTACTTCCCTCCCATCACCAGACACTTTGCTGGTCCTGCTGGTCTGTGCAGCATGCCAGCCCTTCTCTCCGTTTTACAGAGCAGGAAGCTGGCACTCAGAAACAAGGTCACATTCAGTAGGTAGCCAGTCTGAGATTCAAACCCAGCGCTGCTGGACCCCCAAACACAGCCTGCCCCTATCCGGCTGCTGTCTTAGAGGAAGACCTTCTGGTCCAGAGGATGACTGGGCAGCATCCAGAGGGAGCCTGACCATCCCTGGATCTGTGGGAGCAGAAGCCAAGTGAGCTCCTGTCCTGGAGGCTGTCGAGGCCATCTCTGCTCAAGGTGACAGACAGGGAACAGGAGTCCAGTGAGACAGCTTTGGCTTTGCAACTCTGGTGCCAAAGTCTACAATGGTGCCAAAGCCAATGGTTCCTACTCAGGTGCTGTCCTGACACAAGTTCAGGCTCCAGGTTCTGTTTGGGGACCCAGGGGAGGTGCTCCAAGCCTGCAGGGTCCCCAGCAGTGGGAGCAGTGTCTGTGCACCTCCTTCCCTGAGGTCGTGGTCTGGGGCACCGGTAGCAGCAGCACTTCCTGTGTAGGGCCAGGGTTTGCAGCTCCAGCAGTGCTCTGTGACTGTGAGCCCCAGCTACTAATAAGCTCTTACCACCATTTTTCTCTGAATACAGAAAGCTCTGGGGTGGGCGGGACAGAGATGAAGAGAGGGGAGGAGAAGATGTGACAATCAGCATGAGACAGTGAGAAGGAGCAGGGTCTTGGGGAAATTGGCTCCCTGGTGCTCTGCAAGGATGGAGGAGCTCATCTTCCTGGAGGGTGGGGACAAGAGTGGGAGGAGATGAGGCTGGGGGTGTGGGGCTGAACACCTGTAGCCTCTGGGATTCTGTTGCAGCCACTTTTTCGCTGGGATGGAAGCCTCCTACCCCTTCCACAGCCAGGCCCATCCCTTCCCCAGCTGCTCCGTCTCCTGGTGCCTGCTGCACCTGTCAGCTCAGGAACTGCTTGACCTTTGTCCTGCTCCCAGGCAGCTGCAAGGCTCTGAAAGGAAGGAGGCTGGGGTGTCGCTGGGGCTCCTTCCCTTCGTTACAGGCCCTGGGTTCAGCCTGAGGATGTGTCTGGGGTTGGATAATGGTCTTATCCACTGGTAGCCCTGAAGCCTCCTTGGATGACAGCTACCTTTACACATCTGCTGCTCCTCATACCAAGTCTGAGCACTACCTTGAGCCTCACAGGATGTGGGTCCAGGGCACACATAGATATCTTAAACACCTCTGCCCTGATGGAGCCCACAGTCCTGCGAACTGATCCTTATTGTGCTCCTACTGTGTGCCACTTGATGTATATATCACCTCATTTAACATCAACCCTCCGAGGTAGGGTTATTATTCCCATTTTATAGGTGAGAAAACAGACTCAGAGGGGCTGAATAAGATGCCCAAGTGGCGGAGCCAGGTCTGCTGCTTGTCGAGCCTGGGCTCTTTTCATCTCTGCAGCTCAGAATGTGGTTGAGGGTCAAGTTGAATGCCAGGAGACTGTGCAGAAGAGGTCAGGGAAGGGAGGTCTTCAGAGGCTGGGTCAATGGGAGGGCTTCCCCTAGGAGAAAGAGGTTTGGGGGGGCAGAGAGAGGAGAGAGGAATCCCAGTGAATTGAGCTGGGCCTGGGGTGGCCATACTAGACCCAGAGGGCAAGGGTGGGTTTGGGGGAGAGATGTATGAGGGCTCCCCAGCACCCTGTAGAGGACTGCCTCCTGTCAGGACACCTGGGTTCAATCCCACCTCCACTCCTCCCCCTCTGGTGACCTTGGGTACATTGCTCAACCTCTGAGTCACCTCCACTCAGCCATATTGAGCCTTTGTGCAAATTAGCAAAAGGCGCCCCTTCCCCAGGACACTTGACCAGCATCTGCTGGAAAATCATCATGACATATATGCACATTGATGGTAACCACGATGTCAGTGGCACTTTTTAGTGTTGGGATCCATAACTTGCTCAGCCATACGTGGTGGCCCTTCTCTGAGGCTCAGTGTCTTCATTTGCTCTCTGATGGGGATAAATACCCATAAATAAATACCCCCCAGCATTGTACAGACTGTGAGAGGTGAGGGCGGGCCAGTGGATCCATTGTCTGCCGGAGCAGGGCCAGGCTGGCTTGCTAATTCCAAGAGCACTCAGACATCCCCTGCACCGCCCAGACAAGGACCATTAGTGCCATATGGAGACTCTTTGTCAGCGGAGCTGTTCCCCAACCCCCACTTCCTCCTACCAGTTCCCTGCCTTCCCCTCCCCCTTCTTCCAGCCCCTGCCATTCATTTTTTTCCTCCGATTGTTCTTAGAATGACCCTGTCTCCTTCCCCCCTGTGTTGGGGCCTCTTCACCCCCCGTCTACAGGCTCCCTGTGGCCATGGGGCCTCTGGCTTCCGGCTCCTGGGACAGTCACCCCTAGGTGGAACCCAGCCCAAGCTCATGCCTAGCTCTGATAATGGGGGTCCTAGTTCCTTGTCGCTTAGGCCCTGCTTCCATCCCTGCCATGCCCGGGTGCCTCACCCACCTGCCAGCTCTAATCTTGTCACCTGGCCGGTTCCCAGGGGCAGGGTGGGGCAGCCCCTCATTCCTGCCCTGTCCTCCCTGCCCCACTCTCAGGATCTAGCCAAGTGAGGACAGTGACCCTTAGTGTACAAGAACCCCATCTGCTGTGGGTCCTCCTGCCACCCGTGGTCTTCCTGGCCACCTGTCAGCATCACTCCTGGGTCCTATATCACACTTCGTTGCAGGACATCTCCCAGCACCTGTGGCACTATCCCTATCCCTGCAGCCAGCCCCCTGGTCCCACCAGATATCGGCCCCTAGGCTGCTTCCCTGGAACAGGAACCATCATAGGCCGAGGCTCAGCTCTCCCTCGGGCCCCTCTGAGAACGTTGTCTTCTGGTCAGAGGCACAGTAGCCTTGTCCCACTGAGGTAGAGCAATCTCTGGACAGCTGGCTGCTCACCACTGCCAGCCCACGGGCCACAGAAGACTAAGGCTCCTCTGTGGGGGTGGGGCGGCCAGCCCCCAGTGCAATCCCTCCTGAGTGGGCATACTCATTCGCGGGTAGGAGAAAGGGTGTTTTCTTACCTTCTGCGTTATTATCAAATCTTTCTTAAGTTTCCACTCACCTTGGGAATATGAAGACCACCCAGATTTTCAAGGGTATAGCGGGGAGACACATAGAGACAGTTACAGAACTGCAGGGCGTGTGCTGGAGCTGACGTGGGGGAATGGGAGCTTGAGGAGTTGGGAGTCTCCCTGCAGGGACAGGGAAGGCCTCAGGGAGAGGAGGGCTTGCCCGTGGACTAGGTTGCTTTCTAGATGGAGGGTGTGGCTCATGCAGATGCACAGGGCTTGAAAGACACATGGCTTGCCTGCTCCTAGCCAGGGTTTCTCCATTCCTGAACAAGGCCGGGCCTTGCTGGGCCTGGAACTGGGGCTTGTGCCATTCTATGTCTGGGTGGGGCAGACACCAGAAGCCTACTCTCTGAGAAGCCACCCCCTCCACCTGCTGGAAAGATGGTTTCTTCAGGGTGTTGTCTTTTCACGTCTCCATGTCACCCAAGCTGGAGCCCTGCTGCCCAGGGCTAGGTCTGAAGAGGTGCTCATAGTCATGACTCACCAGGGCCTTTCCTGTGTGCCAGGGAAAGGCAAAACATACTTACAGATGCGCTGAGAATACTGACTGCTCACCAGTTCTGAGCACTTGACTTGTATTATCTCATTTAATTCTCTCATCAACCCCGTGCATGAGTACTATTATTAGCCTCATTTCACAGAGGGGGAAACTGAGGCATAGAGGGGTTACATCAGCTTGCAAGGCCCAAGGTTACACAGTAAGTGGTGGACACCAAGTCTGGCTCCAGACACTACACTTAACTGCTCCACTGTGCTGTCTCTTGTCAGCGTAGGATGGAGGTATCCTGGGTGAGTGAACTCTCCCTCTTCATCTAGTCATAAGTACTAAGAGAATGGAGGTAGGCTCAGTCCCTGTCCTTGCAGAACTCAAGGGGACACAGGGTTATCTGGGAGACATGGTCATGTGAGCAGATCACAGTATACAGAATATGAGTTTAAAGACAGGTACACTGATGCTGTGAGAGCACCGAGGGGGGGAGCATGGTGGTAGGGGCAAAGTCCAGGAAGGCTTCACAGAGGAGGTGACATTTGAGCTGACTTGAAAGGTAAATGGGAATGTTAGGTGACCAAACCCAAGGGGCGGTGGCCCCTCCAGAGTAAGGGAACTGGTAGGAGATATGAAGCTGGAGAAGTGGAGGTGGGGAGCAGCCCCAGAAGGAACCCCTGCTTAGCTAAGCAGTAAGGAGCCATCAAGAAAGTAAATGGGGATTAGAACTATAGCTTCAGGCCTGGCTGTCTTATGCAGGTGGAGGAGAGCTGCAAGGAGCCCAGCAAGGGGCCTCCTGGGCAGTGTCCAAGTGAGAGATTGCCCCGCCACTTCAAACCCTCCAGCCCATCAAGGGAGGGTGGTCTTGGGTCTCTCCTGCACTGACTTCCCCTCAAGGGCTGTTGGTTTGTTCTGATGATCTCAGCAGTTTCCCAGAGAGCAGGATGTTCAAGCTTGTTGTGCTTCTGAGATAAGGGGACGGATGAAAGCAGGGATAAACCCCAGGGCCCAGCGGAAGCGTCTGCAGATCTCTGAGTCGGCCCTTCGGGAAGCAGCAGTGGTGGGCCAGGAGTCCCCACCCTCCCATCCCCACCTCTACAGGAGACAGAGGGGTGGCCTGGTCCAGCCTGGAGGGACCAGTGCCTGGTGGGGGCGACAGAACACTGCATTTCCTCAAGTCCAGAGTGTGTGTGTGTGTGTGTGTGTGTGTGTGTGTGTGTGTGTGGGAGGGGAAGTATCTTTAATCCTCCACTAATTTGCTGTGTGACTTAGGCAGGTTGCTTTGCCTCTCTGGGCCTCAGTGTTTACATCAGTAGTACAGGGTGGGAGTGGAGAATAATAATACCTGGTTTGTAGGCCTGTGTGAGGAGGGAAGGAGGTGAAGGATGTGATCTGTTCATAGACTGCAAATCACCATGCCAGTGGGAAGGCTCTGTGCAGATGTGGCCTTTGTTCCTGGGGCCATGGCCAGAGTGGAGAGACTGGTACACATTGACAGGGCCTAAGGCTGCAGCAAAAGGGCCCAGCTCTGGGGTGGAGCCTACCCTGCTCCGAGCTCCCCACCGCTTTGTGCCTCAGGCTCTGTGATGTTGGACAGGACACTTTCCCTCTCTGGGCCTCAGGTCCCTACCAGCATGAAGAGGGCACTAATCCCTGCCTGGCAGGCTTGGCTACAGACTGGGGAGAAGGGGGGCGCATTCGGGTGGGTGCCTCCTGGGCCAGCCCCCGACCCCACATGACCCGTCTCCTGCTCTGCTCCTCCAGTGGGAGCGCCTCTGGTTCCTGCTCCTCACGGTCACCTTCGGCCTCACGCTCACCTGGCTCTACTTCTGGTGGGAAGTCCACAATGACTACGATGAATTCAACTGGTGAGTGGGGCAGGGGATGAGGCCTGGGTCCCGGGCATCTAGTGGCTGGGGGAGGGGTATTGGAGTTTGAGCCTCTCTCCCAGGCTGGTCCTCAGAGGTCTGCCATCAACTCTGTGTGGCTTTGGGAGCAGGGTCCTCTGGAAAGACAAAGCCCAGCAGGAACTGAGATCAGCTGGGGAGGACATTGAACTCCTTCCTGGTGCTATCTTGGAAAATAGGAATGGAAGGCTGGGCAGGGCTCAGCAGGGGGCTGGGGCCTCTAGCCCCCTTTGTAGACAAGAACTCCAAGGCCCAGAGATACAGTGGCCTCAGCAGAGGAGATGGCCCATACCCCAGGCCTCTTAACTCCCTGAGCAGGGCCTTGGGCAGGGCTGGTGGATGCCGTGGTTCTGGGACAGCTCAGGTTCTTTGTGAGCACCAGCCTCAGGTCCAAGGGCAGGGCCGCCTGAGTGCTGTACCTGGATACAGGAGGGTACCTGTTTCTTCCTCACCCCTGCCTCCACTTGTTAAACAGTGCAGGGGGGAGGGGAGGAACCCTGGGTTCTAGTGAGAACTCCTTCATTGACAAGTGTAGCTACTAAGGCCCAAGTTCACACCGTCAACTGGGGGCAGAGTTGGGGCTTGAAAACCAGACCGCCTCTTCCCCATTCAGTGTTGTGTCTTTATTTTGGTCAGAAGTTCAGGTCAGTATGATTGTGAGCAAATCTTTGGTCCTCTCTGAGCCCCAGTGTCCTCTTCTGTAAAATGGGCTAACTCTGACCTCATCAGCTATTCTGGAAGGTGAAATGAGATGAAGGACTTGAGAGGGCTCAAAGCTCTACCTAAGCTTGAGGGCTATTTCCTGGGAGGCCCATTCTCTAACTGGAAGGTGGCCATGATGTTAGAATTGGGGATTTCTAGGGCTCCAGGCTTCTAATGGGCCATGGTTCTGGGATTCCATGATGATCCTGATTCTGTTCATGGAGTTGGACATACAGCCCCCTCTGTATGACCGTAGGCTGCGCCTCTGTTATTAATGAGCACAATAAAGGACTCGCTGCTGTCCCACCCAAGCCTGGCAAGAGGAGCCTCAGCCCCAGCTGAGCCCCAGAGGTGGCCTCTGGCCTTTATTAAATGCTATAAATCAATTACTCATCCTTGTAGGTATCCACAGCACAGGCACTGTGGTGGGTATACAAGAACATTCCTTGTGGGCCCTCAACTGCAGACCTTGGATAGTTCTGCTGAACTGGAGGTTCGCTGCCTGGGAGATCATCAGGTCCATCCCCATCATGTTCATATGGGGAAACTAAGGCTCAGAAAGGGGCAGGACTCACCTGTGGTAGTAACAACCAGTTAGTACCAAAAAGACACACTGAAGACAGCCTGAGGAGACTGAGGCTCAGAGAGGTTAAGAAGCCTTTCCAAAGGCACACAGTAAAGTGCAGACAGCTCTAGGACAGTGACTTGAGCCTGACTGACTGTATCATGCTGTCTACAGACCTACCCCCTCTTCCCTGAGAGTGAGCTCCTGTCACTGGGTCCCTCAAGAAGAGGATGGGTGCCTGCCCTGTCAGGGAGGCTGCGTGGGACTTAGGGATGGCCTGAACGCCTGCCTGTCATCTCAGTTTCTTGAAGTCGGTGCTGGGTTTTGGGACAGCCTGGCCCGGCCCTGTGGTCTTGAGAGTCTGGAGAGAATGAGTGAGACCCAGGTGGTCAGGGCTGGAGGACAAGAGCCAGGGAGGGGCCGTCTGGGCTGTTGCTGTCCAGGAGGGTTCCCTGGCAAGTGAGTGACAAGTGGAGCCAGAACATTTTTCAGGAGCAGTTACCAGGAGCAGGTCCCACCCCTCTCTGGGCCTCAGTTTCCCCAACTGTACAGTAGAAGAGTACACTGTGATCTTCCAGGCAGTGGATTTTCCTCTGGAGTCTGAGGGTGAGAGCCAGGGAAGGGCCGGGGACAGGCGCCTTCAAAAGTGTACTCCCTTTAGTCCTATAATTCTAGTTGTAGGAGTCTACCCTAAGTAAATAATTACTAGTACAGAAAGATACGTGCAAAACTTTCTTTTTTGTGTTAGTTTGTAATAGTGAATAATTGGAAAGAGTTAATTGTCATTAATAGGAGGTTGGCTACAGATGGTGCACGAATTCAGCAGACCACGTGGCTGTTGAAAATCACATTTCCTCGGGATTTTTACTCACCTCTGTAAATGCCTGTGTTAATAAGAAGAGAATTAACTACTTACCACATGCCTCCCCACCCTCAAGTCATCCTCAGGAAACCCTGTGAAGGGAATTTTATCAACTCTAAGACTCCTTATTTTCACATTTTAACATTGAAATTGAAATGAGTGTCACAATTGATGGCATTTTAGGATTGGTGAAGCCTGTTACCTCCACAGGGACCTATAAGCTAGTAAGAGGCAGGGTGGGCATTTGAATCCGAGGGGACCTCCCTCCAAAGCCCAAACTCTGACCACTATGCTATAAGCAGCAGGTCCCGGCTTTGCTGTTCATACAAATATATAAGCATAGAGGGGGACCACTGGGAGAAAAGTCAGCTCAGTTTGGGAAACGGTGATTTCTGGGCCGTAGAATTATGGGGACTGTTGATTTCCTCTTTATGCTGTCGGCATGCCCGGTGTCCACCATGAGCCCTTGGCAGGCCTGTCTGATGATCAGGGGAACAATAGCATCATTACAGAGGGGCCAGGGCCTGGCCCCTGAGCCTGGCCAGCCCGAGGGAACATCCTGGTACCTGGTAGAGGTCTGACCCTGGCCCCCTCCCCTCCTGCAGGTACCTCTACAACCGCATGGGCTACTGGAGTGACTGGTCCGTGCCCATCCTCATGACCACAGCCACCGCCTTCACTTACATTGCCGGCCTCCTGGTACGTGGGACTGGCCCCGCTCTCAGGGAGGGAGATTTGGCCTTTGCGGGGCTGATGGGGGAGGCCCACCCTGGCCTAAGGAGGGAAGCTGGCTTTTCCCTTCTCTCTGGCTGCTGCGCCTCAGGGGTTGGTTCCTTCGAGGTGGAGGCCACCTTGCTTTTGCCCCATCCGGGAGTATTTCCCCCTGACCCAGTGAGAGCCATTGCTCTTAGGGGCCACTGCAGACTTTCTCTTCCAGGAACTTCTGCTTTGGTTCCTGCGCTCAGTACTCTATTCCCTCAGATTTGGGTCAATCCCTTTGTTGGACTGGGGGCTCGTTGGGGCCAAGAATCAAATGGACCTCAGCCTCATGGGCCTGGAACTCCTGAAACATTAATTGAGCAGTCCAAGTGCAATAGGGCTTAGTGACCGCTGAGGGAGAGATTCTAGAGGAGGGGCGGAGGCCTGGAAGAATTTGGGAGGAGGCCAGGCTTGGGCTGGGCTGGGCATTCCCATTGCCTGCTGCGAGGGTTTGCTGACTTTTCTGAGCCAGACCCAGGGCAGCAGCAGGGAGAAGGGTGTCTGGGGAATTGTCGGAAACCTTTAAGTTGCACATGGGGTCTGACCATCGCCCTGTGGGCCCCTCTTCAGGTCCTGGCACTATGTCACATCGCTGTGGGGCAGCAGATGAACCTGCACTGGCTGCACAAGGTAAGGGCTGCCTCCGCGAGGCCTGAGAGGGGAAAGGAGGCCAGATACATCATCCCTCCTCTGGGTCATGATTATAATTGTTCCAGTAGCTAACACTGACTACTCACTCTGTGCCCTGCACTGTTTCACAGCCTGGCCTATATTAACTCATTTAACCCTCACAGTAACCCTATGATGGAGGTACTGTTATCCTATTTTGCAGCTGAAAAAACTGAGGTACAAAGAGGTTAAGTAATTTGCCCAAGGTCTCCCAGTTAATACATGGAGGATCCAGGGTCCTGACCCTGTAGCCATGCAATTACTCAGTACGGGGCACAGCAGCGGCCCTCTGGTTGGGCCCTGCCTTGGGTCTCACCTCTCTTCATTCCTCAATGAGCTCATTCTAAAACTGATCCAGTCATGTTATTCCCAGCTTAGAGCTCCTCCCACCACTCATACTGCTCCCAGGATGATCCAAACTCCCCCACCCAGCACTGAGGCCCTGCATGACTTGGCCCCTGCTGATGTCTCCCAACTGCTGTCGTGGGTCAGTCACCCCCAGCTTTTGCGCTATGAGACATCTCTGGCCCTGCCAGCATGTCTGCCTCTTCTCCACTTTACCTCTTCGCTCTTGCCTCACTTTCTCTCTCTTTTGGACCCCTCCTTGGTTCCCTACCACCTGCACAGGCTGCTTGGACTCCCGCAGCCCCGGCAGGGCCCCCTACCACAGTCCTGAGCATCCGTGTTGGCCATTTCCATCTGGCTCCCTCACCCCAACCCTCCCCAGTCTGGGAGCTTCTTGTAGGCCAGGATTGGCTTTGTCCATCTCTGTGTTCCCAGTGTCCACTCAGTGCTGGGCCTATAGCAAGGAGGCTTCATAGATTCAGAACCTCAGTTCTCTTGCTGTTCATCACATGCATGATGCTGAATGTATGTACCTGAGATGCTGGCTCTTCTTGAGGCCCCCGTGGGCCTAGTGGTGGCACAAAACTAACCGAGAGAGAGCGCTTCCCTCCCTGGAGCACCTGGGTCTTGGAGGCAGGGCTAGACCATCTCTTTTATTCCCAGAGGCTGGCTCAGTGTGGGCTTGCCATTCAGGAAGGGGCAGAAATGTCCAGAAATAACCATGAGCTCATGAGATGGGTTCAGAGTGAGTCTGAGGAGAAGGGCTTACTTCCAGCTAGAAGGAGGACATGAAGCGGACACTGGAAGATATATTGAGCTCGCGTTGGGCTGTGCAGTGGGAGGTGCCTGTGGGCATCTGGGGGCCTTGGAGATCAGGTGCTGGGGAGTCAGGCTGGGTGACTGAAATCTGCCAGCAGCCCAGGTGTCCCACCTTCCTCCTACTTATCACTCTATCGGAAGGTCTCCTCTGGGCTTGTGAAGTCTCCTCTGTGAGGCACTTTTATCTCCTGGCTGCAAAGCTAACACTTGAAAGAACTGCACCAGATGGCACCTGGGTGGGGCTGGCACACACCGTGGTCACCTCCTCTAGATCATGCCTGGTTCTCAGCAGGTCACATCTGCTTGATCCTTTTGGAGAGGCCTTGGAGGCACTGAGCCAGCAGGGGTGGCATATCACTGCAGGGAGGCTTCTCCTGGGAGGGGGAATCAGGTCCCTTCATCTGCACTGGTGTCAGCTCTGCCTTCCTCTCCGCTCTGCACCTCCCACAAGATCTCAGCATGAGGAAGGTCCTTCCAGGCAGAGCTGAAGCATAACTGGACATGTTGCACCAAGAGGGAGGCAGTTCCCTGGGGCTCAGAGTTTTCCAGTAGGGGTTGGGCACTCTCCTATTTTGTTTCCAAGATTCTATCATTTGATTAGAAGATTCTAAGGAATCCTTATTCTTTTTTTTTTTTTTAATCCTTGCCTAAGGATATTTTTTCCATTGCTTTTCAGCGAGAGTAGAAGGGGGGGAGAGAGAGAGAGAGAGAGAGACATCGATTGGTTGCCTCCTGGACTCGAACCTGCAACCCAGGTACGTGCCCTTGGCTGGAATCGAACCCGGGGCCCTTCAGTCTGAGGGCCAACGCTCTAACCACTGAGCAAACTGGCTAGGGCCCCTTATCTTTTTTCTGTTTTAACCAATTTTTGACTTTCTAATACACTGACATGGTTCAAAATTAGGAAGGTACAAGAAAGTACACAGTGTAAGCCTCCCTACTACCTCTCCAAAGTATTTCAAGTATATCCAAATACACGTATATACTCCCTTTCTCCTTTGCTTTATTTTTTAAAATATATTTTTATTGATTTCAGAGAAAGGAAGGGAAAGGTAGAGAGAGAGAGAGAAACACCAATGATGAGAGAGTCATTGATCGGCTGCCTCCTGCATGCCCCCGACTGGGGATGGAGCCCGCAACCCGGGCACGTGCCCTGACTGGGAATTGAACTGTGACCTCCCGGTTCATAGGTTGACACTCAGTCACTGAGCCACGCCGCCCAGCTAAACACAAGCCCGCTATACCCTCCATTCCGCATGTTAACAAAACTCTTGTAGCTCCTTCCCCTCGGTGCATTGAGAGCTTCCCATTGCCACCCAGCCCCTGCTCCTGTTCCTGGGTCTAACCCTGGGTCCCGGGGTATCTAGCGGACCCTTGTTGATGAGCCTGATGACATCCCAATTGCTTTTAATTCATTGTCAGGACCATGTGGCAGTGACCTGGGTGGGAATTTCGGGGTAAAGAGTGTATACTTTAGTAATTGTGATAGTTCTTGTCAAATCACCTCTTTGCCAACACCAGTAGTTCATGCTCCCTCGCAGGCTATGGTTGTACCTATCAAATCGCCCTGGCCCGTAAGGTGTTCCAAGATGTCTCGACTTTGCCGATGGGTGGGTGAAAATGGTCCCTCAAGCATAGTTTTGATTTGATTTCCCTGACGATGCCTTAGATTCAACATCTTTCATGTGCTTGAGTCACTTGCATTTTCTTTTCCGTAAACTGTCTCTTCATATCTTTTGCCCTTTTTGCTACAGGATTTGCTTTTTGCTTGTTAATTTGCAGGAGCTCTTTATAGATTTGGAAAATTGGCCCTTTGGCTGATGAACTGCAAATAATTCTTCCAAGCGTGTCACTCCGCCTTTGACTTTGTTCGTTGTACTTTTACCATGGGAACTTTTTTATTCTTAAGGACGTGAATCTGTCATCTCTTTTTATCGCTCCTCACTGTCGGGGCCTTTCCCATTCCAAGATTATAAAAGATTTCTCTATGGTATTATTTGGTAATTACATGTTTCTACTTTTTTAACATTGAAAATTTTTATCTTTTTGGAAGTTATTTTCAGGTATAGTATGATCTTACTTTGTTCTTCTCAGACGGCCCCCTCTGTTCCTATCATCTGCCCTTTCCCTTCTAATTGGAGATGCCACTTTTATCATATGCTAATTTTTAAAATCGATTTAGATCTGTTTCTGAGCTTTTTATTTACTTTCATTTATCTCTCTGGTTTTATACCAGTATCATTCTGCTTTAAATACTGCAGTTTCATACTGTGTTTTAATCAAGATCTTTATTTAGAGAGTCTCTGGTCCCCCCTCCCCCACCCACCCACACGAGTCCTGAGTAGAGGAAGGCTGGGGGACAGAGATGCCAGGACCTGTCAGGCACTGCGCTCATCCTAATAGCCACGACCATCAGTTACTGGGCACTCACTCTATGGCTCAGGCACTTTCCACACAGTATTTCATTTACTCCTTGTAATAATCCTGTTTATCTGATATTAGGCCCACTTTGAAAAATTATACCACTAACATTTAGTAAGTATTTACTATTTTGGTGCCCACCACTGTGCTAAGCATGTCCCTTGTATTTTCTCATTTATCTTCCCCAGTACCCACTAGGGAAGGCACTCACTCTCCCCGTTTCACAGCTCAGGAAACATGCTCTGAGAGGCTCACCTCCCCCATTAGGCAGCGGAGCCGGGGTTTCACTGGTGGGTATACTTAAGTGTGTCCCAAGCCCTGGCCAACCAGCTGCCACAGAACCCAGATCCCAGCCTCGTCCAAGAGGCCAACCTGTGGCATCTTTGCAAGGCTGGGTTCCAACTCCTCTTGGGTGCCAGCACCCAGGCAAGGCTCACTGAACAAATAGATATACCTCCTGTATCCCGATCCTTCCCATTGTCCTCGCAAACCACAGTCTCACCAGCACTGAAAACCAAAGACTGCGTTCTCCGGGGACCGTGGGCTGCCCCTGGGCCTTCTGGGTGGGGTTTCTCCTTTCCAGGCAGATTTGAGGAACAGTGGTTACACTGTTGGGATTCAGTGCTGTTCTTGTGGCTTAAGAACGCCTGTTGGGGGGAAATCCCACAGACACTGAACACTGCAGCAATGCTGCTGAGCATAATGGTGCCACTACAGCAACTGCAAAACTCATAATAAAATTTTAATTGCATTAGGATGATGGGGAATTCGTTTTATTGCAAGTATTTCCACAAGCAATTAAATATTGCAATAAGATGCTCTCAGAAATGACCCTTCAGAGACCCTTGCTGTGCCCAGGGAGGCAGGGCTCCTGTGCATTGAGGGGGAGTCTCAGGGATGGCTAGGACACGGCTCGGCCTCCCGCCACTGCAGCATGACCTCTGGGACAGGCAGAACGGGTTCTGGGTCCAGATCCACCCCCTCAAAGCTACATGGCCAAGCAAACCCTTATGGTCTCTGAGTTCAGTTTCTCTATGTATGAAATGAAGATAATTCCTCACCTGGGACGTTAGGAGGATACACAGGAGGAAAAATGGAAGTGCCTCCCACAGACCCAGGCACACACGGGCCCTCCGTGGGCCTGCGTTTCCCGACGGTCAAGTCAGTCTGCGAAGGCCCCACCTGTCTCAGCCTTATTACTGTTTCTTATTGAAACATTTGTTTCCAGGCTGATGGGCTGCAAAGGAAAACTTCATCCCAGGCAAGAACGAATCTTCCTTGCCTGGCAGGGAGCCAAGATGGGTTGGCCCGTCTCTGCCCTCACCATCTAGAAACTCATTTAGAGCTTGTACTATCATTGGAGGGTTCTCAGAGCGCTGCTGAGAGGGGCTAAGAAAGGCACTGAAGGAAGAGAGAGGGGTGGGGGCCCTGTTGGCAGAGAGGACAGCTTGAGGCAGGCCTAGGAAGTCAGTGGGGGCAGGGTGTGGTGGCCTGGGCTAGCCTGTTATAGAGAGCGGGGTAGGGGCTTTGGGGTAGAGCTGTGATCTGGGCATTACCGAGGCCTGCCTGGCAGTGCAGGGAGGTGTGGAGGGTGAGTGCCACAGCTCAAGGGAGCAGGGGGGTTCTGGGGACTCCCTTAGTTTGGAGGAGCACCTGACATTGCATGAGATGTTTCACATCCCATCTGTCCCCAGAGATCTCTGTCCTTGAAGGTTCCATCTAGCAGAACTGTGCTTGCTTTCTCCAGCAGGCGGCTGTGAGGGCAGCCCTGATGACACCTTAGAGGCTAGAAGGTCAGAGGCTGGGGCTGAGAGCAAGCCTCTGCCATGGGGCTGGGGCGGGTGGGGCAGGACCCTCCCTCACCTCTGCTTGCTCAGCCTGAAGGGCCACCTTGAGCTTGGCTGGCTGGGTATAGGCTGGGCTGGGTATCAGGCTCCCCTGGCTCCTCAGCCTCCTGCCCCTGTGATCCAGGCAAGTCACCCTTCACCCGAAAGGTTGCTGGCAGGGCTGGGGAAGGCCTTGGATGTGACCTACTGGGCCCAGGAGACACCCCCTCTCCAATTTGCTGGGTGTCTTTGCTCCTCACACCTTCTGTGGGGCTGTGCCCTGGGGCTTCACCTCTGCCTTGCTCCATCGCCCTCCTACCTCCCCACCCTTCTTTCTGTCTCTCTTGGTCTTTGTTCTCACGGGTCTGTCTGCCTCCTGCCTCTGCCTCTCACTGTCACCTGTCTGGCTGTCTCAGGCTTCTTTCAGTCTGTGCCCGTCTCTCTCCCGCTTCCCCCCTTCCCTGCTTTGCCTGCCTCTCTCGCACTCTCTATCCCTTCCCCTCAGTCTCTCAGTCTCTCCCTCTGCCTCTCCCTCTGCTCTCCCTCCCTCAGACACAGTGGGGACCCTCAGGCTGTCCAGCCACACCTGCTCTGACCCCTTGTCTGGTGGCTCTTTCCCCTTCCAGATGGGATTGGTGGTCATCCTGGTGTCCACAGTGGTGGCCATGTCGGCCATGGCCCAGCTGTGGGAGGAGGAGTGGGAGGTGCTGCTGATCTCCCTGCAGGTAAGTGGGGGGAATGCTTCCCCCAAACCCTCAAAAGAAGGCAACATCCTTTTATTGCTTTCATTTCCTCAGACCAAGACCCAGAGGCGGCAGGGAGGGGTCCAGGTCACAGCAGGTCAGAGGAGGGAGGGTGCTATAGCTCAGGGTCCCTGGACTCCCGGTGTCCTCCAAGAGTTCCCTGCCCCTTGGCTAGAGCTGGGCCATTGGGATGTTGGTGAGCAGAGGGTCTGGCATGGCTGGGAGTCAGCCATCCCTCTTGTCCTCCCACCCAAGGGCACAGCTCCGTTCCTGCACATGGGGGCCCTGGCCGCCATCACCGCGCTCTCCTGGATCGTGGCAGGACAGTTCGCCCGGGCAGAGCGCTCCTGTAAGTACCACCGGGTGAGACCTGTCCCCCACCATGCCCTCCAAGTACCAGGCCAGCTCCGTACTGCCCTCACCTAGATGTCACCTGGTGCCCTTGGGAGGAGGTAGCGCCTTTGCTCTCGGTGTGGGGGGTTCTGTTCGGAGTGGCCATGGGTTCCAGGGAGGGCTGCAGCCTCAGTCAGCTTTGCTGTTACTTCTTCTGCACCTGTGTCTGTGCGTCTGCGTGTGAGTTAGAGGCCAGGGTCACCTTTCCAGCAAGAATAGGGGCCGCCCTTAGTGCAGGGTCCCTTCAGAGCATGTGTGTCCTGAGAGCTAGAGGGAAGAGGGGTCCCCACAACCTGCCCAGGGCTCACAGTCGGGCCTGGTGGGAGCCGGATGCCCACTGGGCAGTGCTCACACCTGTGTCTGCAGCCTCCCAGATGGCCATCCTCTGCACATTCTCTGCTGTGGTGTTTGGCCTCTACCTGGCCCCTCTCACCATCTCCTCTCCCTGCATCATGGAGAAAAAGGACCTGGGCCCCAAGCCTGCCCTCATTGGCCATCGCGGGGCCCCCATGGTGAGTGCCACCTGAGGGCACTGACAGACCGGGGTGGGGGTGGAGTGGGGAGCAGAGCTGCCATTCTAGGGGGAGATAAGCGAAGACCTATCTCCTTGTAGGGAGGGACTTGTAGGGAAATGAATATAATACATGTAATATAATAATAGCAACACTGTTTAGCCCTTTTTGGGGGGGCGGTATATGGGGAGGGCTGATGAGAAGGCTGGAGAAGTTGGATGGGATCAAGTCCTGAGGTGGTGGGTTGGCGGGTCTCGCATGGCTGGGAGTCAGCGGCCGCTCTTACCCCGCCACACAAGGGCACAGCTCCGTTCCTGCACGTGGGCCTGACTCCCAGCCATGCCACAGAGAGGGCTGCTGGGTGGGGTAGAGCCCGGCCTGCGGGCTGTGGCCAGGCAGCAGGGGAACTGCCAGCTCAGGGCCCACTGCTACAGGGAGGACTGCTAAAGTTGAACTGGGTTGAAATGGAGAGAGGAAGGAGTCAAAGTCAGCGACTGCTCCTCTGCTGATGCCCCTGTGACCCTGAGTGACCCGCCCCTCGAGGGGGCATACTCCAGAGCCGGCTTCCTCGGCCTTGTGGCAGCTATGGGAGCCCGGACCAATTCCATCTTCCCTGTGCCAGTTTCCTCATCGTGTACCACGAGATCATGAGAGTGCCCGAGCCGGAGGGCCAGCGAGGCGGGACTTAGCACGTGTGACGCCTGGTAGACGGTCCTGTTTCTTAGGCAGGCCCTCCCCCTTCTCTGGACCAGGGTTTCCTCACCTTGAACGTGGGTTCTCAACAGAGGCAGTACCACTCCCCACCCCCGGCGTGCTTGGGGGCTTTGTGAGAGCTTTTCCGTGGTTGTCACAGTGACTGGGAGTTCTGTGGTGTTGAATTTCAGGGTAGCCCAGGTAGCCTCACAAAGTAACTTTTAAAAGGAGATGTTGACGCCCTGGCTGGTTTGGCTCAGTGGTTAGAGCGTCGGCCTGCGGACCGAAGGGTCCTGGGTTAGGTTCCGGCCAAGGGCACGTACATCGGCTGCAGGCTCGATCCCCGACTGGGTTGGGGCTCGTGCGAGAGGCAACCCGTCAGTGTGTCTCTCTCACATCAGTGTTTCTCTTTCTCTCCCCCATTCCACTGTCTGAAAAGCAATGGAAAAAATATCCTCAGGTGAGGATTAAAAATTAAATAAGTAAATAAATAAATAAACGGAGATGTTGAATCTGATGGGGCTATGAATTACCTTAAGATCCTCCCCCTATTGCATGTGCTGGGTGTTGTGTCCATTTCCTAGATAAGGCCCAGAGACCTGTGCCCCTGAGCAGGACCCATGTGCCCTCCACCACACCCCATTTTGGTCACAGCACCTGGAGGCAATGAGCTGGAAAGGCCATGGCTCTGGATTTGAGTCCAGTTTTGCCATATGCTGCCTGTGTGTCTCAGGCAGGCACCTGTCCCCTCTGAGCCCGTCTATAGTGAGGATACAGAAGCACAGCCTTCCCAGGCAGTGGGGCTCCTCTTTTCTCAATGACCCAGATACCCGCCCGCCGCTCTAGAGGCCAGGGGACAGGAGAGGGTGCTGAGGTAGGGGAGGAGGGGTGAGGGGAAGGAGCAAGGTGGCCCAGCATGGATTATTTTTTAGTAGAAAAATTTCAATCAGGGACATGGAAAGAGTAGTATAATGAAGAATGGCACAATGAATCTGATACCACCTTCAGCATCCATCACTTCTTTGCCATTCTCGTTTCATCTCTCCCTACTTTTCTTTTCCTGCTGTAATATTTTAAAGTGAACATCATATAATTATAACACCCAACCAAATTAATAATTCCTTAATATTATCTAATATTAAATCCATGTTCAGTTTTCCTTTATTATCTGAAAAATATGTTTATAGTTGAGTTGTTAAAAATCAGGATCCAATGGGGCCCAGCCAGTGCATCCGGTTGACATGTCTTCTAAGAATGTTTTAGACTGTAACAACCCTCTCCCTTTTTTTCCCATATGCTGTTTATTTGTTGAAGAAACAGTCATTTGCCCTGTAGAATTTCACACATTGTGCATCTGGCTGATTGCATTCTTGGGGTGTTTTTTGAGGGGCTGGCGTAGGCATAACTCCCCCTGGTGTCACTGTGAATGCTCGGGATGCTCATGCGTGTCTCCCTGTGGGAGGTTCTGACTCTGGGTCCAGACATCTGTGTATGATGAACCCAAGTGCCCATCCCTGTCTTAAGACTGTGTCCACGTGCCCTGGGTGTGTCCTCCCTATGTGAGTGTGCCTGTGTGTGTATGTGCATGTGCACACTTTAATATTTGGTCGGACTAACTCCAAAGCTTAGACTCTTAACCACAGTGGCCTGCCCACTTGAGTTTGTGACTCCCCCCGCCCCCAACACACATTCTTGACAGCAGAACATGTGGGCTTAGGCCTGAGGCAGTGGGAGCCCTGATATGGGGATTACGAAGTCACCTCAGAATCCCACATACTTCTGGGGGCCCTCCTAGAGTTCCAGGACTGGCCAGGGAGGGCCAGCTTTCCATGCCTCTTTCTCTAAGAGGGCAGCACTTAACTAGGGAGACCCAAATTGAAAAAAAGCCTCCAGAAAGAGACTGCCCTTCCAAACACTTCCTCAGTCTATCCACATTCTACCTTCTGCAGCCCCAGCCCAGGCAGGAGAGAGCAATGGTATCTCTTGAGTAGTCACTCGTGGAGGCCTGGCCACAGGACATTTAGAGATGAGATGGGTGGGAAGCCCACGCCTCTCTCTAGATGCCTCTGTGGCCCTGCTCCACCTCTGGGTGAGGTCTCACACAGCCCACTTGACTGGGAGATGGCACGTTCCCCAAGGCTGCTCTGCACCAGGGAAAGGGCAAGAGAGAAACTGATATTATAAAGACTGCTGATGTCTGTTATCTCACCTATGAGCTTGATAACAGCCCATTTTATAGCTAAAGAAACTGAGGTTCCAAAACATGAGGTGATGGCCCAGGACTGGGAAATGGAATTGCTCCTTTGCAGCTCCAATGCCCTTTCTGTGCCATGCTGCCTCCCAGAGAAGGGGATTGTTACATGTTGGGGAACAGCATGGCCAGATGGAGAAAGAATGGGAATGAGTATGTCTTGGTGGTAATGAGATCAGCCGTGGGGACCCTTTCCACCCCATCCCTCAGTCAGGAGTCCTCCCTCCTGGTCTTCCTTGCCTGGCTCCTGGTCCAAGCCCAATCCTTGGTGTGGTGCTGACCCCCAGTGGCAGTAAAGAGTATGACAGGGTCCTCAAACCTGATAGAACTAGGGAGACTTAAAATCTCCACTCTCCCAAATGGAAGGACCTTCAAAGAACAGTGACTGTGCTTTCTCAAGGAGTAAATGGGGAAACTGAGGTCTACAGGAGAAAGAGATGCGCCCAAGGTCACAAAGCTGGTTAATGGTAGAGTTAGGGTTAGAACCAGGCTCTGTTGATGTGTATACTATAAGGTTAGCAGTTGTCATTTATTAAGTTGTCATTACTTATTTTACGTCAGGCAACATGCTAGGGAATTTTAATCCGTGTAACTGTCTTGGAGATGATCCTGTCATTTTCTGTATAGATGAGGAAACTGGTCATCCTCTGAAACTGCCACCTATCTACCCTCCTCTCGCTCCAGGATCTCTACCTGGACTCAGGGAATTACAATGGGAAAACTTGGCATTTGGCCCCAGCCCAAGACTTCCATAAGGCAGAGGGCTGCAGAAAAGCCCTCCCACCCCCACTTTTATATACGTCACCACTAACCACCCCTGCCTCTCACTCTCACCCAAAACCCCTGCAAGGCAGGCAGCATTTAACAGATGAGGAAACTGAGTTTCAGAGAAGCCGTGTGGCTGCCCCTCTTACATAGCTATTGCTTGGAGGAGTTGGAATTAGAACCAGGCCCAACATGGAGAATTTCCTATTGGCTGGGGAAGTGTACATCAGCTAAATCTCAGCTCCCTCCTCACCACCCCCTTTCCTGGCAGCTGGCCCCAGAGCACACGCTGATGTCCTTCCGGAAGGCCCTAGAGCATAAGCTGTACGGGTTACAAGCTGATGTCACCATCAGGTAGGTGTTGGGGTTGGGAGGGTGGTACTGGCCCTCACCCCATCCCCACTGCATCCACATCTGGGTCTCTGCTTGAGAAACCTCAGGTCCCAGAGCCTCGGAGATGGGAGGGCAGAGGCTTGTATTATCCACTGCAGGGCAGGCACCCTGTTTGTGACAATAAATCTTGTGCCAAACTCCAGGATATAAAATAGAGAAAAGAACAGGGGCTCTTGGTTCAAACAGGGCTGGGGGGTTGTGACCTAGAATCCTGCCACAGAAGATGACCTATATGAAGGACTAGATCTCAGACAGATGGAGCTCAAACACTCTGATAAGTGAAGTGAGAACATTGCAGAGTGATATATTCACTGTGATGTCAATTCTATTTTAAGAGACCATATTAAAATGACTTACACGTTTTCTATGTGTGGATATATGTGTGTATTAGTATAAAGGGCAGGGAGAATCCACACCCATCTCATAACATACCTGTGAGAAGGGGAGAGGGGCAGGGCTACCATGTGTACAGGTTGTGTGAACAAGGGGTACCACTTGAGAGAACGCCTTCCCAGTGCAGGGATCATAGAATTATATATGTATCAAAACTTCCTAGTAGACGGTGGTACAATGCCTGAGGAAGGGAACACGGGGCCTTTTACTGTTTCAACGAAGGCAGCATATAGGCTTAGGCAGTGGCGATGGGGTGGGCCAGGATGGTGGGGGTTAAAATTTGTTGAAGGGGCCAGCTTTCGCACTGTTCTCATTATGGCATCACATGGACTAGGTTCTAAGCCAGGTTCCACCACTTACTGGCTCTGGACCTTGAGCTAGTTACTTCCCTCTCCCAGCCTCAGTTTCCCCATTATCAAATGAGGTAGCACCTACCTTCCCAAGTTGCTAATAGGCCCAGCCCCCATCTGACCCTCATAGAGAACTTGAAGGAGTCATCCACTCGCCCACTGCCTTCCCCGTGCTGACGGGGAACCTGAGACCCAGAGAGGGGCAGAGCCTGCTTGGGTCCTATGGTGGGTTGGTGTAAGGGGGTGGGGAGGAGTGTGTGTGGGGGGGTGATTGTTGTGGGCAGGTGAGGGGCCTGGACGGGCAGTGACCCAGTGGCCCCACCCTCCCGCAGCCTGGATGGCGTGCCCTTCCTCATGCATGACGCCACCCTGCGGCGCACCACCAACGTGGAGGAGTTGTTCCCAGAGCTTTCCCGCAGGCCCGCCTCCATGCTCAACTGGACTGTCCTGCAGAGGCTCAACGCTGGCCAGTGGTTCCTGAAGGTCTGGTTGTGCCTGTCCCAGTCCTAGGCATGGAAAGCACGGGCAGGGACCCCATGGAGTGAGAGGGCTGGGCAGCATCAGCTCGGGTGATCCCCACTCCCCAAGCGTCCCTCACAGCCAGGCTTGTTAGCAGCCCCCTTGGGCTCCTGCCACTGGGGCCCTAATATCATCATTGTCATTGCTTGTGCCAGTCTGTCCTCCTTGCCAGAAAAAGCTGTTGTTGGTAACAGTTAATAGTTAAAAGTGTCAACTCTGTAAAACTCTAGAGGGAAGTTGGTTCTCTGGTCTGAATTGTTACGAAAGGAGAAATGTGCTGGTGTCTGGGAGACAGTACAAGCAAATAATTCTCTTAGTGAGCAGGGTGTGGGGGAGAGGTTAGGGTTGGGGTGTCCTAGAGCCCCCACAGGGCCACAGCCATCAGTCTGCCTGACACGCATACATCAGTGGACACTGGCAGCTCAGGGGTCTTCATGCATCTAGCCAGGAAGGCACATGGAGGCCCCTAAAGGGCTGGTGAGGCAGCCATGTGTGTCCTTGTCTCTCCCAGGCGGACCCCTTCTGGACGGCCAGCTCCCTGTCACCCTCCGACCATAGGGAGGTCCAGAACCAGTCCATCTGCAGCCTAGTTGAGCTCCTGGAGTTGGCCAAGGGCAATGCCACACTGCTGCTCAACCTGCACGACCCTCCCCGGGAGCATCCCTACCGTTCCAGCTTCCTCAACATCACACTGGAGGCCTTGTTGCGCTCAGGCTTCCCCCAGCACCAGGTGAGACCTGGCAGCCTCGCTCCATGCAGCCGCGCCCCCAGGACTCCAGCATAAGCTCACCATGTCCCCTTTCCAGACCTCAGCTTCCACATCTGTAAAATGGGGGTAGCATGCCCCTCGCCTCCCTGATGGGGTCATCGTGGGGACAAGAGGGTAACAAGAAAGTCCTTTAAAATATACAAAGGGCAGGAACAAGTCTAGGTTCTCTGAAATACTGTTACTTCTAGGAAGCATTGCCCACATTCTTGTGGTGTAACATTTGGAGTTCGGGGAAATCTCACACCAACTTATGATGCACACTGCTGGTGGCCATGTGCAGAATAACTGACCTTTGGGTTATTAGTCATCATGACAAGGGTCTAGAGGGCAAGCTCCCTGGGTTGTTGCCAAAGCAATTCACAGCCTTGGCTGGGATCAAGTCACCCCCTGATCATGAGTATTATATGGAAGATTTCACCATGTGCCAGGTCCTGTCTCTTAAGCCTTCCAGGTGCTTTAGGAGGGGCAGACACTAAACCCATTTTACAGATGAGAAATCTGAGGCCGCCCCCTCTCTGCCTGCAGGTTATGTGGCTGCCTAACAGGCAGAGGCCCTTTGTACGGAAGATGGCTCCTGGCTTCCAGCAGACATCAGACTCCAAGGAGGCAGCTACCAGCCTGCGGAGAGGCCACATCCAGCGACTGAACCTGCGCTACACTCAGGTGTCCCTCCAGGAGCTCAGGTACTCGCCCCAGCTCACCCAGAGGAGGCAAAACTGACCTCCTCCATCCTGTCTCTCTCTCTCAAACACACACACATACCTGCACATCTGGGCAGATGGCTAGAAGCACCGGGGCTTCTGGTTCAAAGGGGAGACGTCAGGAGCATCAGGCAGACATGGGTTTGGCTCTGAATCGGGCCCTCTGGGAGGGAGAGTCCTTCCTCAGGGACAGTGGTGAGGATGGCATGATGCTTTACAGGCTCCCAGAGGCCCAGAGCCGTGGGCTGACCAGTCTGTTCCCTACCCCACAGGGACTACGCATCCTGGAACCTGAGTGTGAACCTCTACACAGTCAACACGCCGTGGCTCTTCTCCCTGCTGTGGTGCATGGGGGTCCCATCTGTCACCTCCGACAACTCCCACACCCTGTCCCAGGTGTCTTCCCCCATCTGGATCATGGTGAGTTGGGTACTGTTGGGGGGCAGAGGGCATCTAGGGGGAGCAGACTCCATCCTTGGGACTCTCTAGTGAGGTCTCAGGTTGTGGGGAGCGGTAGAGGATACAGGCTTGAGGCACGAGGAGGATCTCCTTAGCAGCGGGGTGGGCACTAAGGAGCTGGGAGATGGGAGGAACCTGGGCCTGACGCACAGGCAGAAAACATCACTTAAGGCCCCCGGAGAACAAGTGAACTACTACTTGGGTTTTTTGATTTGTTTATTTTCTTTTAAAGGAAGGGAAGGCATGATAAAAAGAGGGTAACAGGACAAGAATAGGGAACATTAAAATCTGCTGAGATTACAGAGAATCAAACCAGTTTTCAATTGGTTGACCAAGCACCTGCAGACAGGCCTGAATTCCAGTCCCAGCTCCGCCACTGGGGGGCTGGGGAGCCCTTGACCTCCCTCCTAGGCTCCCACTGCTACCTCTCTGAGAAGGTGAAAGGCAGGTAGAGGGTCTCGTTATGGCTGAGACAGTGCCAGGGTCAGTGAATCAGATCTAGGTCACAACGGTTAAGTCCATCCACCTGTCCAGTGTCCTTTAAGGCCTCCGAAGGCTCAGCCCAGAATGAGATGAAATAATACTGTGGCGGCAGAAGCAATGAGCACACCTGAATTTTGGGGTCACAAGAGTTGACCAACAGCAAGAAGAGCCCCCTGCCCCTTTCTACTGTCCCTGGGGGAAGCCCCATGGTCCACACCCTCCAGTGACACATGTACTCTTACACCCACACGATGCCACACACCTGCACACCAGCAAGCCATGTTGCACCCTCACCCTCATCTATTTCTTTCATTATTCACCTCTTGCTTTGATCCCCCTTAAGCACACAAACCCTCTAGACTCAACACCAACCACCTCTACCCTGAACCCCATACAGAACTCTTTTATCCTATGTACACACACACACACACACGCCCACAATGCCCAGAGCCCACGCCTCCAGGTCCTCCCCTGCCACAGACCCTCAGTCTGGAGCCCAGTGTGGACCGGCTGTGACTGGGGGCTGGCCATGGGCCATCTGTCTACAGCCCCCGGACGAGTACTGTCTCATGTGGGTCACCGCGGACCTGATCTCCTTCACGCTCATCGTGGGCATCTTCGTGCTCCAGAAGTGAGTAGGCTCTGACCACCTTCCTCGGCCTTCCCTTCCCCAAGGCAGACCTGACTCCCACCCCAGTCAGGTGCCCTTCCTCCTGAGCTGTGGGCCAGGAGAAGGCCTGACAAGATGGCCCATGCGGGGAGGATTCCCAGTGGCCCCCTCAGCCAGAGCTGGTAGCTTCTGGAATGAGCACCCATCTGGGAGCCCAGAGCCAGCCTCTGCCCTGATTTGCTGTGTGGACTGTGATGAGTTTCAGCTCCTTTGTGGCTTGTCTCCTCACCTGTGCTGGATCCCTACCAGCACTTGACATGCAGAGACCTCCCCACCCCTTAGACAACAGCTGGGACAATGGGTGCAGTGGGGAGGCGGGGGTGGCCCAGGAGAGGGTTGAGGGCCAGGCTGGGGCCCCAGCCCAGCCATGAATCAACGGGAAGGAGTTTTATTCTTAACTGACATTCTCTCTCTGTCCCATTCTGCTCTGACCCGGCGCATGTCCCTCCTCTCTACCCCCAATCTCCCCCTCTCTGCTGCACTCTGGCATCTCACAGCTATCACTTGATCAGGTAATTCTGGTGTGGTCTCCCTCCTCCTGTTCCTCTTTCTCCCTCTTCCTTGCCACCCCTTTCTCCAGTCCCTCTGCAAACCTGCACCAAGCCCTGTGCCTGGGTCAGGATCCCTTACCATCTCCCTCCCAGACACCTCCCTCGCCTGAAGCCTCCTTCCCTCCCCAGAATCATCCTCTCCCCTGCCATACTCCCTTCTCTTCCCATCTTACCGTGTGCGCCCCTCTGCTCTCTGTTCCTCCTGCTGTTTCTGCAGATGGGGAACAAGTGTTTCCTTGTAGGTTGCTGAGCTGGCCTCTCTCAGTACCAACACATCTTCCTCTGGGGAGAGGGCTCTGCCTGGGCACCCAGCCCCCCATGTCGCTTGCAGGGCCCACCCCACTGCTCAGTGCACGTCCTACCAAGTTCTGTCTCTCCCTTCCCATCTGTTGCCTTTCCCCTCTTTGGGTTTGCCTCTCCCATCACTCCTTCTATCTTTCCCTGGTCTCTCTCATCTTTTTCACTTTCTGTCTCTGTCTCCCCCATATAGTCTCTCCCACTTTCCCCTGGGGAGGGCCCAACAGCGGTTGAGCTTTCTGACCTAGATGTGCATGGCTCCAGAAACCCTGGTCTGACACTTTTCTTCTGGGGTTAATGTTAATTTCCAAGATAAGATGTGGGTCTTGGGGATCCAAGTCCTCCTTGGTCAAGCACCTTGTGCTCTCTTGGGTCAGGTGGCTTCACTGACCAGCTTCTAGGAGAAACTGCTCCCAGGCTGGGGTTCTGATTCCAGTCAACATACATTCACCAAGTCCTTTCTCCATTCCTGCAGTCAGCAGACATCCACATGTGCTGGCTGGTGCTGTGCTAGGGTCAGGCCACACATGGAGTCCAGCATGCTGCCTCAGTAGTAGAACAGACATGCTGGGCCTGCTCAACATACATCCAGGGCAGTGTCACTGTCCTCTGGGAGTCGAGAGGCCTGATGGAGAAGGGGACCCTGGTGCAGATCATTTCCTCATTCTCCCATTTATTCACTCAACAAGTACTTAGGGCCCCTGTCCCCTCCCCCACAGCAGGCATTGAGGTTGGTGCCAGGGGCACAGCCATAAATAAGAGACCCAACTGCTGGCCTCAAGGACATGTAGGGCTAGCCCAGCCACAGCACAAGTTGCCTTCCCCTCTGCCTCCGCCTCCTGCTTTGCCCTTGTCCGTCCGCTGTCCATTCACCCATCTGCCTGTCCATTTCAGCTGCACTGACCCCATCTGGAAACAACTGATTCCTTGTGGAGTCTGGGCTCCCTTCATCTACCCCAGCAGGGCTCAGTGCCCTGGGGGTTGGGTTGTTTCCAAGCTGACACCTGCTTCTCTTGGTGGGAGTGAGGGTGGGGGTCCAGTGAATCCTTCTGTTCAGGTTGTAGGAAAAGTCTTAGGCCAGGGATTTGGGGCTAGTTCAGAGGAATTACAACAACAAAAAATAGTGCCTGGCTCTGCCTGACCCCTGCATGCTCTATCTAGCACCCCCTCTCAGCCCATTTGATTAATTTTACCCCCAGTCCTGGCCTTGGGCATCAGAGGGATTGACTCCCCAGCCTACCCTCCCCATCAGGGAACATACACCCCACTCTTCCAGGGTTGTTGGAACAGAGTAAAGGAGACTGTATCCCAAGTCACTCTCGTGCCCTTGGCTCTGACCCTGTAAAGACCAGTTCTAAGCAAAGTCCCTGCCATCTCCTCATCCCTCTGCTTTCCTCTGGGATTCCCTCTGGCTTCACTCAGTCTGGTCATGATGGTACAGCTATAGGAGACATCAGTTGGAACTCCCCAAAATTGGTGTGTACCCCAGGGCGGGTCATCAGAGTCAGGTCTGCTAAGCCCTTCCCCGCCCCAAATTTATCCCCTCCACAGAGAGCCAGGTGCGTAAGTGGGAGCACCTGAGACAGAACTAACCAACTGACCAACCCAAAACATCTTCCTGGGCCACGGGGGCTGACCTGGGTTCTGGAGGTAAGAGGAAGGCAGGAAAACCCTGACTGAGAGTCAGTGGACTAACTCTAGCTCCAGGTCTGCCCATCACTGGGTCCCATCTGGATAGTAAGACGAGTCCTGCTGGTCTCTCAGGCCAGATTGAGAGAGGCTCTGGAACAGGGCAGGACCCCTGCTCCAGGGAAAGGTGGGGAAGGGCCTAATGCCCATGGGGCCATCTTTGCAGGTGGCGCCTGGGTGGCATACGGAGCTACAACCCTGAGCAGATCATGCTGAGTGCAGCAGTGCACCGGACCAGCCGAGATGTCAGCATCATGAAAGAGAAGCTCATTTTCTCAGGTAGGCAGCCCTGCATACAGGCTGAGGAACGCACTGGGCTCAGTCTCTATCCCACACATGCACACGATGTGTGCACACATAGCACATGCAGGCAGGGGCACGGCATGGACATACAGATGCCCACACATGTAGAGGCACACACACACAGAGGTGCACACCCTCCACATGCAGCTATGTTAGCCCCATGGGTGGTGGGCAAGGGTGACGTACAGGAGTGGGGTGGGGGTAAGAATCTGCTTTGAGGGCCTGTCCCTGTTTGCTTGGTTCATACAGGAACCCCAAATACTGATTTCATTGCTATTGTGCCAGCCCTTGGACATTCCCAGTCTGATGGAGGAGGCAACTATATAAGCGAGAACATGGGAAATTGGGTGTCACTAGAGCTCTAATAGATGAGGGTGCTGAAGCAGAGTGGGGTACGAGGAGGAAAGAGTGGTCAGAGCTCCCTGGGGCAATGAGGGTTTTGAAACCTACTTGGCAAGGCAGTGACATAGTTGAAATGGGAATAATAGCTAGGAGGGGCCTGGAGATGGGTATGAGGTCAGGTCAGGGCAAACAGAGGGAAGGAAGGGCATTCCAGGGTAGGAGCAACGTGTGTTCAGAGGTAGTGAGGGAGCAGTGCTTTCCAGGGCACTGAGAACTAAGTATCGTTCCATATGGCTTGAGGGGAAGGGTCTTTGGCTGGCTCACCCCAAGGTGGCTTGGGGTGGGGAGGTTCTTGGGCCCCTGAAGTGTGATCAGGAGCTTGGGCTTCATTCCGAAAGCAGAGTTGGGTCATGGGCAGATTTGTCTTTGGCTATTTTTGCAGTAGGGCTGTAACAAAGTACCATGAAGTGGGAGGCTTAAACAACAAAAATTTATTGTCTCAGTTCTAGAAGCTTGGAGTCCAAAATCAAGGTGTCAGCAGGGCTGAGAGGGAAGGATCTGGTCCAGGCCTCTCCCCTTGGCTTATAGATGGTCATCTTCCTGTTCACATGGCATTCTTCAAGTATGCATCTTGGTAATTCAGGACAGAGATGTGGGCATGGGGACAGAGAGAAAAGGAGAGATTTATAGAGTATTTAGGAGCCAGATGGACCTGGATTCAAATCCCAGCTCTATCGCCAAATAGCTGTGTGGACTGGAGCGCACGAACCTCCCTTAGCATCAGACTCCTGTCTGTAACATAAGCTAACATCCCTCAAAGGGTACTTGTGAGGGTAACTGCCTTGCCGGCCCAGAGGGGTTCTTGGTAAACATGCCTGAATGAAAGAGAGCCCAATGGGGGTGACTGTGGTTTAGATGGGGCTGGCTCTAAGGATCAAGTGAACATCTTATTAGCTCCTTTACTATTTATTCCTCTAAGAGATGAATGCCAGGCAGTTTCAGGTGCTTAGTATACACAGATTCTTGCTTACCTTTGCTCAAAAACCCTCCTCCTGGGAGCCTTCCCTCAGCACCAAGACAGGTTGGAGTGCCTCTCTAGCATCCCACAGCCCTCTGGCCACACTGGAGAGCTAGCTCCTGAAGGAAGGGGCCAGTCCAAGGCACCCAGGATCCCCAGGCCCCTGCACTGTGCCTGGCCTGGAGAAGTCAGAGGGATGGGCTGAATGAATGGAAGGCAGGAGGCCAGTCCCTAGGCCTGGCAGGTTCTGCCCATCTATACCCCCTGCCTCTCCTGTAGTGCCAAAGACTATTCACTAAGCACCCTCTGAGTGAAGACTCTGAGGAGTCAGCCACAGTCCTCACCCCTTGCCCACTGTAGATTGAAAGGTTCTCTCCAGAGACCCTCAAACCCCCCCCCCCCAAAGGAACTCTGAGTCTCCTCAGGGTGGGCTCAGCTCTACTCAGCAGACCTTTCCTGGGCCTCTGCTGTGTCTGGCACTATGCCAGGCACTGGGGACACAGATGCCCAGACATTACCCCTATCCTTGAAGTGCTCCAGATGGTGGGGGCCATAGACAGTGACAGTACAGGATGTGATGGGGTGGGGGGCAAGCAGGGGAGTCCCATCCTAACCAGGGCGAGGGGGCAGTCAGGGGAGGCTTTCAGGAGACTGCAGTAACAGAGATGAGAGGAATAAGCCAGATTTTAAGAAAAGGTGTTGATGGGAGGTCACTCCCAGGAGAGGGGCCAGTATATGAAAAGGCCCTGAGGAGAGTAAACACATGGGTGCCAAGCTCAGAAGGATGCAGATTGTTTTCTGTGGCTAGAAGGAAGAGTTCCAGGGGACAGGAGACAGCAAGGAGGGCCTTGAATACCAAGCTCAATACTAAATCTGAACCCAGTGGTCTCATCAGCCTCCAAGTTCCTGACCAGGAGCACTGCAGGCCACCCTTCCCACAGTATCTTCTTGCCATCCTCATTGACCTCTTCTGCCCCCACAGAGATCAGCGATGGCATGGAGGTCTCCGATGAGCTCTCTGTATGTTCAGACAACAGTTATGACACATATGCCAACAGCACCACCACCCCAGTGGACCTCCGAGGGAATGGCAGCCGTGCCAAGACTCTCACAGACCGCAGTGGCCGTTAGCTAAAGACCTGTCTTCCCAGGCTGTACCTAATGTGGAGACCAGGGAACCCAAAAGAGCTGGTAGAAGCTTGTCTGGACTCAAGAGTGCTCTGGGAGCTGGCTCTAAGGCCTCCTCTCTCCCCTGAGGCCCAGCTGGGTCAGGACTCCAGCCTCTCAGATGCCCCTGCAGGCCTGGGGATCCTTCTGGGAAGTTTGGGGCCTGGTCTTCCCCTGAGGTCTTCCCTTGCATCCTGATCTGGAAGCTCTGATGGGTCACTGGGCCATGCCATACCCCTGTGGCAGTGGAGGATGTGGATGCTCACGTGTGACCATCCCCCTGTTTGTGCTGTGAGGCAGCCAACTTCTCCGTGTTTCTCCTGCCTCGAGGACCTGGGGCTGGGCCCCAGCCCCCAGAAGCTCTTCTCTTCACTTCAGTCTCAAAGCACAAAGGTTTGACTCAGAAGAAAAACCTGCTGCAGTAGTGGAGATACTCCTCCTAACCAGCCTCCCACCACCACTGGACCTACCCCAGGAGAGGGCCCAAGCCACATTCCCTAGGAGCAGCTGGAAATGGCGAGATAAGCAGGCTCAGGGCTGCTTAATTCCCCGCCCAAGTGCCCAACAGGCCTCCAGGGCAGAGAGCCCCAGACTGACACAACCTCAGTGACCATAGGTCAGGGGCCACCTGAAAATAAAGTGTCTGGGCATGGTCAGGGGTAGGCATGTGGCTAAGGAGGCCTACAGTGGAGGGAGCCTGAGGGACCTTGGTCAAGATGATTAAAGCTGCCATGTTGACATGTGATTTCTGAACTGTCAGTGGAAGGATGGGGACCAAGCTTGCTGAGTTTGGGATATAGTCTTGGCCCCATGATTTGAGGAGGAGCCATTCTCAGAAATGAGTGGGAGAGTGGTGGCAGGGTGGTGGGTTTCTTAACAACCCTGGGGACCAGCATCCCATATTGTGGTGGAGGAGATGGTCTTGGAGAGGTAAAGTGACTGTCCAAGGCCACACAGAACAGGTGGCACCAGAATCCACCCAGGCTCTCGTCCCAGAGTGTGTGCGTGCCTTCTGTAACCAGCCAGGAACAACGTGAAAGGTGGGGATGGGCAATGGGACTAGAGGTCCCCTCACAGCCACATGGAGGCTTTCTGAGCTCCCTGGCCTGTAGAGTGACAGACCTTTAGCCAGGAGATGCCTCTCTGCAATGGCAGAGATTAGGCTTGGACTTCTCAAGGCTTTAGACCTCACCAAAGCAGGCTCACCTCATTCCTGGCACACTCGAGTGCCTGGGCTAAAAGCCCCAATATAGTCCATGGATGTCCCTTCCTGTCTTTGAATTCTTGGACCTCTGCCTTCCATGAAGGGGTCAGCACTGGAGTCAGGGCAGGTCTGTAACTCCCATTTTTGTCCTAAGAGTGTGTGATCTTGGGTGTGTCCTAAGGAGGAAAGGGGGAAGCTGAACACTAGCACCAACTTGCATTAAATAAACACGGTGCTTCCGGGGAATCAAGGGATGTGTCTCTTCTCCAAGGAGGGGTCTTCTGGGTAAAATTCTTGGGGTCTGAGTGATTCTGTCACCTTCTTGGAGGAAAGGAAGAAAAATCCCTCCCAAATGTTGGAACCCAGGCTGGGCTCCCCCCACATTAACTTCTAGGACTGCCCCTCAGGAACTGTGAAGGATCCCCCTCCCCCCCATTGAGCATATGCCAACTGCTTCCTTTCCTGGGGCAGAAGTCAGCTCCCGCCTCTCCTTGGGCACAAGGGAGTATGAATGAAATCTGGGTCAAGAGTGGGGTTCACTGCCCTACCCAAAATGCCCAACAACCTGCTCTCCAGCCTCAGGCAGACCCACCAGGAAAGTGGATTTGACCTTTCATGCCAGCTCCTCCCTGTCCACTCAACGTTCCTGGCCAGGATGTACCAGGCTCCTGGCCAGACCTGAGTAACTTGAGACATCCTGGAGTTTTCAGGAGGGGGTAGAGCAGACTAGGAATTTTGTGCGGAAGAGCCAGAGTCCCATCTTCACTGGAGTCCTATACCATACCCCCAATCCCCAATGCAGAGGTAGTCCAGCTTCCTCCCCTCACACCATACAGAGGAGGGAGCCCACAGCCCGTGGTCAACACTGGCTCCTGTTCCTTGACCTGAGGAGTTACTGAGAACCCCACCTTCCTGATGTCCTTCCCTTGTCTGCAGGGGGCAGCCTGACTGCCCATTCAAAGGGAAACAGGAGATGGGTCCCCTCCCCTTCCCTGGCACCCCCTGTAGATCCACTCTGTCCTTCCTCCCTTGGACCTCAGTGCGTGAGGTCTCCAGGCTGAGCCCACCCTCCATGAACTCTCAGACCCTCCTTCCCAAGTATAGATATAAAGGTGCCTGCATCTAGAGGTCCAAGATGGCAGTGGCATAGGAGGATATGGAACTCAACCATGAACAAAATCAAGTATACACATACAGGGTGTCCAAAAAATATATACACACTTTAACAGCTGATAGGTCAATTTTGAAAATGAAATGTATTTTAATAAACACTGCCTTTATAATTATTCAAAATGTGTGTATACATTTTTGGGGGGACACCCTATATAGAGCAAGCAGTTACTTCAAGACAACTGAGGACTGAGTGAATAGCTTCTAAATATGAGGAGGAGACTGCATAGAGAAGGCTGGGAAGCCACGGGAGCTCTCCAGGAACCACGGGAATACTCAGGATGGAGGGCTAAGTGAACACTTTACAACCCCTTCCACCTCCACAGCGTAGGTGGGGGCTCTATGTAGGTACTCTAGCCTACCTGCAAGGTTGCTGCAGTGAGTTCCCAGACACATCACCTGAGCCAAAGGGAGCAAGCACAATCCACAGGACATTACTACACACACCTGGAGCTGTTCTGGGTTGGAAGGACAGTGCCCTGTATACCTTAGGTAACTGTTAGGCCCCTACCAGCCTGCCAAAGCCACCTGACACACACAGTCTACAAAGAGCCCGCTTCTACCTAGGGCCACTTTTTCAAGATGGGAAGAGAGCTATTTTGTCTAATTCATATAAACACATACAGAAAGTCAAACAAAATGAAAAACTATCTCTCAAATGAAGGAACAAGAAAAATCCCCAGGGAAAAAAACCCCACTAAAATGTCACCCTAATAAATTTAATAAAAAATAAAATTAATTTTAAAAAACCTTAAGGAAACAAATTACTTAAGGATAATTTGTCTGATAAAAAAATTCAAAGCAACAGTCATAAGAATGCTCACCAAATTTGGGAGTGGAATAGAGGAACTTAGGGAGAACTTCAATGAAGTATTAGAAAGTATAATAAATAACCAAGTAGAACTGAAGACTACAATGACAGAAATGAAAAACATTAACAGGAATCAACAACAGACTAATAGAGAAAAACAGATATGTGACTTGGAAGATACACTAGTGGAAATCAACCAATCAGAATAGCAAAAAGAAAAAAATTTTAGAAAATAAGGAATAGTTTAAGGGACCTCTGGGATAACATCAAATGCTCAAACATTCACATTATAGAAATCCCAGAAAGACAGGAACAGAAACTTTATTTAAACACATAGTGGCTGAAAACTTTCCTAATCTGGGAAAGGAAACAGACATCCAGGTCCAAAAAGCAAAGAGAGTTCCAAACAAGAGGAACCCAAAGAGACCCACACCAAGACATACTGTAATTAAAATGGCAAAAGTTAAAGAAACAATCTGGAAGGAATCACAAAGTAAGTGATGAGTTATAGACAAAGGAAATATTGGAATGATTTCAGCTGATTTCTCAGCAGCAATTTTACAGGCCAGAAAGGAGCGGCAGAACATTTTTAAAGTGCTGAAAGGAACCTACAACCTAGAATTATTCACATAGCAAGGTTTTCATGCAGAATTGAAGGACAGTGTTTCCCAGACAAGCAAAAACTAAAGGAGTTCATCACCATTAAACCAGTTATACAAGAAATGTTAAAGGGTCTTCTTTAAACAGAAAAGGAAAGGCCATAATCAGAAATAAGAGAATATGAGAAAGGGAAAAATCTCACAGGTAAAGGCAAACATTTAATAAATATAGTGAATCTGACATCTAAAAAGCTACTACAAAGGTCAAATGTAAGAGTATCAAACTCGACTCACACTACAATACATAGTTAGGAGATACACAACAGGAAAAGATCTAAAACAACACAAAAACATAAACCATGGAGAGGGTTGTAAAAATGCGGTCCTTATAAAATACATTTCAATTTAAATGCCTATCAGCTTAAAATAGACTGCTATAGATATAGAATGATATACAAAATCTCATGGTAGCCACAAACTAAAAACATACAAAATATAGACAAAAAACACACAAAATATAGACAAAAAACACAGAAAGGAATCCAAACAAATATTAAAAACAGCAAACCACAGGAAAGACAACAGAAAAGAAACAGAGAACTATTAAAAAAAAACCCACCACATTAACAAAATGGCAATAAGTACATACACATCAATTATTTTAGTACATACATATAAATTTACTAATGTAAATGGACTAAAAGCTCCAATAAAAAGACACAGGATGGCTGAATGGATTAAAAAACATGACCCATCTATATGCTGCTTACAAGAAACTCACTTCAAATAGAAAGACACTTAAATGCCAATTAGGTCAGATGAACTTAGTATTTTTTGAACATTTCATACAAAAGCAACAGAATATACATTATTTTCAAGTGCACATGGAACATTTTCCAAGATAGACCACATGTCAGGCTACAAAATAAGTCTCAATAAATTTAAGAAGAATGAAACCATATAAAGCACCTTCTCCTATCATAATGGTACGAAACTGTAAATAAATTACAAGAAGAAAACTGAAAAACACACAAATATGTGGAGGCTAGATAACATACTAAACAATGAATGGGTTAACAACAAGATCAAGAAGTAAATGAAAAGATACTTTGAGATAAATGAAAATACAATGATCCAAAATATATGCGTCACAGCCACAGCAGTCCTAAGAGGGAAATTCATAGCAATAAAGGCCTACCTCAAGAAACAAGAAAAATTTCAAATTAACAATATAACCTTACACCTAAAGGAATTAGAAAAAAAAAAAACACAAGCAAAGCCCAAAGTGAGTAGAAGAAAGGAAATAATAAAGATCAGAATGGAAATAAACAAAAGAGGGACTAAAAATACAATAAAAAATTTAATGAAATTATGAGCTGGTTCTTTGAAAAGATAACCAAAATTAAGAAATCTAGCTAGACTAACTCATCAAGAAGAAAAGAGGACCCAAATAAATAAAATAAGAAATGAAAGAGAAGTGACAACTGAACCATAGAAATGCAAAGGATTGGAAGAAAATACTACAAACAACCACATACCAACAAATTAGACAACCTGGAAGAAATGGATAAATTCCTAGAAACATACACTCTTCCAAGACTGAATGAGGAAGAAACAGAAAATCCAAACAGACCAATAACTACTAAAATAGAATCAGTAACCAAAAAACTCCCAACACACAGAAGTCCTGGACCAGATGGTTTCACAGGTAAATTTTACCAAATATTCAAAGAATTAATATCTATCCTTTTCAAACAATTCCAAAAAACTGACAAAGAGGGAAGGCTCCCAAATTCATTTTATGAGGCCAGCATTACTTTGATACCAATACGAGAAAAAGACAATACAAAGAAAGAAAAATTTAGGTCAATATCCTTGATGAACATAGATGCAAATATCTCTTCAACAAAATATTAGCAAACCAAATTCAGCAATACATTAAGAAGATCATATACCCTGATCAAGTGGGATTTATTCCTAGGATGCAAGGCTGGTTCAATATCTGCAAATCAATTAACATGATACACCACATAAACAAATTAAAGGAGAAAAATCACATGATAACATAACATCAATAGATGAAGAAAAAGTATTTGACAAAATCCAACATCCATTTTTGATATAATCTCTCAGCAAAGTGGGGATAGAAGGAACATAGCTCAACATATATAACAAATCCACAACTAACATTATATTCAATGGCATAAAACTGAAAGCTTTTTAAGATCAGGAACAAGATAAGGATGTCTACTTTCACCAGTTTTATTCAAAATAGTATTGGAAGTCCTAGCCATAGTAATCAGACAAGAATAAGAAATAAAAGGCATCCAAATTGGAAAGGAAGAAGTAAAACTCTCATTAGTTGCTGATGACATAATACTATATAAAGAGAACCCTAAAGATTCTACCAAAAAATGATCAGAACTAATAAATGAATTCAGTAAAGTAGCAGGATACAAAATTAATATTCAGAAATGGGTTGCATTTTTATACACCAATAATGAACTATTATTGAACCATTTGGAAGAGAAATTACGAAAACAATACCATTTACAATTGCGTCAAAATGAAGAAAATACCTAGGAATAAATTTAACCAAAAAGATAGAGGACCTATATTCTGAAAACTGCATGACACTGAAGAAAGAAATTGAAGAACACACAAATAAATGAAAGGATGCAAAACCAAACAATCCTAAAATTTATATGGAACCACAAAAGACCCTGGATAGCCAAAGAAATCTTAAGAAAGAAGAACAAAGTTAGAGGTATCATGCTATTTGATATCAAACTATACCACAAGGCTATACTAATCAAAACAGCATGGTACTGGCATATAAACAGACAAAGATCAGTGAAACAGAATTAGAGAGCACAGAAATAAAACCACACCTATGTGGGCAATTAATTTATGACAAGGAGGTAAGAATATACAATAGGGTAAAAACAAATAGTGTTGGGAAAACTGGACAGATACATGCAAAACAATGAAATTGGACCACTTTCTTTGACCATATACAAAAATTAACTGGATTAAAGTCTTACAGACCTAAAACCATAAAAGTCCTAGAGGAAAACAGGCACTAAATTATTTGACATCACTCTTAGCATCTTTTTGGATATGTCTTCTGGGGCAGAGCAATGATAGAAAAAATAACAAACGGGACTACATCAAACTTAAAGTTTTTGCACAGCAAAAGAAACTACCAACAAAATAAAAAGACAACCTACTCAGTGGGAGATCTTCCCAAATAATACTTTCAATGAGAGGAACTCATACAACTTTAACACCAACCCCCCCCCAAACAAACTGATCTAAAAATAGGCAGAGAATCTGAAGAGACATTTCTCCAAAGAGGACATACAGATGACCAACCATCAAGGAAAAGATGCTCAACGTCACTAATCACCAGGGAAATGCAAATTAAAAAACCACAATAAGATATCACCTCACACCTATCAGAATGGTTATCATCAATAAATAACAAAATTAAAAACAGAGCTGCCATACAATCCAGAAAATCCATTTCTAGATATTTATCCAAAGAAAACAAAAACACTAATTTGAAAACATACATGCACCCCTATGTTCATTGCAGATTAGTAATAATAGCCAAGTTATGGAAGCAGCCTAAGTGTCCATCAATAGATGAATGGATAAAGAAGATGCGGTGCATATATACAATGGAATACTATTCAGCAATAAAAAAGAATAAAGTTTGCCATTTGCAACAACATGGATGGATTATGCTAAGTGAAATAAGTCAGACAGAGAGAGGTAAATACTGTATAATTTCCCTTATATGTGGAATCTTAAACAAACAAACAAAACAGAAACAGACCCACAGATATAGAGAACAAGCTGATGGCTGCCAGTGGGAAGGGGGGTGAAAGATGGGAATAAATAATAAATAGTTCTTAAAAAGTGCCTAATTCTCTCACATCCTTTAACAAAGAGCAACACATGCCATCCTATTTTTAGGAAGGGGGATACACCATTCCCTGGAGCAGGGTCCATTCTCTGCCAAGGCCTCAGGACACATACCTGGCCATAGTCACAGCGTTCCTTCCACAGACTTGGTCTACCTAAGCCTAGCCAGGACAGGTCCCTGCAGCACTCCGGCCTCAAAGACTCATGGCACAAGGCTTTCTGTAAGATAGAGCAAGAATCTGGATTATCTCTCCCATAGAGATAAAAGGCCAGGCCCAAGGGAGGGGCTAGCCTAGGGCTGCGGAGCAAGTCTAGGCAACCACCCGAAAGAGACCACAGGTGCCTCAGGCCCATTGGAGCTCATGAAGGCAACCTCCTTCCAAATTGCTGTCCTCTTCCATGAAGCCAAATCCCCTCACCTGCCACATGGACACCAGGCCCTGGGGCCCTTTGTAGAGGCAGCAAATGATCTGGCACCAGTCTATGGAGTGGCTTCCCTCTGGCTCCAGGAGGCCAGGCAAGCCCAGAACCACCACACCAGTCCTACTGTACCCGCTCCAAGGTAGGTACACCTCAACTCATACCATAGCACAGAGGATCATAGGATGTCCACACACAGCACACAGTCCACAGACACAGACCCCTATCATACACACACACTCTCTCTCTCTGTCCAAAGATACACCTGTCACACAGAGAAATGAACAATCACAGAGACACAGACAAAGAGACAGGGACACACAAGGCATATAACCAGATGCACAGTCCCACAATGTCTGCTATCAGCCTTAACACAGACACAGCAGTCACACAGGGGCAGGAAGGAAACCTAGATCTCTAAGCCATGCAGGCACATTCTTAGTCACACCTGCACCTACAAGTTTACACTCACACCAATGCTACGCAGCTGCCGAGTCCCATGCACTCCCTTCCCACACTCTCATACAGGTACCCCAGAACACAATTCACCAGGTTTCACGGTTTCACACCATCTCCCAAGAGAGGCACTCCCCTGGCGCTCCCCTCCCCGCACCCACCCTCACACCTGTGTATCATTCAGGGGCAGAGTCAGTGCCAAGTCACTCCAATCCAGGCACACAGATCCTGAGTTGCCTGTAGTCAACTCTATGCTCATTCCTTCCTCCTCCTTCCTTTCCTTCCTTCTAGGTCTGGGCCAAGAGTGGAACAAAAGCCCAGCATCCCCTTACCCTCCCCCTTCTCTTTTCCCCTCCCCCTGGCGTCCAGCCCCTTTGTCCTCCTGCAGCTGAGCGTGAGCGGCGGTCCAGGCACAGCAGCTAGGACATTGGATCCCAGGCTGCCAGGGGTTCCGGTGGCAGGACGGACTGGAATGGTCCCTGCAAGAGCAGCAGCTTCGGGGCGCCTGGGAGAGGGGGTGGCCAGGTAAGTGCTTAGGACACAGGGCTGTCCTGTGTGGTGTCTACAAATCTAAGCATGCTTGTGTGAGTGGGTGTGTAAAACAGGCAGGGTGGCATGTCAACGTTTAGGGGCTGGGTGCCTCAGTCTGCATCAGGACCTACGGCTTGAGATGCCTAGACTCTTAGCTGGAATGGGAAAATGCTGGATCGAGCCCTGCCTGGAATTCCTACCTTCCATGTTCCAACTGGGCACCCTCCAGCTTCCAGAATGGGAATAACCAGGGTGGAAACTGGGTCTGAGGTCCCCGTGTGTCCAGTGCCCAGAGCAGTAGACAGCTGTACAATGAATGAAAAAGTACTGGTGCACTTCCCAAGAGAGGACGCCCTAACAGCCCCTAGTGCCCTACAACATCTCTGCAGGCAGAAGTTCCTCCTCATGCTGAGATCTACCCTCTTGTATCTCAGCTCAGAGTGTGGCTGCTTTCTCAGTTCAGGAAGAGGAGAATGGGGGCAGCATGCTCTGATAACCTCTCTCACCTCCCTCAGCTGGTCCCAGGCTGCTCCTTGGGACACGCCCCCACTCTAGCAAATGTGGCTGAGCTGCTGGGCTTGCAGAGTGTGAAGCCAGGTGCAGTGTCTAGTCCCTCTACTTAGGCAAAGCTAATTTTCCAAGACCCTGCCCACCAGAGAGCTCATTTACTGTGATTCTGAGGCAGGGGATCCACTGCCCAGTATGACCTGGGCAAATCTGATCTCCAGGGCAGAGTGGTATCAGAGAAGGGAAAGCATCTGGGATCAGGAGAGTGAAGGGAGAGGCAAGGGGGCATTGGCCAGAGCTATGCTCCCCTGGGGTAAGTTACCACATAAAGGAGTGAGCTCCCTGTTCCTGGAGGTGTGCAAGCAGAGGCAGTATGTTTATAACGGCCAAATCATGACTGACACAGTACAACCCTTCAGTCTGTAGAGTGCTTGCACAAACACCCCTCCTTTGATCCTCACAGAAACCTCTGAAAGGCAGGTTCCCTCTGTGTACTTGTTTGCACATGACAAACTTAAAAAGGGTGAGGCTCTAAAGAAACTTTTCAGGGTTGTGAGGATCAAATGAAATTATATACAAAAAAAGCAACTAAGTGTGTTCCCTTCCTCTTGACTAAAAGCAATGTAAAGAACATTTGTTGAATTTGTACTATGCACCTAGCACTTTTCATACATTCTATTTAAGAGTCACAAAATCACAACTCTGTGAGGTGAGCATTTATGATCTCATTTCAAAAGAGGAAACGGAAGGGAAGTGATATGCACAGGTGATTTACATTGACTCTCACACAGTCAGTGTTAGCGGCAGGATTAGAGCCCGGATCAGTCCTTAGAGCCAACCCTTTTCTACTTTTCCACAGTGCTTCCTTGGGAACAGAGTGCCGACTTCCCTCTCGGCCTGGGCTCTAACCTCATATTTTCCTTCTCCCTGGGCCTATGCACAGGCTGTTTTCTCAGCTGGAGACATTCTCCCTCCACTTCCCTCCCTTCATCTGACAAATTCTACCCATCCTCAGTCCAAAGATACCCTCCTCGGGGGTATCTTCCTTGACTCTTCCCTCCAACTGGGTTTAGTGCCCCTTTTAAGAGCTCCCCTAATATTCTATACTTCCCATGGGACTCCCCCGCCCCGCCAAACTATGGGCTCCTAGAGGGCAAGGAACCATGACTGCCTTGCTCACTGCCTGGCACAGAAAATGTTCTCCATACGTATTTGTTTAATACATTCACTCGACTTTGAACAGGTATTGAGCACCTGCTATGGGCCAGAGCCTTGCTGTTGGGGGAGGGGCAGGTATTAAATGGAACACACAATCAGGGTTTGGTCAACGGGCAGCACCTACAGGAGATGGGCAGGAGATGGGCCTGAGACAGGATGGGGTGAGGAAATGGAGGTAGTGTTATACCGCTCCACACACTTCGGGTCTCTGTAGGGTATCCTGAATTCCTTGACCAAAGGCTACAGCTTCTATCAGGGACCCTTCCCTATACAGATGTATTGTACAGGGTCCAGTAGCCTCCCAGCCCCTTCAGACCTTGGGAGAGATAATGACTCCCTGGAGTTGGTAGCCACGTGGTACTGCCGCGTCCCTTGTGGGAGTCCCTAAACACTGTCTACACTTTTGAAATCATTCCTTTATTGGACCCTCTTCAAATTACCCCAAATGAAAGCGTGCCAGCTGTCTCCTGTCAATACTAATAGGAAACAGCTTGGCAAATCTGAAAAGCGGGAAGGGCAATACGGCTGAAGTGGGTGAGGAAAAGGTGCTACAGCGAAGGCAGGGCCTACTAGATCCTTGCAGCCTGCCATTAGGAGTCTGGGTAGGAGAGTGGAAGGAACAGTAGTTGAACGAAAGCACACTGCTTACCTTCACGCCTGCCTGTGATGAGGGGCCTCCTGCCCGTTTGGCCCCTGGCAGGTGAATTTTCCGACGCTATTTGTGCTGTTCTCTACCCAGCAGGATGCTAGAGGGCCCCTTGCTGGAGGAGTCAGAGCCGGGCGCTGAGGGGCCGTGCGCGGGTTCCTGCCACGCGCAGCGCGTCCTGCAGACCCTCAACGCCTACCGGCGGAGCCGCACCCTCACCGACGTGGTGCTGCGCGCTGGGGGCCGCGACTTCCCATGCCACCGAGCCGCGCTCAGCGCGGGCAGCGCCTACTTCCGCAGCCTGTTCGCAACCGGACAGCCGGAGCGTGGCCTGTCCGTGGTGCCCGTGGTGTCCGTGGTGCCCGAGGCGCCCGGCGCGGGGCTGACAGGGACGGCGGCGGCGCTAGCCGCGGTACTCGACTACGTGTACGGCGCGGGCGTGCGGCTGCGCGCCGAGGACCAGGCGGCCGCCGTGCTGGCGCTGGCGGAGCGGCTGGGCGTGGCGGGCCTGCGCGAGGCCTGCGCGCGCTTCCTCGAGGGCCGCCTGCGCGCCGCCAACAGCCTGGCGCTGCGCCGCGTGGCCGCCGCCTTCTCGCTCCCCTCGCTGGCCGAGCGCTGCGGCCGCGTGCTGCGCCAGGCCTTCACCGAAGTGGTGCGCCACGCGGACTTCCTGGAGCTGGCGCCCGAGGAGGTGGCCGCGCTGTTGGCGGACCCGGCGCTGCGCGTGACGCGCGAGGAGGCCGTGTTCGAGGCGGCCATGCGCTGGGTGCGTCACGACGCGCCGGCCCGACGCGGGCAGCTGCGGCGGCTGCTGGAGCACGTGCGCCTGCCCCTGCTGGCGCCCCACTACTTCTTGGAGAGGGTGGAGGCTGACGAGCTGCTGCAGGCCTGCGGCGACTGCCGCCCACTGCTGCTCGAGGCCCGTGCCTGCTTCATCCTGGGCCGAGAGTCCGGTGGGCTACGTACGCGGCCACGGAGGTACAGCCCCCACTCCCAGCCCCTTTGCCACAGGCTTTCGTTATTCCCACATTCTTCAACCACTCACTCACACCTCTGTCATCCTTTAATTCATCCTTTAATCATGCCTCTGGAATGAAATTCAGTCCTTTATTAACAAACAGTTCATAGGCTTAGTGTTAGGCATTCTGCCCTTGAGGAGTTAACAGCCAATAGGGAGATGCAGGCGTCTCACACCTTATGTACTTTTTCTCTTGCTCATCCATCCATAATTTTGAGTGCTCCCTTTGTGCAGGTTTCGTGCTGGGTCCCTGAGACTCAAGAGTGATTTGAAAACACCCTGTATGCTCTGGGAGCTCAGACTAGTAAGGGATATAAATAGGCAGGGCCTGGAAAACCATATCGGGAGACGCTGGGTGGAGTAGTCCAAGATAGTCTGTCATCCTTCCAGGGAGTCCTGTCTTACAACTGTATCTCCAACACTAAGCACAGGGCTGGTACAAAGAAGATGCTCTATATTTGTCACAGGAATTAGGTATGCCTAATTTCCAATGCCTAAAGGGTTTGGGAATTCTGGTAGGTTCAGAAGCCTGAGGGGTCAGTGAGAGGTGAAAACACTTTGCTGAACGGGTGTGAAGCCTGGTTCAATGGGATTAGTGATTAGGGTATAGGTTTAGAAGATGGTTATAGGAGGGAGGCAGCAGAATTAGGGAGTGGAGGTCAGAAAGGGTAAAGAGAATGGGTTAGCATCAGACAAACCTGGGCTTGAATTCCAGCTTTTTTGCTTACTGGCTTGCATGACTTTGGGCAAGCCAGTCTGTTAGCCTCAGTTTCCTCCTCTGTAAAAGGTGATTTTTCTAGCTAAGGCTAAAGGCTTTGTAAATATTCTTTTTCTGTAATTTAGAGGTCAGTAGAATGGAGTAAGGATTAGTGACCCTCCTCCCATCAATAGCCAGAGGGAAGGTTGGAAGTGACAGAGCCCAGCATGGGAATTAGGAGGGAGACAGAAGGACATGGAAGGGTAGGAGGACCCTACAGTGTGGTCAATGAGAGAGTGAGAGGGCCGAAACTTGTGCGCAGATCAATGGATATTGGGCTTATCCCCATGCCAGATTCATGGACCTAGCTGAAGTGATCGTGGTCATTGGCGGTTGTGACCGCAAGGGGCTTCTGAGGTTGCCCTTCGCAGACGCCTACCACCCAGAAAGCCAGCGCTGGACCCCGCTGCCCAGCTTGCCTGGCTACATGCGCTCAGAGTTTGCTGCCTGTACTCTCCGCAATAACATCTATATCTCAGGTGAGAACAGGGCTGCATTGGGAGCCCCACAGGATTAGCTCATCTCACCTGAGCACTGCCCCTTTGTTTTTTGTTCTTCCCTCCAACCAGGAGATGGGGGTGGGGCTTTTCCTGGTAACCTACAGTTATTGACTAAAATGGTATGTAGTCCTGCAGAACCAATCACTGGTGTGACTCCACCCTTAATTCAGTAAAGTCAGCTTCAGCTCATATTAGTATTAATCACTTGTTTTAAGCTACTTTGTGCCAGGCATTATGTTAAACAGCTTACATTAATTAATTCTCTCTAAAATCCCATTTCACAGATGAGAAAACAGGCTCAGAGAGGTTAAGAATTTCCCCATTGCCTCAAAATTGACAAAATTAGGAGCTTTGATATCAACAGATGGTGTTTTCCTTGAGATTCAGACCCTAGAGAATCAGAATAAAGCACAATTCTTGCTCCCTGCTGTACCCTGGAGAGGGGGAAACAGACTTTACTTTATGATCAGACTGAATTTGATGGGAACTCTCAGAGTCCCCAAATGAGCTGGAATCCCACTCAGGGAATCTGGCCCAACTTTGGAGGGAACAGCACAGGGAAAGGCATGAAGGTAGGAAGATGCAGAAAGGAACCCTGGTTACTCAGGGCTCTGAAGTGCAGGTTGAGTGTACCTGGGAGGGGAAACCATTGTAGGTGAGGGAGGAAAGGGAGCCTGGAGTCAGATCAGACAGACTTTCCCTCTAGGCCTAGGTAGACTACACTTAATGTTGTAGGAGCTATGGGTGCCAGGGAAGGACAAGGAGCAGAAGAATGAGACAGGAAGGCTTCAGAAACCATCCAGGCCAAATGGAAATACACAGAGGCAAGGGCACCAGACATGTGGCTAGGCTGAAGGGTGCAGTCACAATTGTCCCTGAGGAGGCTACTCCTGAGAGTTGAGTCCCTGGCAGGAACCCTACAACAGCCAGGTAGGGGGAGGGAGAGTCCACAGCCTGCATCCCCAGTGCTTGCCCCATGAAGTATGCTGTGTCCTTCACTAATACCAATGTTGGGCTTGGGGGCTAGCAGCTCTGGTTCTGATCAGTGCTCTGGCATTGAAAGACCATGTGATCTTCAACAAGTCATTCCTGGTCTCTTATGCCTCAACTGAGTTTCCTATCTGTAAACTGGGTACAGTAATCCCAACACCTCATGGAGGGATGAAAACAGACATGAAGTTATGAGGGTAAAGGCAGAAGTGAGACAGAAATATTGGGTCACTCTCTACCCTTCCCCATCCCAGTGTAAGTGGCTCTGCTTTCTTTACCACAGTGTATTCCTGATGCTTGTCTTGGGTACCTTTTGCACTCTCACTTTCAGTAGAGTTCTAAAGTGCCCCCCTCTTTGCTTCCCTGAGCACAGAGCCTGGCACACCACAACACACCAAGTGATTAGTTCCTTCTCTCTGACTCTCTCGGGCCTCTCCCTCAAAAGTCTATGCCCGTTGTCCTAACTCAGACCTTCCCACCACTTGTTCAAAGCACACTGTCTGGGTCACAGGCCCAAAGTCTCACACCAGCTCAGGGGAAAGTCCTTCCTGCCATCTACCCTTAACCCTTCCCTTGGATCTGGGGGCAACAACTGCTTTTCTCTCCCCAGGAGGCCACATCAACAGCCATGATGTGTGGATGTTTAGCTCCCATCTGCACACCTGGATCAAAGTGGCCTCACTGCACAAGGGCAGGTGGAGGCACAAGATGGCGGTCTTACAGGGACAGGTAGGGACATGTAGCAGCTGCTGCTGCCCTGGGGCCCACGGTACAGATCTATAGATGTCCTTAGGGAAGGCCCTTTCTAAGACCCTCTCTCTGTAAGAAGGGATCTGAGGTCTCAAAAAAGAAAGGGACTTGCCCAAAGTCACATCATAATACTAATGCTAATAGTAATTATGGTAATAGTACAGCCTAGGGGTCAAGGGTGTGGGCTCTGGGGTCAAACATTCTAAGTTTGAATCTCGACTCCACTTAAGACCAAAAAAAAAAAAAAAGACCCACAAAAAAACTTGCCAGTTATCTTTTGTAGCTACATCCCCAACTCAGAAATGCAGATAAAAGTGCTTCTTAGAATCATTTAAGTAAAGTGGTAAACCCTTAATTACTATTACTAAGCATTAGCTTGGTGCCAAGTATTTTACAGACTAATTCTGCATTCAGTACCCATTCTAGAGATGGAGGTCCTTATCCCCAGCTAATGAGAGGAAATCTGCTAAAGGGGGTTCAGTAACTGGGTAGTGGCAGCACTGAGATTCACCCTGGGTAGGCTTGGCCCTTGTGCTGGGGTGGGATAGCTTTTGGCACACAAGTGGAGCAAGCCCTGACTCTGGTGGGGTGGGGGACTCCCCTTGTCCTCACACACAGCTGTTCGCAGTGGGTGGCTTTGATGGCCTGCAGCGCCTGAGCAGCGTGGAGCGCTACGACCCCTTCTCCAACACCTGGGAGGCAGTGGAGCCGCTCCTGGAGGCCGTGAGCTCGGCAGCAGTGGTGCCCTGTGCTGGCCGGCTCTATGTGATCGGGGGTGCCAGACAGGACGGTATCAGCACAGACAAGGTGGGTGTGGAGAGGACACTGGAGGCCTGCTGTGTTGGCGCCGAGTTGGCACTTTCCTGTCCTCATCCATTTTCTCATTTAATCCCATCAACAACCCTGAGGAGGAAGCCACATGTTTGAGGCAAGGCGATCAATTCAGAGATGACCCCAAGGTCAAACAGTGGGTCAGCAGCACAGCTAGCCTGAATGTTTGACTGATGCCATATAGTTTCAAAGATTAAAAATTAAGCCAGGGTACCTGGCCGGGTGGCTGAGTTGGTTGCAACATTCTCCCGTACACTAAAGGTTGTGGGTTTGATTCCCAGTCAAAGCACATACCTGGGTTGTGGGTTCGTTCCCTGGTTGGGGCACGTACAGGAGGCAACCGATCAATGTTTCTCTTTCTCTCTCTCCCTTCCTTTCTAAAATAAACAAACATATCCTCGAGTAAGGATTAAAAAAATTGAGTGCAAGAGTGGGATTAATTAAAATGCTTTTCCACCATTCAAAACAATACTCATTACTGAAAGTTTAGAAAACAGAGAAACAGAAAAAAAATCACCCATAATTCCCCCACCTAAAGATAACTACTATTAATATTGTGGTGCACTGCCTCCAGGCTTCCTCTGAATTGTCTTTGAATTAATCTTCATAATGACAGCTCTCTCCTTCCCTGGATGGCCTCACAGTCGTGTGGTCCTGTGATGTGAATCTTTCCAAATTAAGATCACTTGTCCCTCCTTATTTCCCCAGCACATTTTCCTGGGGCTGGCTGAACTGCCCCATTCAGTACCCTCTCATGCAGCACTGACTTGTTTTAGGCCACTCTGGGAGTCTCCCAAAGAAACAACTGAAAAAGAGTAAAGGTGAGCAGGCAGGTACAAGTATGAGCCCTCAGGAACTGTGCAAGGTGTCTTAAACACACGTAGGACTGGGAGGCATGTGGATAGCTGTAGTAATGTGAGCTGAAAGACACCCCAGCTGGAATCTTGTCATGACCTCATTAGCACCAGGAAGAGGGACAAGGGTTGATTGACAGTGGAGGGTTGATTGAACACATCTCCACCGGGTACCTGCTCTGAGGAGCCTCTACAGCACTAATGCAGATAGTACCTCCATCTCCTGGAATGGGGACCTCTCCTTGGACCTTGAAAGATGAGGATGCTTTTGATACAGGGAGTCCAGGGGTAGGAGACCAAAGTTGGAACTATACTTGAGGGCAGGCCCGGCAGACAGAGGCAAATATTGTGCTGAATGAGTCCCCTTGACAGAGAGAAGTGGGAGTACATAGGCAGCAGGGCAGTTGGGGGGTGAGGCTTCATCACTGCCACATCTCCTACCCTTCAGGTGCAGTGCTTTGACCCCAAGGAGGACCAGTGGAGCCTGCGGTCGCCAGCCCCCTTCTCACAGCGATGTCTTGAGGCTGTCTCCCTTGAGGACACCATCTATGTGGTGGGGGGCCTCATGAGCAAAATCTTCACCTACAACCCTGGTACAGATGTCTGGGGGGAGGCAGCTGTTCTCCCCAGCCCCATGGTAAGTTAAGGGTCTTAGGCATAGCCCTGGTTCCATTCAAGAGAGGGAAGACCCACTTCTAAGAATCTGGATCTTAGAGCTAGTGAGTCTTGTGTCTGACTCCATGCTAGGCGGTTCTACTTAGTTCTCTAGCTTTGTCTTCACAATGATAATCAGCCTTGCATTTCGCAAATGAGGCTCCAGTCCGAGACCACCAGTTATACCATGTTAAGGCAGAACCTGGAACCCCAGTTCCAAGTGCTGTAGCCCTGGATGGGGAACTTGGTCTAAATGATCTTGCACTCTCTCCTGTCTTGAAGGCCACCAGCTGGTAGCTGACTGGGGTTGGGGTTGGTGGTGGTGAAGCATGGAGAAGGAACTTGCTAAGTTCCCCTGCCCCAGTGATATCAGAGAAGAGAGGCCCAGGCCCTGAATGGGCCCCTGTATTCCTTGCCTCTCCCACCTTTTGTTACCTCTCCTGAAACTCCAGAGACTATATAGGGGTGTGATTGCACTGGTAGCCCCTGCCAGTTATGACCTTCAGTGATCCTAGGAGCCTGAGATTTCTGGCTTTTCTGAGTCTGAGATCCTAAGATGGTGGTGGTGTTATTGTTGTTACTGAAGTGCTTCCTGTATTCCAGGTACTATGTAAAAAATACCTTACATGCTTAACCCTGTTAACTGCTCAGGGAACCTTATGAAGAAGGTACTCGTTTTTCTTACTTTGCAGATAAAGAAACTGAGGCCCAGAGAGGTTAAGTGACTTGTCTGAGGCTATTCATTTAGCAAGGGTAAACCAGAGCTTCCTGCCTTCCATCCAAATTCCTCTCTACCATCCAGATTGGTTGCTCACATTCTGTGGGTCAAGGTTTTTTGTCTGGCCTGGCCAGCTAGTGACTGAATGAGCCCCAGGCTGGACCCCAGAGCTGACTGTCTTTCTATTTGTCCAACTCAGGAGAGCTGTGGTGTGACTGTGTGTGATGGGAAGGTCCATATCCTTGGTGGGCGGGATGATCACGGAGAAAGCACCGACAGAGTCTTCACCTTTGACCCCAGCAATGGGCAGGTGGAGGCCCAGACATCTCTGCAGCGCTGCACCAGCTCCCACGGCTGTGTCACCATTGTTCAGAGCATGGGCAGGTGACTCAAACTTGGAAAACCTGCGCCAGGAGGCAGAGAGAGAAGGCAGAACTTGGGCTCACTACTGTGCTTGTCTCATGGCACCTCTATTGTAAATAGCCCCTTAACTTATTGCCCTTCTTTCTTATAGAAATAAAACTTCATTTAAAGGTTGGGTCTGTGTTCCAGCTCAAGCCTGCTTTGCCTGGAGAAGTGTCTACTCCTTGCCTTGACTCTTTACAAAGCACCTTCACGTTACCTCATTTACCTTCATAATAGCAGTGTGGACATAATTTTTTAAATTATGAAATACTTCAAGAATATTTAATTTTGTACAGTTTAAGAATAATAAAACATCTGTGTTCCTACTACTTAGCTTAAGAAGTAGATGTTACAGCCACACTGGTCAGGACACATATCCAGGTCGCATGTTTGATCCCTGGTCGGGATGCGTGCAGAAGGCAACCAATCGATGTTTCTCTCTCCACCTTCCTCTCTCTGGGGAAAGGAAAAAAAAAAGGTTTATAATAAAAAGAAACAGAATGTTACAAATGCCTTTGTAGACTCCAGTGTCTATTCCCAAACCCATTCCCTTCCCATAGTACTTCAAGGTAATCACTATCCTTCAACTTGAGATGATCAACACTTTTAACTTTTAGCAAGCTAATTATTAATATCTGTATTTTACAAAGAAGGAACTGCCTTGAAAAGATGAGAATTGCCTAAGGCCATATACTTAAGAGTCTCTGATTAAGATTTCATGAAGCTTCAGAATCAATGAGGTACTTATGGTCAGGATGGTTCTCTTTCTAAGCAACCCTCTCAAATTCAAACACTTAGCAGTGATAGACAAAATTAAAACTCAAACAACTAAAAAGAGAGAAACATAGGCTTATAAGCAAGCAAACATGCCCAAGAACCAGAAAAAATAATTATAAAACCCCAACGAAGGCAGAAGTTTGAGCTCTGGGGTTCACGCACTATGGGATCAAGTCCTTAAAAAAGGATTCCAATCCAGGCTCACTGCTAGAAGCCAGAGCTAAGGTGGGGCTCCCCCATGCATGAAAGAAGCTAAAACACAACAGATCCGAACAGCCTTGGGGTTCAAGGCTTGCAACTGGGTGGTAGGTGCCAGAGCCACAGGCCTCTGAGAACCCAGCCAGCCTAGCTCTGCATTGGACCTGCAAGATCCCCAGCATCAACAAGGGTCACAAACTCCTGATGCAATTGTAAGCCCCTGGATTAGCCTGGGGCTCTAGAAACAGCAACATAAAACTACTGGATAGGAAGGGGTAGCCTTAGAGGAGAGGGAATGAAAGATGTCACAAAGAGATTCTGTGAGGCAGAGGCCCAGAGGTGCAGGTTACGTGCCGTTTCTGAGGCCCAGAGGATGGAGGACCTAGCTAGACCCCACCTGGGGCTCCTCTCATTTACACCCAGATTGCCTTTTGAAGAGCTATCATAGGTTCCTTGCAACTCCAGCCTCCCGCCCCTCCCATCTTCAAAAGCCCCAGGGCCCTGTCTGGGAGATCTTTCCAGCTGGGGCTGGCCCTTCACAGCCCAGCACAAAGGCCCAGGTCCCAGCTGAGCTCCTACCCTCTGATTATGTCAGATTAGGAAGCCTGTGACCATCTGGACACAGCTGATAATGGCAGAGTGGGGAGGTGAATAGGGTAGAGGCCCAGTTCCTCAGAGTGCCAGCCCCCACTCCAGGGATAACATCCAGACAAAGCTAGAAAGCACTGCATTATTTGTCTATCCCCTCAAAAGCCCAAGTGAAAAAGACAGGGGCAAATCCAGTGCAAACTCTCCCTCACCTGGCCTGGGCACTTCCTGTGTGCCAAGCAGGCTGCACCACTCCCCCTCCACAATGACCATTCGTGCTCTCGCTCTTTCATGTAAGTGCTGATGCCCCTTTGTGCTGTCTGCCTGGGCAGACCTGATAACCCTCCACCCCCAGAGTTTACCACTCTCTCTGTGTCCCTTCCTTATCTGCCCCTCTTCTATCACCTGACATATGGCCAGGCCTTTTCTCCAGTGTCTTGACACACCCAAAGGTTGCCCTTTGAGGCAGGAAAGGTGTCAGTTTCATCTGTGTCCCCCAGTGCGCAGAACAAGGCCTCCCATTGAATACATTAAATCAAAGTATCCTGGTCTTCTGCCTTGTAATACCTGTGAGTTGGTACTACTGCCTACCCCACCACCTTTACAAATTAGTAAACAGCTGATGAGTGGTGGCACAGCCAGGATTCCAACCTACATCCATCTATCTCCAAAGCCTGCTCTCTCCAAGCAGCCTCTCAGAGAGGCTCTGCTAATCTGATAAAATGGGTGTTGAATGAAGCACAGTTGTTGTTTAGGAGACACATCATTTCCACCATGGAAAATCCCAGCCTGGTAGAATACTGTTCCTGCCCTTGGGGGCCTCCTTGAATGGAGACATGGTTCATGTCCCTGGTGTGGCTCACAGGAACACAAGCAAAAGGTGACACCCCATTTGTCCAATTTCCTAGGACTTGTACTGATTACACCTAATATATTGGTCTCCCAGTGTAACTAACAGTCCATTTGTGGAAGGTCTCCCTGCCTACTAGTCCACTGCTTCCCACACTCACCATCCCCCTGCAGCCAGACCATAAATCCAGAGCATGAACCCTGAGCATGGCCCTTAGCTGTGCAGTGTGCCAGAACACAGTGTGCCAGAACAAAGACTTAACTCTGGTATTACCATCAGATGCCACTGGAGCCAAATTCAGTTTCTGAGTTTCTTTTTTCAGCAGTCCTAATTATTTGTAAGGATTAGTATTTTATGACTGTTGTTGTTCTTTAGTGGGCTTCCAAGGAACAATGGGGAAATTTACTTTTAAAAAAAAAATAAAATTCATTCTCTCATAATCACCAATATGGAGTTGTTGGATTCTTTCATAAATCTAAAATATATTATGAGAGCTTGATGAAATTATTTTTCTATATCTTGAAAAATTTTGCTATTTCATCATAAAAATTATTTAATATTACTCATCAATTATTCCCAACTATGTCAAACAACACTAAGATGGTAAGAAAATGGAAGAATGATGGTACTACCTAGAAGATGCAATGAAATAAATCACCATTCCATCACTTTCAGTTTCCATATTACGTTGTCCAAAGTATTATCATCTTTTAAGAGGGTATAAAAGAAGTCTGGAGACATCAAGTAAGAATTCAGGATTTTTTCATTTGCCATCCATGACAAAATAGAAGAAAAGTGATAGAGGACATTTCACAATTATTACACAAATTAAAAAAAGAATGCAGAAACATATTGTAGTACTCTAGTATCTAAGGATGGGAAATTGGTCACATCAGCAAAATCTTCCCTAGATGAATTTTCTCAAATTCAAGAACTGGTGAATGAACAATATATTTCTAAAAACAGAAAGGAAATATGGTATTTTAAGTCATAAGTCATTATTTAGTGAAGTCATTCAACAGGACTTCATCACACAAAATTTTTACAAAAAAAACCCTGGACCATCCTGTTTTGCTAAAAGGTGGTGTAACAATATTCTTTCATCTTTTATGATGCTTATGCACCCACATTTACTTCATACAGTTTGTTACAGTTCCTAAGTGGAGATATACTCAAGACAGTTGTGTAGGTGACTGAAGGGAAATAGATGCTGTAAAACATTTTTTAAAAAAAATTATTGGCTTGGTCATTCTGATCTTTATAAATCTAAAAATAAAAATGTTTTAAAATTATGGAGCAAAGAACATGGCTGGCTGTTCTTTCTTTCACAAAATTATGAACCATCAAAAATATTGCATGTTGACAATGCAAGTGCAAAACAAAACTAAACCAGAAAAAAACCCCAAAAGCAATGATAAGCTAGAGCCTATTAGAGATGTATCTGAAATCTGGAATCATAGCCACATGACTAAGTTCCAGCACCATCTATAGTAGCTGATGAGCAATTCACTGCATTCAAGGGACTTTGCTCATTTTGGGAATATGTACCTTCAAAACAAGAAAAATGTGGAACTGTTTGCTGTTTTAATTCATACATATGTATGCATATACACACATATGTATGAATGACTTTAGAGAGATGTAATTCACTTAACATAAAAGTCACCCATTTGAAAAGTATAATTCAATGGTTTTTAGTATATTCAGAGTTGTGCTAATACTTATGCTGGTCACTGGGGAGTTGATGGCCTACCAGTGAGGGCAGGATGAAGCCATCCCAGCATTCCTCCTCACTCAGTGGACAAAGGTCCAGCTGTACCTGGATGGCTGAGATGGTACAATACAGGACAGCAGCAGCAGCTCAGTGGTTTCATTTCAACTTCAAAGCTACTGGGGTTCCATCTTATTTGTGAACGTGAGGGTATGGGTGGGATCAGGTAAGTCTGTTCCCAACCTAGGGTCTTATTCTCAAATCAGGGAGATCTTGAGATATTCCAAATATTTTTCAAAGCCTAAGAGAAATCACACATTCCCCTAAGATGTATTGCGTGGGTTAATTAAAATCACAGTAAAACGAGGTTAGTAATGGAATCTGCCCATTACAGGGATGTTGGGAAGATTAAATGACATGTTCACAGCAGGCTTAGGGCATATAATTATCTTCTCACCAGAGTCATACTGCTTATCAAGCTATAAATGTAACTTTAATAACAAATACAAAAATGTTTTGCTTTATTGATTAAATAACATAAAATCAGATGTCCCCAAGGAAGGTAATAGTAAGAAAAACAATCTTTGAAGTTGAAAATATTGATTCTCAATACCTAAATGTTGGCAGGCTCTGACACAAAACAGTTGCATTTATATGCAACACTGGAGCTCAGAAACAATCACTAGATAAAACAAGGCACAGCAAAACCCCAATAAAACAGGGCTAGTAATACCTGCCCAGCTATGCCCACTTCCAGTAGAGGCAGAAAGCACAAGCCCTGTGGTCAGGGCCCTTACAGTTAGGATGGGGAGAATCCATTACCATGAAGTTAGCTATTGACGATTTCCAAGAGGATATGCTTAATAATTGTAGCAACAGCTAGCATTCATTGAGCACCTGGTATGATGTCAGGCACTGTGCTAAGAGCTCATACATGCAGATGAACAAACGGAGGCAGAGATGTGCTCATACTGCTAAGTTGTGGATGTGGTTTTGAATCCAGTGCCTGGCTTGAAGGCCTGGGCTCTTACCTGTTAATGTCTCCAAATGGAGATAACATATTGGATGATGAACACTAGAGAAGAGGCATGAATTGGCATTTAGATCTCCTTTAACTCCCACAACAACCCTGTGAGATAACCAAGAAACAGAAAGGTCCAAAGTCTCAGTGAATCAGTGCTGGTGACAGAATTTGAACCCAGGTTTGACTGCAAAGCCCAGCTTCTCCAGTGCCCTTTGTAAAATGCTCTGCACAGGGCATTCTCCAATCCACTGCATCCTGGCTGACTTCCTCATAGCCTTTGCCTAACTTCCAAGCCAGGAATGGAGAATGGCCAGAAGTGGAGGTGAACTGGGGTCTGTGGTTGAGGAGCAGACCCACAGAGTATCACTCCGCTGTGGGCTCCAGCAGCCTTCGCAACAAGTGTTTTGCAAGCCCAGACTCTATCTAGAGGTAGAACACCTCCCACCCCATCAAAAAAACCCTTTAACTGTTCTCTGACCACCAGTTTGTGTCCTTTTCCTGGTTCTCCAGCGCTGCCTGTTGGTCCCCAATCCTTGCTGGCCCTATTCACTTGCTCCTAAATTCTCAGATTTCAACAGATATTCTTTCCTTGCCCAATGGGTCAGTCTGCTCCCAGCTCCTATGAGGCCCATCATCAGTTGCCACATATACTAGACCACAAGCTAACTCTTCAGAGCCTTTTGGTAAAAAGATCAATAAAGGCTCCAGCACTTGCTTCCATATTGCCAACAGCCGTATTTCTACTAGTGGGTCCCAAGGACTATTTCACAACAGTTTTGGCTGCCGAGCATGAACGCCTTGCCTATCCAGGAGAGGGAGGCAATGTATGAGTCTGGGCCTCATCACCACTATGAAAGCCAAAGGAACTAGCTATCTTTCTCCTCACCTCTGGCACCTGGGTCAGATACCAGCCTTGGCCAGTCAGATGCTCCTACCTGAACCTTAAAGAGACGTAAAGAAAATGACTGATGAAAAACCATTCACCAGGAAAAAATGGGGGATAGTAGTGATTATCCTCTGGGTAGCTTACATCTCTTGATGGGCTGTGGTTATTAAGTGCTCACTTAAGCTCTACATTTCCTATGGTTTTCTAAAATGAAGATTAAAAAAACTCCCTCACTTTCTTGAACTCAAATAATGGCTATACAGGGTGTTCATGTTGACAATTCAAGCTGTACACTTAAATACTAATTTGCATACTTTTCTGCATATCAGTAGACAGTCCCCAACTGACAATGTTCAACTCAGGATTTTTCCACTGAATGATGGTGCAGAGGCAACACCCAATCAATAGAAACTACTTCGAATTTCAACCATTCCAAGGCTAACAATATATAGTACAATACTCTCTCATGATGCTGGGCAGTGTCAGCGAGCTGCAGGTCCCAGTCAGTCCCAAAATCATGACAGTAAATAACTTGATAGTGGTATCTCGGTTTCCGAACATCTCTGCTGATGAACATTTCGGTTTACAAACACCGGAAACCTGGAAGTAAATGCTTGAGTTTTTGAACAGAGCACTCCTCGGAAGTCGAACATGCCATACGGCTTCCGCTGAGGGCAAGATCCTGAGGCCTAGCTATCGATCCCTTGGTTTTCGAACGTTTCAGAATTCAAATGGTCTTCCGGAACAGATTACATTAAAAAACTGAAGTACCACTGTACTCTACAGCAGGTGTGGGGAACCTTTTTTCTGTCAAGGGCAATTTGCTTATTTATAATTGCTCTCGGGCCATAGAAAATTATCAACTTAAAAAATTAGCTATGAAAAAAAGCTCCTAGATTTATTGAATTTCAAGTCCCACCAGCAGCTGTCTTGGCAGGATGTATACGGCCCATGGGCCAGATGTCCCCCACCCCTGTTCTACAGTGTACTGTGTTGCCAGAGTTTTTTGGATAGTTTTTCTACTCCGTCATGTCTACAAAATGCCCACCTGTGTCTCCTGCTTCTGGTAAGAGGAAGGCAATTACTCAAGGCAAAAACTCAAGGTAATTCAATTGCCAACCACAAAATGTAAGTGTTCTGAGCACATTTAAGGTAAGCTAGGCTATTTGGTAAGATAGGTAAATTAAAGGCATTTTTTACTTATGGTATTTCCAATTTATGGGTTAATCTGGATGTAAACCCATCATAAGTCAAGAGGCATCTGTACTTCAGTAAGTTTATTTTTCCCTCCCCAAGCTGCTACTTGGGTGCACACTTCTTCTTATAGCACCACCTGGAGGGAAGTTAACAGCACCACTGAACCCCACACGGACTAATTTCAAATTTTAGTGGGCTGAGGTTTCCAGAAAACTCGTTATGAAAGAAACTTTTATTATTGATTTTATAGAGGAAGGAAGAGCGCAAGAGAGAAACATCGATATGAGAGAAACACTGATCGGCTGCCTCTCACACGCATCCTGGCTGGAAACCGAACCTGCCACCCTCGGGTACACAGGACGACACACAGACCAAGCAAGCCACACAACCCAGGGTAGAAAGTGTAAGGAATTTAAAGATCACACAATCTAATATACAAAGACCTGTGACTGGCTGTGTTAATCAATACTAGAAACTAAGATCCCAGATGACCAGGATTGCCATAACCTGTTGCGAGTACCCAGACCTTTGGATGTTCACATTAGTTAACTAATTTCTCTAAAAACAATTCCCTCACAACCGAACTACACAAATCCAGAAATATAGGAATAAAGCAGCTTAGCTCAGTTCAAACAGTAACATTTCCAGTAAAATTGCAAAATGCCTATAGCTTTACCCATAAGGTATAAATAAAGCCTTATAAGGGGAATGTCTACTAATGAAATGTGGTCTCAATTCCATCAATACTGACAAAAACAGTACGACGTTAGTCTACACAAAGTCAATATATTAACACCAAAGATTCTTTTATGAAGTGGGGGGAGGGGCCCAGAGATACATTTCAGTATACTCCCAACATAATTCATTAAATCAAATATTAGGCCCTTACCATGTGCCAAGGAGTATAAACACAATGTATAATTGTCTGTCCTTGTGCGGCTTACAGTCTAGTTGAAAAGGCAATCAAATAGCCCAGCTGGTATGGCTCAGCAGTTGAGTATCAACCTATAACCCAGAAGATTGTGGTTCGATTCCGGGTCAGGGAACATGCTCGGGTTGTGAGCTCAATCCTCAGTCGGGGGATGTGCAGGAGGCAGCCAATCAATGATTCTCTCATCATTGATGTTTCTCTCTCCCTCTCCCTCTGAAATCAATAGATATATTTAAAATAAAAAATAAAAAAGACAATCAAATAATCAGAGTACCCACTAGGCAGTCTGTGGGGCCAGGTTATTTCACAGCCAGGCCTCATCACCACTAGGATGGTCTGGCTACCTGACTTGGCCTTCGAGGCCCATGATAGCTGTCACTAGGGAGGAAAGTTCCCTCTCTGTGATCAATCAACCTAGTTATCATTAGTCTTGTAGAATTATCATGCCAGTCTGTCCCTCACTAGTTTCACCCGAGTATACCAAGAGCACCCAATTGCTTGTAAATAGACATCAATAGAAAACACTTCATAATATGACAGATAAAACAGCAGACAATTTAGTATTCTTTACTTCTGTGCTTCAGGCTCTTCATCACTGGCACAAATTCCCTTTATACTTTAGAGATGTTGAGGATTAAATAAATATGTGAAGCACAACACCCAGAGCATAGTACAACCCAAAATATAATGACCAGTGTATTTATTTTCGATGTGCAATGTAGATTTCCTTAAGCACCAGGAAAAGAAAATCACCTTAAATACACCCCTCTTCTAAACCTATAACCCTAACTGCAGAGGAGTTAATCAAGGTGCTATGAGACCGCATTGTCATGCTCTACCCCCAACAGGGTATCTCTCTGGTTAGCTCCGCTTGGGTCCTCCTGTTCTGGCCCTTGTCTCACAAGTACAGTTAAAACCAAGAGGATCTCAGGGAAAGCACAGAAGCATTGTGAGCCACGCAGCCCTAAAAAAATCAATCAAGTGATGCTGTGATGGGGTGACACCCTCAGTCTGAATACTGGATGTACAGTCTAGTCAGGCCATGCATCTTGCAAAAAGACTTTATTAAAGGTCTTTATAGAGCAACATCCAGATTCCAGATCCAGCTGCCAAGGAGACCCTAGAACCGAATAAAGCACAATAGTAAGAAAAGAAATCTCATTTGAGTATCCAGTTCTTTCATTTACCATATGGGTATACATTCCCACTTAAGATTTGCATGAAGACTAATAAATACAAAGAGCATTAAAAAAACACACAACCAAAAAACCCCAGGCATTCTATTTTAAGGGGGTTACTGAAGGATGATAACTAATTACTAGGAAGAGTGTCTTGAAATTTTTGAGTACATAAAAGGACAATAAAGAAAAATTCCTCTTTCAAACACTATAGTAAACATAGGAATTTAAGAGACCAAGTCCAAACATCCATCCCAAACAAATCCTGGGTTAAAAGGGCCCCTGGCTTCAACCTGCATTCTTCCATGTAAATTAAGTATAATCCATTTATTCACAAATGCTTACCACAGTGTGCAATATAAGTAATCACAGGGAGGCAAAGAAATAGGGTCCTATATTCTGCCCAAGAGGCTGCTAGAGACATACCTGTTACGCTGTGGGTACTGGCTGGGGCATGGCAGGAGGCTCTGGCTTCCCACCCTTCTGTTCCGAGATGGGGGTGGTGGGCAGTATCTCATCTTTGGGTTCCACAATGCTCACATGGTCAGGCAGGGGCTTCTTAGGCCCTATCTTACCACTTGGATCCCAAGGAAGCATGATCTTCACTTTGATGCCCAGCACACCTAGAGGACAGTTAGAACCATGGTTAGGAACCACCTGTGATATCACTGGCCTCTACAACGCGACAGGACAGGGCAGAGGAAGAGAACAGTAAGTTACTCAAGTACCCCTGGATCTGGTCCCTTCTCAGACAAATGCCTCTAATCAATCAATGAACAGGACACTTTTGCAAAAGGAACCTATGCAGTGCCACAGAACATGGCACTGACAAGGACCAAAAGCAGGATGTGACCTTTCTGACTCGTCATCGTGTCATCACTGAAGGGAACACAGGTGGCTGAGACAAGGACAAACCAACTCTTGGATCTGACTGATCTCAACAATTTGCTTCTTACAGTTCAGTGCAGCTGATCAATAAGCCCAACGAGTACTAACATGCTCTGCCACGCCAAAGATGAATTCCCCAAGCACTGAGGTGTGTATGGAAAACCGTATCTATCCACTAAGGCCCTCTGCTCTAAGAGCTCCCAGCTGCTCACCTTGTCTGAGCAGCACATGGCGCACGGCAGTATCAACATAGTAGTTAACAGGGTCCCCACTGTGGATCATCAGACCATCGACAAACTTCATGGACTTAGCCCTCTGTCCGCGGAGTTTCCCAGACACTACGACCTCGCAGCCTTTGGCCCCACTCTCCATGATGAACCGCAGCACACCATAGCAAGCCCTTTGGGAAAACAAGAGACAGATATCCATTTGTGTTACCACCAGACAGGATCACCTAACCCAGGGGTGTGGAACATCTGACCTTCGGGTCATATACAGCCCAAGAAATCATTTGGTCTGACCCTGCCAAGGCAACAGCAAGCGAGATTCAAAATTCAATATATTTAGGAGCTTTTTTTCATAGCTAATCTTTAAGTTGATAATTTTGTATGGCCCATGAATGATGTTATAAATATCCAAATGGCCCTTAGCAGAAAAGAGGTTCCCCACCCCTGCTTTAAAGGAACAACCCCACACGCCCCAAGCCAAGGCCCTATGCCAGGCCAATTAAATTGGCAACCTGGGGAGCTGAGTGTGGTAAAGCTCAGTAATAAGTTTTGTGTATTGTTGTTCTTTTTAAGTCCCCAGGTGATTCTAATGTGCAACCAAAGTTGAGACCCACACTCAACTCATGATTATCAAGTTGACACCTCCCCAACCCCCATCATTCTGGAGCAAGCCTTTCCAGTCCAGTCTATCTCTGCCAACTCAGGATTTCTGAATCAGGGAAGTAATCGGCAAGAACCTAGAAGTACCCTAGTCACTGAGTGAACCCTTTTATGGTTTACTGAAACATTCCTCAACCCCCAGAATTCATGTTCATTCAGTCTAATTACCAACTTAGGAGCCTAGCTGTCTTGACTATTAGCATGCTGGGAAAGCATTTCTAGCTCTATATAATTGATAGTAAGCCTTAAAATATCAGCCTCCCTCTCCCCACACACAACTCATTCATTAGTTTATACCCTGAGAAATACTAATTGGAGCTAGCTGCCACTTTCAATAGGAAAGTAAAGAGTAAGACCTACCACTATGTCCCAGATCCTTTCACATGATCTCATTTAACTCTCACAAAAAGGTGGTAGTATAACGATCCCCATTTAGAGACAGAGGACCTAAAGGTCAGAGAACTTCAGTAAGTTGCTCAGGTCCCAGAACTTCTAAGTCAAACTTCAGTGTGTGCAAAAATCACACGGAAGGCTTAAGACAGACTAGCTGGACTACACTCTCACTTTCCAAGTCAGTAGGTCTAGGGTGGAGACTGAGTTTTTCTAACAAGTCCTCAGATGATGGCAATGAGGCTGGCCCAACCTTTTAGTCACTTTTTATGGCTGTGGCATTCAAACCGAGTGGGCAGTCTCGGTTTGAATGCCACATGTCCTTGCCTATAGCCTTTCCTATCCATCCCAACGTCAACCTGCTGACAGCATAGCCCTCGTGTCCTTCCTCTGCTGAAAAACCCCTCCTGGGGTCCTGCTTCAGGTCTAACCTAATCACCTCATGTCCTCTATAGTCCGTCACTCCTCACATTACTATCTGTATACAGCTTACAAAGAAGAATGACTGCATTTTAAGCTCTCTTCCATCTGCACTATGTCTTATCTCCTTATAGTCTCCAGAAGAGTTAACACATGATGGAGCTGAATGACTCCAACAGGAAGCCTAACCTCCCCTCCCAGGAGTTATTTTTGTTTTACTCCCAAAGCACTCAGAACAGTTCTCCATTATAACATTGACCACTCCTTTAAAACTTGCTTCTTTACTAGTCTTTCCTGCTAGATTGCCAGTTCAACTAGGACATAGATTGGAAAATCTTACTGTTAAACCCCTCAGAGACTAGCAGAGCCTGCCATGTAAAGAGAGTTCATTTGCTGAATTAGTAAGATGGCAGACACACCATATTCTGATCCACAGAAAAAGGACACTCACCTCCGCACAGCAAGGCCTCCTAGGAGTTTGTAACGCAGAGACTCTGCCTGGGCAATGGCACACAGACCTCTTGTGGCCACCTTTTCAGCATAAAGCTTTAAGAAAGAAACAAGGTACATCATTAAACTTGTTACCTCCACCACTGTTTTCAATCAAAAACCAGTGCAATCATCGTATAAGCACATACCGCTGTATGTAATCACTGTAGCAACCCTTAAGTACTAAAGCAGTTCTACTCCCTACACCTAGCACACACTCAGTGACATGGACTGAACCATTCCTTATTGCCCTCTCATCCCTAAAATTAAGCTCACGACTTCTTATGAAAACTTCAACAAAATACCAGTCCATTTGTAACGTTCACTGATAGTGAATAAAGTCTTCAGTGTGAAAAAGGCTTTTAGAAGTACCATCCTAAAGAGCCATTTCCAGACCCACGGTAATCGCTGACATAAGCCAGGATCACTCACCTCTACACTGCCCTCAGGGAAGCCAAACCTCTTCTGAACCACAGCAGTCAATTCCCGGATCCGTCGGCCCTTCTCACCAAGTACATTCTGTGTCCTGGGAAAGTAAAAAGTGACAATTCATAGCTCTCATAAAATTCCAAATGTAACTTCAAATCTTGCATATATGCAGTAGCAAAACCTCGTTCAACAGACACAAGCAAGTATGAAGTTTGGGCAACAAGACCTAGTTAGATTTAAAAATGCAGTTTAAAAAAACCAATTGCATTCCACAAGGCCAAATTCACTAGCTGTCCCCTTAAGCTTACAGACTAAACCATCTTAATATATGCAACAATTATAGGTGAAGGCCAGGAAAATGAGTTTTTACCTTGTGGCCAAAATAATAATTTCTGTCCTGGTTGGTGTAACTCGGACCTCGACTCCAGAGTAGCCATCTTCAGCCAGCTCCCGAGTGAGAAATTCGTTCAGTTCAGCTTTGAAGATGCCATCAGCAACAAACTATCCAAAAAATAAAATTCAAAATTAGGACACATTTCCCTGCCTAGTCTTTCACAGCCAATGCAACCCTCATCAAAACTCAACACCTCCAACAAATGACCCATCATCAATCATATTACCCTTATCCCCACAGGAATGTAGCAACCCTTCTCAGACAAATGCCTCTAGGTCATCTTCTGGTGGTTACTTTGACCCAGGGCCCTTAAACCTGTGCCACAGAACGCAGCCCAGAGCAGGGGCCACCTGGACAAGAACACCTCCAGTCAGACTCGTCATCTACTCTTCACTGAAGGGTTTTCAAGACTGTCAGTTATATGTACACATGCTAAACAAAAACTGTTCTAAAATGGCACACTGACAACTCATTCATTCAGCACAGCGGGGACACCACGCAAATGACTGACTAAGCAGTCTCACTGCAAAGACAACCTGGACCATCAGAGGAATCCCAGCCATGTTATCTTGCCTTACTTGGTATGCTTGTGTTATAGAGCCGGCAACTCACAAAAGCGTGTGTATTTCATTTTAACGTGGGTGTATAAATAAAAAAATAACCAACTGCCTATTTCTAAAGCACATGGACTTTACAGTCCTTCCCCATGGAAAGGTGAAAAGAAACTCCAAGAAGCGCTCTTCCCAGGTTCCCTCACTCCATTAGCCCATGGCTTTTCTTTGGGCCCTAGATGGAGCAACAAATTGTCAGCAGCCTGTCCCGTTAAAGTCTTTAGGGTCAGGAGGCTGCATCCAGACACGACTGTTAAGAAGGCAAGAATACGCTGCTACCACCCCTATCCACAGCCGTGGTGTTAAGATCTAAAGCGAATGGCTCGGCTCACGCTCTCAAAATACCACACGTTCACTCATTTTATTTGTTGACTAAGAAATGCTCAGAAGCGCCTTCTCCGGGGCAAGAGAAGCATCTGTGATTTCTGCTCTCCGCCCGTAACCGGCAGAAATCTTCTCCCTTTCCCTGCCACACTGCGATTGCCTGGCTCGGGCCCCACACTCAATCCACCGCCATCCTCAGTCCGCGGGAATGCCTCGTGGCCCAAACCACTTCCCCGGGCAGGACACGGAGCCGAGGACCCCACGACCGCACCTCGAAAGCCCCTGACCCGAACGACGCTGCAACCCCCGGGATCCGAACACCAGCATCTCACCTTCCTCTTCTTGGAAATTTGCACCGCCATCTTGCCGCCTTGCGTCGCCGAAAGGAAAGGAAGTAGGCCACTGCCGGAAGTGGGTATAAAGGGCGCGGAGCGACGACAAGAACTGCGCGACCTCGACGCCTGTGGGCGCTCATGGGAAATGTAGTTTTTATGTTAAGGAAGGCGTTCAGAGAAGGGGGAGAGTAATCGAGACAGCTATAGGAGGAAACGGAGAGGGAGCAGATCAATTCGAATTGCAGCGGAGCTTACTGTAGTTAAATAAACAACATGAGGCGCGGAGATGAAAATTACAAAGTATACGCTCAAAGAGCAACAGAGTTCAACGACCACGGAACCCTGGTCCTTACTCTCTACACTGTAATGAAAATAGACTGAAAGTCCTCAGTGAAACTCATTTAGGGGCCCAGCTCTTTCAGTCTGTTTTCGTTCTCTCCGTTCCAACTGATATCTAACACTTATTAAGCATTCTGTGGCTGTTCTGTGTCCTTCATATTATTAACTAATTTACCCCTACCTCACTTTCATGAAGTCTATTACAACTTGTAACAAGAAGTAACAAAGAAGCGGTTCATGGGCTCACAATTATTTTTCAATTAAAATGTTTCCCCCTATATTTTACTACGAAAAATTTCAAGCATCCATAAAAGTTGAGAGAGAACTGTGCAGTGCACACTCATATACGCATCATCTAGGTGCTGCAAGGAACATTTTTGCTATATTTGCTCTATCACATGTCCATCCATTCCTCTGCTTACCTACCAGTGCATCTTTTGATACATTTCAAAGTAACAGACGTCAGTCAGTACACTTCCCCATAAATACTTCCAGTTTTATGTTAAATCGATACAGCTTGCCTGCATTTAAAATCAGGAGGTTTCTCCATAAAACTAATTTAGATTATTGTTAAAAATATAGAAAGATCTAGCAAAATACCAGGCCAACATTGCCTCATGACTGTGCTGTCCTTCCCTGTTAGATGGCAAAGGGCTTTCCCCTGTGCCACAGTCCCTGACAGCTGCATTCATTTCTTTTTTTTCTTTTTCTTTTTTTTTAGTACTCACCCAAGAATATCTTTTTTTCCATTGCTTTTCAGAGAGAGTGGAAGGGAAGGAGGGAGGGGGAGGGAGAGAGAGAGAAAGATCCATATGAGAGAGACACATTGATTGGTTGACAGGGCGGGGGATTGAGAATCGAGCCTGCAACCAAGGTACACACCCTCGGCTGGAATCAAACCCTGGCCCCTTCTTTGGGTAGGCCCACACTCTAACCACTGATCCAAACCAACCAGGGCCATTCATTTCTTGTCTGGTCCTGGAAGACATTTGTGCTTTACCCAGCACCAAAACAATTCTGAGAGATCTGTCCTGTAACCGTGGAATGAACAGGGTTCTGTGGAGAGCTGAGCAGAGGGACCAGAGAAGATGAAAAGTGGATGAACCAAAGAGAGAGAGGCCATGGACCTGATGCTTCTTGGTGCTGGATTGAGGTTAAAGCGGGGGATGGAGAATGACACCCAGGTTTCTGACTCGGGTGGTGGGTGCTTGGTGACAACCCTCACTGACACGACCCCAGGAACAGGTTTTTTCCTTCATGTGTCATCTTCCTCGGCTCTTCACTCTCCACTTCACTGAGCTCCATGGTCTGTCAGTTCACGGGTGCCAGGCTGCTAAAATCTCGACCCTGATTAACCTGCCTATCTGACTTAGCTGTGTCCTCGCTTGGAACGTGGGCACTGTGGGAGAGAACCTGGCTTTGCATGCTGTCGTCAGAATATTTCCTCATTCAGATACGCCCCACATTCTCCCACAGTGCTGCTTATAATCTTTGTCAAATTAGAACCTCCCCCTCAATCTCAACAGTCCACCTCCCTCCTGACTTATTGCCCCCAAATAGATTGTATAGGCAAGAACTGCCCCTCACCTATCCTATAACTGTATGTTTCCTTGGCCAGCCTTCTTTTTTCCCCTCCCTGCTCAAGAAAAAGCCCTTCTTCTTGCCCAAGGTCAGCTTCCCCTGTATGTCCTAGTTCAAGGTTAGTTTTGTTCCTTTGAGACCTTAGCAATCATGCCATATCCCTTTCCAGCGATACTCTCCTTTCCTGGCTCTTTGCTTCCCCCTCCCTCATGTTAAATACGTTACTTCCTTCAGGGTTGTGGCTATTCTAGTTGCTCTTAATTGTAAAATAAATTTTAAAAGATTTTTTTTTTACTGCTTTTGTACCATTGCTATCGGACCCACACTTCTGATACCCCTACTTCCAATAAAAATAAGATCCAGAGTATGGAAGGGTGTGAGAAAATGAGCATCCTCACACTGTAGGTGGAGTGTGAACTGGGCATCTTTTCGGAGGGCAGCTTGATGGTAACCGCCATAATTTGATATAAATTCCCTTGGCCCAGCAAATACATTCCTTTTTATCTACTCCAGAAAAACACTTACACAATATACATGGAGGTGGATGCGAGAATACTCATTATAGCATTATTAAGAATAGTGAAAAAAATAAAGGACAGCTCCAAAGCCCCTCAGGAGAGAAGTGGTTATAGAATATTATATAGTGATTTAAAAAAATGATATGGAGGAGACCCTCAGATGGCGGTGGGCTGAGTGAAGCTACACTGACACTCCGCCAGGACCAAACTGGAATTACAACTAAAATATAAAAAAACTATCCTGAATAATCAACTGAAGACTAGCTGGAGAGCACCCTCATAACCCAGGACCTAAAGCAGGGACCACATTGAGACTGGTAGTAAGTATGGAGGTGCGAGAGGGCTGGCCGGGCTCCCACAGATAGCAGCTGAAAGTCTAGAGGGATATCTCAGCTGTGGGGGGTCCCTACTGAGAACTCTGGGGTCTAAACCCCAAGCTGGGCTCCCTAACCCAGAGCACCAGAACTGAGAAAGGTGCCCACATAACATCTGGCTGTGAAAAGCAGTGGGGTTTCTGTCTGCCAGGGAGAGATGGCTGGACATGCAGGCACCCTTTTAAGGGCCAACACACAATGTTTCATGTGCAGCCACTCACCTTGGGCTCTGGCGGGGAGAGGGCAGTGTGGACTAGAGTTCTGTGAGGAGAGCCGGGGATTGCTGGCTGTGGGGCAGTAGAGCTCAGAGGGCAGAAATCTGTATTCCTGTGCTGAGTCATTTCCCCATAAGGCAAAGGACATCTTTCTCAGGCAGACATTTACCATCCAAGCAGCTTTTGCCCGAGGGGGAAGCAATTGCCTCGCCCAGTTGGAAAACCTCTCACCCCATCCTGTGAAGTTTCTACAGCCTGAGGCTTATTAAGAGACTGAAAAACATTCAGCGTCTGAGTGCTTTGAGTCTTTGCCTGATTTGCTTCTGGACCAGGGGCTTGGAAGAGTAGACCTTGGTGTACATTTTGGTCCTTTCCAAATGTACCCAGCCCCAGCAGAGAGAATCACAAGCTGTGGAGTGTGGAAAGCTTCAAACAGGGTACTCAAAGCCTATCACAAACAGCATCTGACATTGGTCTGCACCAGAGACTACCCAAAAGACTGGGAGTCTTAGCAGATTTACCTAATACATAGAAACAAATCCAAACAGGCAACCAAAATGGGGAGACAAAAAACCAAGACCCAAATGAAAGAACAAAAGAATTCTCCAGAAGATGAGCTAAATGAAATGAAGATAAGCAATCTATCACATATAGAGTTCAGAATACAGTGGTACCTCAGTTTTCTAATGTAATCTGTTCCAGAAGACTGAGTTCTGAAACGTTTGAAAACTGAGGGATCAACAGCTAGGCCTCAGGATCTTGCACTCAGCGGAAGCCGTGTGGCATGTTCGACTTCCGAGGAGTGTTCTGTTCCAAAACCGAAGCATTTACTTCTGGATTTACTGTGTTAGTAAACTGAAATGTTCATCAACAGAGATGTTCAAAAACTGAGGTACCACTGTACTGATCATAAGGATGCTCAACAGCATGAGAAAAGAAATGGAAACTATGAAGGAAATTAAGAGTAACATAATAGAAATAAAAAAAAAAACACCACAAAAACACTGGAAGGAATGAACAGCAGATTAGGGGAAACTGAGGATCAGATCAGTGAATTAGAAGACAGGGTAGAAAAAAATCAATCAGAGAACCAAAAAGAAAAAACAATTGAAAAAACAGGAGTTTAAAGGAGCTGTGGGACAACATGAAACGTAACAATATTTGCATCACAGGAGTGCCAGAAGAAGTTGAAAGTAAGCAAGGGTTAGAGAATCTGTTTGAAGAAATAATGGCAGAAAACTTCCCTAACCTGGTCAAGGAAAAAGTCACACAAGTTCAGGAGGCACAGAGAGTCCCAAGCAAGAGGAACCCAAAGATGTCCATGTCCAGACAAATCATAATTAAAATGCCAAAAATCCAAGACAAAGAGAGAATATTAAAGGCAGCAAGAGAAAAGCAATTCTGCTACCTACAAAGGAGCTCTCATAAGGCTGTCAGCTGATTTCTCATCAGACACTCTACAGGCCAGAAGGGAATGGCATGAAGTATTCAAGGTAATGAAAAGCAAGGATCTGAAACCAAGAATACTCTATTCAGCAAGGCTATCATTCAAAGTAGATAGTGAAATAAAGAGCTTCCCAGACAAAAAAAGGCTAAAGAATTTTATCACCACCAAACCAACATTACAAGAAATGGCAAAGAGACTGCTGTAATAATAAATTGAAATAGAGAGAATGAGAAACATAAGCATAAAGAAATAAAATGGCAATAGATAAGTACCTATTAATAACAACCTTAAATATAAATGGATTAAATACTCCAATCAAAGGACATAGGGTAGATGAATGGGTATGAAAACATGACCCAAATATATGCTGTCTACAAGAGACTCACCTCAGAACAAAAGACTCACACAGGCTGAAAAAAAACACACAAAAAACTTCTGGAGGACTTTAAGGGAGAGATCGACAGCAATACAGTCATAGTAGGGGACTTTAACACCCCATTTACTTTACTGGATAGACCTTTCAGACAAAAAATCAACAAGGAAACAGTGACTCTAAATGACACACTAGATCAGATGGATTTAATTGACATTTAAAGAACATTTCACCCCACAGATGCAGAATATACAATCTCCTCAAGTGCATATGGGACACTCTCAAACATAGACCACATGTTAATACATAAAACAAGTCTCTACAAGTTCAAGAAGATTGAAATCATATCAAGCATCTTCTCAGACATTTACACCATGGAATACTACGCAGCTGTAAAAAAGAAGAACCCCTTATCCTTTGAGACAGCATGGTGGGACCTGGAGAGTATTATGCTAAGCAAAATAAACCAGTCAGAGAAAGACAAGTGTCACATGGTCTTACTCATACGTGGAATCTAATGAACAATATAAACCAATGAACAAAACAAATCCAGAGACCTAAAAGCATGGAACAGACAGATGAATCTCAGAGGGAAGGCAGGAGTGGGCAGGTGGGTGGGGAGTGATTAACTTAAGAACTTATATGCAAATATGCATAACCCATTGATACAGACAATAACGTGGTGAAGGCCAGGGTGGGCAGGGTGGAGGGGGTCAATGGGGTGCAAAACGGGACATTTGTAATATTTTCAACAATAAAGATAAAACATAAAAAAAGGAATGATGTAGCTGTATGTACACACATGAAAAGAGCACCAAGGCATATTGCTACGTGACAAAACCTAGTTGCAGAGCAATATGGACTGTATAATACTGATGTACTATAAAATAAAACATATACGCATGTAAATACATAGAAGGATAAATACCCAACAGATAGATAACTAAACTTACTTCTGGGAATGGAGCAGTACTGGGGGAGGTTTGGGGCAATCTACTTTATTGCTCAACTTTTTTTTTTTTTTTTTTTAGAAAAGGAAGCAAGAATTTATTGGCTGCAGCAAAAACATACTTAGGACAGTGAAACAAGGAAGGTGCATAGAAGAAGTAACAGGAGAGCCCAGGCCAGGCTGCTTTGGCTCCCTGAGAAGTCAGAGAAGGGGGCCTTGGACAGGTTCAGGGACCTTGGAGACAGGTTCAGGGGGACAACTTTTTTTATATAATAAAAATATATTCACACATTCCTTATAAAATTGAAAATGAATAAAAAGAAAAAAAATGCAAGGGCCTCACTTCTGATCATGGGGCCACTTGTGAAACAGTGTGAATGGCCCAGCCTCTAACACCAGCTCCCATAATCCTTTCTTCTGAAAGCTCTGGGTAAAGAAAAGTTTATTCTCTAATTCAGACTATAAATCTCTGTCTGATACCGTAGCCACTGGCCTCACAGGGCTATTGAGTACCTAAAAGGTGGCTGGTCTACGTGGAAAACTGTTCTATGTGTAAAATACAATCCAGATTTCAAAGTATAAAAAGAAGAGTATCTCAACTTTATACTGATTACATGTTAAAACAATAACAGCTTAGATATATTGAGTTAAATAAAATATGCTATTAAGTTCACCTTTTCCCTTTCCTTTCCTTTCCTTTCCTTTCCTTTCCTTTCCTTTCCTTTCCTTTCCTTTCCTTTCCTTTTCTTTTCTTTTCTTTTCTTTTCTTTTCTTTTCTTTTCTTTTCTTTTTTCTTTCTTTTCTTGTGGCTACCAGAATATTTAGAATTACATATGTGGCTTATATTTCTGCCAGGCAGGAGTCAGTGGTACTTTACTTCTCTTTGTTTCCATGAGGTTTGGCACAGTGATTGGCAGACAAAGGGCTCTTAGTTACTGTTTAAAGGCATATTACTGAACAAAAGAAAGTTTACAAAGAGTGTGACCAATCTTGTTCCCTGTTTGCCTGGGACCCTGGGAAACTCAGAGCCAAATTTTTCATGCTCAGCTGAGTTCCTGGGGCCCCACCCTGGGCCTGGGTGAGGGAGACCTACCATGTGGAATTCGGAATTGTTTCTAGAGCCCTGGGGCCAGGAAAGTGAGACCATCACAGCCTCCTTTTCTAAACTGGGGCCCAAGTGATCCAGTGGATGTGTAGAGCTCAACTCAGTGAGAGCAACCATTTAGCCTTGCTCAGATTTTTCTGAACAAACAGCCTGTGTGGCCACTGGGTCCACACAATGGACTGGGGTGTGGATTTAAATCACCTGCCTTTGGGGCCAGACAAAATGTCTTTCAGATTGAATGATGCTTTGGAGAAACTCTAGGGTTTTTTCATTCAACAAAACTTTTCCAAGCATCCGTTCAGTGTGGTATCGTGTTTAAGGTCACAGGCTTGAGCCAGACAGCCAGGGTTCACATCCCTGGTGGGGTTTACTGGCTATGTGACCTGGTGGAGTTATCGCTGCATGAGTTTTCTCATCTGTAAAACGGGGTGAAAATATTAATTAACCCACCCCATGGGATGGCTGTGAGAATAAAACAGGTAGAATAAAATGTTCCCAGAAATTGCTCCATTGAGTCAAGCCCTGCCAGAACTATGGCAGTTATCAATAGGTAGCTATAAAACAATGGTCTGGGAACTAACCTAACTTCTTTCAAGTTTGTTTTTTAGATCTAAAGCCACAAACCACAGAGACAAGCTCAATACCTGGTTGGGAAAGTCCCTTCCTGCACCCTCTAATAAGTGGGGCACAGTCCCGGAAGGCTTCACTTCGCTGACGTATACCCGGACATCAGTGTTCCAGAAAAGGCAAAAGCCTGCTGCCCTACACCCTGACTGGTTAACCCCAGCAACTTTGGTGTTCCCAGACAATAAAAACCCTAAGCTGCACATCTGGTGCGCAGAACCTGGGACTCTATCTCAATGTGCTTGCCCTCTGCAGAGCCTCAATAAATCTGCCTTTGCTTTTACAAGTGTCTGTGCTCTAAATTCTCTTATATCAGGAGATAAGAACCCAAACTTGTTGGTAACCAGATTAAATGAATTCATGCAGGCCGAGTGCTTAGCACATAGTAAAGCATCTGGAACCTAGTAAATGCTCAATTAGCATTTGTGTGTGTTTTTTACCTTCAAATCAAGGATATGTTTTCATTGATTTGAGAAAGAGAGAGGAAGGGAGAGAGAGAAACATCAATGTGAGAGAGAAACATAGCCTGTTTTTTTTTTTAAATTTTAATTGAGTTTTTAGAGAGAGAGAAGAGAAAGAGAGAGAGAGAGAGAAAGAAAGAGAGAGAGAAACATTGTTCCACTTATCTGTGCATTCATTGGCTGCTCCTTGCATGTGCCTGACGGGAGATGGAACCTACAGCCTTGGTGTAGCAGAACCATGCTCTAACCGACGGAGTTACCTGGCCATGGCCGCATTCATTTCATTGCTTGGATCCACTGCCTGTGCCTGGTCCTGGGGACACAGATTAATCTGATTCAGTTCCTGTCCTCCAGGAGCTCAGATCTGAGGGTGAGGGGTGGGGATACAGAGAAATGAATAGGTGTGATAAGTATCATGTCACGATAGGCACAATAGAGCACTGAGGAGGGTGGGTTATTGGAAAAGGTGTTGCAGAGCGTTGATCCTTGAGCTGAGGTTCACCAGGGACTTCGGTGTTTGCCAGACCAGCTGACATATCAGGCAGAATGAGTGGGCTGAACCTTTTAAGAGCTAAAGAAGAAGCCCCCTCCTCATAATCTGAAAACAAAATAAAATAAAATAATTCAAAATATAAAGTATATTAAAAGGATTCAAAAAATAAAGAGTATTAATAAGAAATATTGAAAAGAATGCAGAAGCAAGTACATATTTGGGGGCACATGTTTCTAGATCTCTCCTGAGGCAGCGAGATGGCCTGTGATGAATAAATGTACACCTGCAGTGTCACACAAATGCGGTCACCACAGTGCACAGGTGCCATGAAGGATGCTGGTGCCACACCAGGAGGGTGCCAGGGGAGTGGACAGCTTGGTCAGAGGTGGGACAGTGGGGAAGCAGGGAGCCACCTCACTCTGTCTCATATCCCAATGCTGTCACTTACAAGCTTTGTGATCTCAGGCAAGTCACTTAAGTTTCTGAACCTCAGATTCTTCATCTGGGAAGTGGAGAACTTATTAACGAAAAAGAGGTGCTACAATAAATCATAAATTCCTAACTAGGCAAGTCAAGGTGGCTCATCACATGCAGGCCTATAACTTTTTTTTTAAATATGTCTTTATTGGTTTCAGAGAGAGGAAGGGAGAGGGAGAGAGAGAGAGATGGAAACATCAATGATGAGAGTCATTGATCCGCTGCCTCCTGCATGTCCCCCACTGGGGATTGAACCTGAAACCGGGGCACGTGCCCTGACTGGGAATCGAACTGCAGTCTCCTGGATCTTAGGTTGATGCTCAACTGCTGAGCCACGCTGGCCAGGCAGGCCTAGATCTTCTTTAGGGAAAGGTTTGAAGCCAGCCCTGTCCATTGATCTTGTGCATCTAGGTTAACAAACCTTCGAAATGCCAGAAATAATACCTCTTGAAGGCACCATCTTCAAGACAGCACATAAATTTGTGAACTATGCCGTAATCCAACCCCACCTTGCGTTCCCCCGACTTCATGTAATCTTCCTTAAATTTCCTCCTTAATTCCATATACGTAAAAGAAACTGCCAGCTGTTATTGTCCAGAATATTTTAGACCTTGCTTCCTGACAATTGTCAGTTTTGGCATAAATAAACTCATAAAAAATTCTCTACAGGTTTGGACATATCTTGCCTGGACAACCTCATATGATTTCTATGATCTGATCAAATGTTATCTTTAAAGCACTAAGCTCACGGAAAGTATTTCCTAAACTGGGTCAGATTATTACCGCTTTTAGTGCAAATAAACAACTTGGCATTTAGGTTTACATTAATCTTCAGTGTTTTTGGTTAGAGTGAGTCACCTCACCAAGTACTACCCCATGCTAAGACATGGGCTCTTACCTCTGCCCTTTGCAGATGGACACACACACACACACGCACACACACACGCACACACACTGCACAATTTGACTACAAGCTAAAGGACCAAACTACTATAAATGTATAGGGCAGAGAAAGCTTCCTTAAAGGAAAGATGTGGGAATAATTGGGCCAGAGATCAGGCTGCTGAAGCAGAAAGATGTGGCCAAGGGAGAGAACAGGGCCTGGGCGGCCCCAAACCAACAGGCTTCCTCCAGGAGTGAGTTCAGGGTCTGATCTGGAGAGGTGGGACCCAAGAACAGCTGCATCAAGGCCCTGCCTGGAGCTGGCGAGGGCTAGGCGGGGAGAGCTGGGGATGCAGGTAAGAAATGCCAGCTGGATGGTTCCTGGGTGTCGCTAAGCCCCTCTGGAGAGGGGGTGGAAAGAGCGTAGCACCCAGACAGTATGTTTGTCTGGTTTAATCTTAGAATGTGGAAATTCCACCTTTCCTACACTGGCTCTCCCAAAATGCTGCATGCCTCTCCCTTTGGCGATGATCACCGGCAACCACAGTGACAGGTCCTCTTTCTCAGAAGGCGGTGGGACTGCTGCTCTCCCCAGCCCGCACTCCTAATCCCTTCAACCTGTCAGCTAGCCAAGTGCACATCTTTGGTGACTCCATTCAAGAGGCTGAGAATGTGGAACAGACATACCTGGGGAGGTGGGTGTGCTCCATAGAAACAAGAAGCAGGAGGCTGGCTTCCTAGGATTTGACTAGTGAAACCTTACACACGAAGGACTGAATTTACTGTGATTCCACTGAGGTGACCTCAGGACAGGAAGACGGTGGTAACAAGCTAGTGCTACCAACTGCCCGGCTTCCTGCCCAGAGCAAGGCCATGTGAACAGGCAGCTGGGTAGCTTGGCGACAAAGGGAAAGGGTAAGAGCCAAGGGCTGGCATGCAGCCAATGCTGCCCAAAGGAACAAGAGCCAGGCCTGGGGTACCAAGCAAAGGGGGTCTCTTTCTTAGAGATGAGTGCTTTGGGCTCTTGTAGAGAGAAGCAATTAGAGCCATCTAACTAGTTCTCCAGACCCTGACCCCACAGGCTTGGAAGGCCTGTGGTTCTGGGTGCAAGTAACCTCTGCTTAGCCTTCTGCTTCTGCAGAGAGACAACAGGCATGTCTGCCTCATGGACGGTGCAGATCCCCACACAGTCACTGAGCTTTGGGGAAGACTCAGAGCAATGGAACTCACCTCCACTGCTGGGGGGCGTGTAAATGAGCATGGTGGCTTTGGAAAGTTTGTTATCTTTGAGGAATGTTGATTGTGTGTTCCCCAAACCCAGCAATTCCACTCCTGGGTATACAGCCCAGGGCAGGTCTTCAAAATTTTGTGCTCACTTACAAGAATTCTCCCTTACGAGAATATGAAGGGTGTGGTTTTCCTTTGTGCATTCTAAATTATGTAGAAATATAACATAGGTAGGCACTTTTCACCATGTTTAAATAAACTTGCAAGGACTATAATTTCCAGCACTATCACAATGTCAACACTGTAAAATAAAGCAGTTAGTCACTCTTACAAATGTCTTTGTAAGAATATAAATGCCACAGTGACTTGATAGCCACAATTATCCACTTAAAAAATACAAAAACAAGTTTTCTTAAACAGTTGCACATTTTATATTGTTTCATTTTCTCCTTGAACTTGTATTTCCATTCCACACAAACCCAGGAATGTCTTCATGTACCCTGGATAATCCAGAATACACTGCGGATGGGTCCATTACCTTTTCCCTGTCCACTCTCCTTGCCCTGGTTGGCTGAGTTAACTCGGGTTTGGTTTAGCTGGGTGATTTTCCAGGAAAATCCAGAACCAGATGGGTGTTTTTCCAGGCCAGTGACCCACTGAGATTTAATTTCTTTCCATTACTCTTGTTTACTCATCAAGAGGCATCTGAACCACAGTTTAACCTATTTACCATACAATTAACTTTTTCCCAACAAAAGGAAACTGTTTTCTAAAACAAAAATCTAGCCCCCTATGTAAAATTACTTATTAACATCCAGAAATTTAAAGGTTAGGCAATATCATTTTCCAGATGTTACTGATAATTTTCTACCAACAAGAAGCCACAGTGGGAGAAGTTAAGAAAACTTAAGATGCCTCCCTCTTCACTGTATTGAGACCTGGTGAGAAGAAAGTAGCTAGGGACCAGGGCATTTCTTGAATTCTTTCTGTAAAGCAACTTCGAATGAACTCAAATCAAAGCAAGATAGTGCTTGGGATAAATGGTTGGGGACCACAAAGGGTTTCAGGATACCAAATCCAGCCCGGTACCATCAGGAAGATGGGATTTGCTGAAGAGCAGGCCAGAGTGGAAGAGAAGCCGCTAGAGGGCGGCAGAGCACAAGGATGCCGCGGCGACCGCGTGAAGACCGGCGGCGGGCCTGCGCTCAGTGAGGCCAAACGAAAAGCCAAAAGCCAGGCACAGAGCACGTCTAACTCACCAGCTCTCACCGCCTGCCGCAGGCTCGCACCGTGGGGAGGGGGAGGCAGGTGCGACAAAGAAAAATATAAAATGTAAGCCACACAATGTAATTTCAAGTTTCCAGTAGCCACTTTTAAGGGGGGGGGGGGAATTGACATTAATTTTATTTTTATTTTTTATTTTTAAAAAATATATCTTTATTGATTTCAGAGAGAGGAAAGGAGAGGGAGAGAGAGAGATAGAAACATCAATGATGAGAGAGTCACTGATCGAGCCTGCAACCCCGGGCATGTGCCCGGACCGGGAATCGAACCCTGATCGCCTGGATCCCAGGTCGATGCCCAACCGCTGAGCCACGGCCAGCTGAGCGACATTAATTTTAATAATACTTTTATTTATTCCATAGATCCAAGATATAATTTTAACATGTAATTAATATAAAAATTATTGAGATATCTTACTTTTTTGGTATTATGTCTTTGAAATCCAAAGTGTATTTTCTATTTACAGCGTTTCTCAATTTGGACTAGCCATGTTTCCTTTCAAGGGTTCAATAGCTACTTGTGACTATAGACATTTAATTTCCGGCAGGTGAGTATCTCCCGCAGGACAAGAGCCTTAGGAAGATTCCACTGTCATCCCAGGGAGAAAGGTCAGGCCAAGGACCTCTCCAGGCCCTACCTACAGCCTTGACCTATGGCACTGCTCCATCAAACACCTCCAGCAAATATTTCTGCCAGGGCTCTGCTCTCTCTCCCCTCACCTCTCAGCTCTCCTCTTTGCTACTCCCAAGCTGCTTTCTAAAATTCCCAGATTAGGAAACTCTCGTGACTCCTCCTGTTCCCCCTGCTCCTGTCTGGTATGAGACCAGAGCTGTGCAGGCTTGAGGAGGTTCCAGAGTGTAGATAGCTTCACTTCAAAAGAGCACAATGATTGAGAAGATGACAACTTGATTCTAGATCTAGTTTCCCACAGAGAGAGGCTGAGGCCGATTCTCAGAGAGGTGAGAGCAGGCTTTGATCTCACAAAGCCTAGTGTGGATCCTCACTGAGCAAATGAATTAAAGCTTTCTTGGTGCCTCAGTTTCCTCAGCTGGAACATGTAGATAATAATAGTAGTTATCTAATAGGTTTGTTGTGAGGATTAAATGAGATACTTAAAGTTGTGCTTGGCACATAGTAAGAGCTAAATAAATGTTAACTCTTAAAAAATCTATATTTGCATAACTGCATTTCAACACTTTTAAAGAATAATAATTTATAAAATATATAAACTACTGAGAATTGCCAATTACTGTGCCAGGCCTAGGGTTGCTCTGATCAAACCTTTGTCTATGGTTCCTGGATTGGTCTGTTATAACATCACCTCCTGTCACCTTCAACCAAATAATTAATCCATTATTACAGTCTGCCAATTAAAAACTTGAAACAACATAAAGAAAAAGATTACCAATTAAAATACCTTTGAAAACAATTTAGTTATTCTCTAATAAATGAGGCCTATTGAAAGCTCCAAAGAGTCAGGTGCTTTTTTTCTTTTTTAGATATGCTCGAACACATTTAATTTCCATGACTCTATGAATTAGATTCCATATTTTATAGATGAGACAGATCACACATCTAGGAAGTGGCAGGAGTAAGATTTAAATCCAGACAGTCTGGCTCCTGAGTCTGAGCATGGGCCACCCTTTTCTATTTTTTACCACAAAATCTACCCTTCAACCCTAGGCCTCACCTTAAAAGCTTTTACCTTTGTAAAGCCCTTTCCTCCACCCAGCCCCACTCCTACCCATTACATGCTACTGGGTGTGTTCCCAGGCACTTGGTTCAGGCCTCCTGTCACCTGTCATGTGACATCACCCTGAGTTATGCTGGAATCTAGTTCCTCATACCAGAATGTCAGCCTCTTGCTTGGTGACAAGTCCCAGACCGAGGCCCAGAGGAGGGAGCCACGGTTTGATTTCTAGCTCTGCCGCCTACTTTGTGGGTACCTTAAACAAAAGGCTTAATTCACTGTGCCTCAGAGGTGTCATGAGTGCTTTTGGCAATATGTGTAGTTTCTGACACAAAGTAGATGCTTTATAAGTCATGGTTTCTCTGAATTAAAAATAAGATAGTTTCTTTACAATCATGAAATGACATAATCAGTGAATTGATATGGAAGGCAATTTGGTTACAATCTAAAACTCTTTAAATATGCTTGCCCTTACCCCAGTAATTCCACTTCTAGGGAATTACCTACAAATATATTCCCATATGTGAGAAATTATCTATGCATTAAGATATTCATTGTAGCAAAAGATTGGGAACCACCAAAATGTCCAACACCACGGAACTGTTTAAACAAATTGTAATATACCCATCATATGGGATGCTATGAAATCATGAACAAGAATAGCATGGCTCTGTGTACAGTGGGATAAACCACTTTCCAGATTTAAAAAAAAGAGCAAAGTACAGAACAGTGTGGAAAATATTACAATTTATGTAAGAACTAAAGAAAGGCTATATATATGAGTACTTATGTATGCACTGAATATCTCTGAAAGGAGACGCCAGAAATTGCTTTCAGAGGTGGTCTCTGGTTGGGGTGCTGTCAAGTTGGGCTCCAGGCATGGGAAAATGGCTGACTTTTTACTGACTACCCTTTCTTTTTTAAAAATACATTTTTGCCCGGCCAGGCGTGGCTCAGCGGTTGTGCATCAACCTAAGATCCAGGCGATCAGGGTTCGATTCCCGGTCAGGGAACATGCTCAGGTTGCGGGCTCGATCCCCAGTCGGGGGCTTGCAGGAGGCAGCTGATCAATGACTCTCTCATCATTGATGTTTCTATCTCTCTCTCCCCCTCTCCTTTTCTCTCTCTGAAATCAATAAAGATATATTTAAAAAAATAAATACATTTTTATTGATTTTAGAGAGAGGGGAAGGGAAAGGGGGAGACAGATAGAAACATAGATGAGAGAGAAACATTAATCAGCACATGCCCTGACTGGGAATCAAACCTGGGGCCTCTTGGTGCATGGGTGACACTCAACCAACTGAGCCATGACACTCAACCAACTTAGCCACACCGGCTGGGCCTGACTATCCTTTCTGAATGTTGTGTGATGTGCATGAATATTGATTACACTTTTACTTAAAATTAAAAGGAACACTTGAAGATATTCAATCTTAGTCATAACATTTTTCCAAAGATGGTGAACAAATGGCCAATGGGCACATGAAAAGATGCTTGACATCCCTAATTATCAGGAAAATGCAAATCAAAACCACAATGAGATAGCATCTTATACCTGTTAGAATGGCTATCATAGGAAAGACAAGAGATAAGTGTTGCCCAGGATGTGGAGACAAGGGAACCCTTTTGCACTGTTGGTGGGAATGCAAATTGGTGCAGCTACAATGGAAAACAGTATAGAGGTTCCTCAAAAAATTTAAAATAGAACTATTATGTGATCCAGCAATTCCACTTCTGGATATATATCCAAAGGAAATTAAAACAAAATAGTGAAGAGATATCTGTACCCTATGTTCATGGCCTTATTTACAATAGCCGAGGCATGGAAGCAAACTAAGTGTTTATTGATGGATGAATGGATAAAGAAAAGGTGGTATTCCATATACACGTATACATATACATACATATACCAATACATGAATATTACTCAGCTATAAAAAAGGAAGGAAATTTGCCCTGACAGCATGGCTCAGTGGTTGAGCATCGACCCATGAGCCAAGAGATCACAGTTCAATTTCCAGTCAGGCCATGTGCCAGATTGCAGGCTGGATCCCCAGTGAGGGGGTCAGGAGGCAGCTGATTGATGACTCTCTCTCATCAATGATGTTTCTATCTCTCTCCCTCTCCCTTCCTCTCTCTGAAATCAATAAAACATATTTTTTTAAAAAGGAAATTCTGCCATTTTTGACAACATGGATGAATGTTGAGGGTACTATGCTAAGTGAAATAAGTCAGACAGAGGAAGACCAATACTGTATGATCTTAATATGGAACCTAAAACAAACAAACCAACAAACAAACAAACCTGAGCTCTTAGAAACAGAGAGATTAGTAGTTGCCAGAGGCTGAGAGGTGGGGGAAGTGGGGGAAGATGGTCAGAGGGTACAAACTTCCAGTCACAAATGAATAAGTTCTGGGGATGTAACGTACAGCATGGTGACTGTACTTAAGCATTATATTATATACTTGCAACGTGCTAAGAGAGTAAATCTTAACACTTCTCACCACATACACACAAATAAGGTAACTACGTGAGGTGATGATGTATTAATTATTTTTATTGTGATCATCCTTTTGCGATATATGCATATACCAAATCACCACACTGAGTACCTTAAACTTACACAATGTCATATTTCAGTTAAATCTCAAAGCTGGAATAATAAGGGAAATGCAAATGAAAGCGAGATGAGCCTGTTGACTCATCAGTGGCCAGCAGTTTCAAGTCTGAAGGCAAGTGTTGACTCACGCTGGTCCTGTGATAATATTGGTAGCAAAGTAAAATGATACTGCTCACTTTCAAACCACTTGGCCATATCTGGTAAAATGTACTTGCCTTATGACAGTGTGATCCCGCTTCCCAGTGGCAGTTCAAAGCCAGAGGTAGAGCTAGGTCCCTGCCACAGCCCAACATCAGCCCCACCCCCAGCAGCAGGTACCTCTGTGGGCGGCTGGGGCCACACTGGGGATGCTGGTCAAAGGAGACTGGCCTTGCTGTTCTGTTTCCATTTTTTTTTTTAATATAACGAGAATGTACTCATGCATTACTTATATAATTACAAGTTAAAAAATTTAAAAATATTTTACAAACATAGTTCTCAGGAAATGTGTGGGTAAAGGAAAAACTGAGAGGGGAAAAACCATTTCCATGGCCTTGACATTGGGTCATTTTCCCTCCACTGGATTTGCTGATGCCTTGTTTACCCCTGGGCAGTGTTCAGAAGGCACACAATTTTGTATTAGGCACACAGCTTTGGTTAACATCTGGGGCAAGTCCATGAGTCTCTCTCTGTTTCTCTCAATGGCATGAGGGAAGGAAGGCAGGTGGGGAAGGGGTAGTGGTGGAGGTGGGGTGGGGAGTTCTGTGTGCTCTGGGTACCCATAAGAAGAGTTGCTCAACCTTTTGACACTTTGGTCTGGATAATTCTTGGTTGTGGAGCCGTCCTGGGCACTGTAGGCTGTTCAGCAGCATCTCTGGCCTTTACCCACTAAATGCCGGTAGCACTCCCCTACCCCCACATTGTGACAACCAAAAATGCTTCCAGACATTGCTAAAAGTCACCTGGGGGGAGGGTTGCCAGATTTAGCTAAAAAAAAAAAAATAGAGGATACCCGGTTAAATTTTCTTTTGGATTTCAGATAAACAACAAATACTTTTTTTAGGTATGTATGTCCCAAAGAAGACACTGAATGGGGGGACATACTTATGCTGAAAATTTTACTTGTTTATCTGAAACTCAAATGTAACTGGGTATATTTTATTTAGTAGTCTAGAGATGGGCTGGAGGGATCACCTTCTGTTGATAACCGCAGCCACGGGCATCAGATATAAAGGAGAAGACAGAAGGGATCCTCGCTCCTTGGGGCTTACAACCTGGGGCTCACAGTCCCATCCTGGGAAACAAGGATAGCAGGGTGCTGTGCTGAGTGGCCACTGAGGTTCCTCAGGTGCCTGGCTGGCTGAGCCTTTCATCTCCTAGCTCTACTTCTGTTCCCTCCTCCTGCTCAAACTGCTTTCCCCCAGGGTTTCCATGACCTAGTCACATTCTATCTCCCACAGGCAGAAGTCACTGGAACCCAAAGAACCACAATGAGCCTCCTTCCAGTGGGCAGGTATAAAGGGCTGGCAGCCATCTGGGCCCCAATCTCCCCAAGAAGCATACCTTGGAGTCTGGAAGGGTTTCGAAGGGTAGGCTCCTGCGGCTTCCTCCACACAGGGTTTGGGGGAGGTGAGGGCTCTGGGGGTGGACCCGCTGGGCCTGGCAGGGGCGCCTGGGAGAGGGGATCAGATTCAGAAGCTGGGGGCAGTGGACAAGCAGCTCAGCCATCTGATCAAGTTTATCGAGTGCTCGCTGTGTGCTAGGCCCTGTGCTAGGTGCTGGGGAAGCACCGGCCATCAGGCGGAGCTGGTCCTTGCTCAGGCGGGCGGGTTTGGAAGGCGCAGGCAGGGAGCGTCAGGGCCACCCAGGAGAGGGCATCCGGAGGACCAGAATGTCTGGTCTGTGGGGCAGAGGGGCGATCAACAGATGGTGAGATAAACTTGGGACATATATGGATCCAAGGTGCCTGAGACATCTGGGGCAGATGTCCAGGGGGCAGAAGAACTTTGGGTCTGGGCTAGGGAGAGAAGTGTGGGCAGAAGACCTTGGGGAGGATTGGGGCAAGAGCTGGTAGGAGAGAAAAAAGAGGGAGAAGACAGAGCCCGGGAGCCTTGGTGTTTAGGGCAGTGAGGGAGACTTAGAAGAAATAGGCAGAGGGGTTGATGTTGGGAGGTCAGTGGGGGAGAGTCCCCAGGAGGGAGCAGTCAATAGCAGCCAGCACTGCTGAGAGGCAGGCCAGCTGGGGACGGCGATGGGTGGCGCTGAGGACACCAGCCAGCACAGTTCTGGCCATCACAGTTTAGAACGAATGTTCACGGGCAAAGAAGATCTAGAGAAGGATCAGATGTCATCAGGGAAATGTTTGGATACACTGGGAGGCCAGCGTGAGAAGGAAACCTCCCAAGGCCAGGAGCCACCCATAGCTGCAGCCCCTTAGACTCAGTGCCTAGGGTGGCAACACTGCTACACTCACTGCCCCTGGCTCACTCCGCTCCAACCCAGCTGGTCCTTGGACATGCAAGACAGGCTCCTACCTCAGGGCCTTTACACCTGCTGTCAACACTGCCTGGAACACTTCCCCAATACCTCATCTACTTCGGGTTTTTACTCAAATGTTATCTTCTCCTCAGTCTTTTCCCTGACAATCTGTTTAAAACAGCAACACCCTCTTCCAGCATTATCTAGTCTCCTCCCCTACTTTGTTTTTCTCAAAAATACATTTATCATCATCTAATAAAACCTATATAACTATTTTTTTGTTTTGATTTAAATGGATATGTCAACATAGTTCAAGATTCAAAGTTGTGCCCAGTCTTTTGCTATTACAAATAGTACTGCAATCAATAACCTTGTGCCTACATTATTTTACTCTGCAAATGAAGCTCTTACCTAAAGTCCCAGAAATGGCATTGCTGGGTCAAGGGTAAATACATTTATAATTTTATCTTCTTAATTTTATTCCTGTTCTCCTCACTAGAATGTAAGCTCCAGGAAAGGGCAAGACTTTATAATTTTTTTATTCATTGCTGTATCCCCAGTGCTTCAAACAAGGCTTAGCACATAGTTGGTGCTCAGTAAATAACATGTTGAATGAATGAACAAACCCATCCCTGGAAGCCTGAAGATATACTCCTGAGGACCATCCCAGTCTGCCTCCTTTCCACCCTCAGGGCTATGGATCCTCAGAGACTCCTAAACACAGCACATGGTCCCTGCCTGTCCCACACCCCGTCCAGAAATCGAAAGCCTTTTATCTAAGCAGACACAGAGGTGCTGCTGTTCCAAGGCTGGCTGTTCTCTCCTTCTGCTTTCATTATTTTACCCAGGAAGGCGTTTAAAAAATATGTCTACTAGGCAGCACGCGTCACTCATTTTACCTCTCAATTCCCTTCCCTGACGGTTTTCTCTTTTTAAAAAATTTACAGAATCACTGAATGCTTGAAGAATGATCAGGTGGCAAAGAGACTGGGCTGATTTTCAAAACTGAAATACAGTCATGGAGTGAGGGTTGATTTGGTGCCTGGCCCTGCGCTGGCAATGAGAACAGATGACGACGACATGGTGAAAAATGTCTCTGTGTCAGGGGTTCATCATTCACAGGGACAGAGCACCCAGGAAGTTCCCTTGAGGGTAGGGAGTCAGCATCCACCTCTCCTCCCACCCCAACAAAAGTGAGTCCTCCAGGCTTCCAGGGCAACAGCGAAGAGGTCGACTTGAGTAATTCTCTGATTTTTCCCTCACCTGTCAAAAGGACTGTTTTTTGTTGGTTGGTTGGTTGGTTGGTTAGTTGACTTTTGGTTTCATGTGCTGGGAGTGTCTGTGGATACCTGTCTGAGTCAACTGTTTAACCGTGGGAAACGTGGTCATCCTGATTCCAGGTGTTCTCCTTTGGGCCCCTCAGGGAACACCAGGTGGAACAGGTCTTCTCCCATCGGCGCCCGGGTTTTACCAGAGTGGGGGGGAAAGAGAGAGGGTGACATTTAGAGCCAGACTGACTTGGGTTCAAACCCTGGCTTGACAATTTAGTAACTGTGAGGTCTTGAGCAACTAAGGTCAAAGCTCCCTTCACCCAGTGTTCTAGCACCGCCTGTCCTTTCCGCCCCTCCTACGACCAGCCACCACGATAAAGCGGACGAAGGGGCAAAGTCCAGGGCCTGTGAGTCAGGGCTGGCAGAAGGTTCCCTGACGGTAATCTGTGTGCCTCAGGCCAGGCACCTCCTTCTTTTTCTTCAGGGTGACACGGGCGATTCGTCCACGGCTGCAGATCAGACCTGAGGGTCTTTTGCAGCTGCAGCTTCGAACATGTTTTAGCTCCTAACCTAAACTTCTTGGATTTTCGGAGAAGTCCAGATATCAATTAGAGCATTGTTTAGATCTCTCTAATCGCACCTGGCCCTCAAGTATCCATAGCCTGTGTAGCCAGGGGCGCTCTTACTAAACTTTGGTAAACAGAAAAGTCCAGAAGATTCCTAGACCTGGGACACCTGCCTCAGTGTTTATGCTGGAATGGGGGAACTCAAATATCTATAGAAACTGGACCATCAAGCAAAGGTCCTTCAAGACCGAAAGAAACTGGAGATTCTTTTGACTCTAAAGAAACTGAAGCTTTGAGAGAGCCTGAAGCAGCCTGAACTTTAAGACTACCCAGGGGTTATTTCAGGAGATGATAGTGATTAAGACAGAGGGTTTGGCTTTAAAACAGGAACAAAACTACCCCTGCATATTTGAGATGGTGTCTGGATCAGGAGAGAAGAGAATGTCATTTAAAGTCCTTGAACTGGTGCTGCCTACCGTGGAATGTTCACTGCAGCCTGGGAGAGATGCAGGAGATTCAGCAACACATGCAACCTATAGACCTTGTTTGGATCCTGACTCAAACAAACCGACTGTAGAAAAGATGAGGTATTTAGGGGGCTTTGAAAACTGACTAGATATTTGAAATTGAGATCTTGATAACCACTGAAGCTGAGCTACACGGGGTTCATTTTGCTATTCTTTTTGCCTCTGCATATGTTTAAATTTTTCCATAATAAAAGTAAAATAAAATAAGGCCAAAAAAGGGGATATTTCACACGTTAAGGTCAAATACTTCTCTCTCCTTACATATCATCAATTGCTTAACATCCTGTCGTTTCTCTGTTTACTTCATACTTGAATCACAGTGTTCTGGTACAGTTTTGTGTTTTTCCTGGAGTCTCTTGGCACCTTTCTCATTAGTTTCTGAGAGGAGAAACATGTACCTTTTTTACCGTATGACTAAGAGCTTCTAGCTTCTTAATCGTACTATTGACTGGAATTCATTTTATTCTTTTTTAAAAAGATGGCAATTGAATTTTTTTTGGTTATTGATTTCAGAGCGAGAAAGGGAGAGGGAGAGAGAGAGAGAAACCTCAGTAATGAGAGAAAATCATTGATCAGCTGCCTCCTGAGTGCCACCTACTGAGGATCGAGCCTGCAAACTGGGCATGTGCCCTGACCGGGAATCTAACGGACACCTCCTGATTCACAGGTTGATGCTCAACCACTGAACCACACCAGCCGGGCTCTTTTTTTTTTAATCGATGAGAGAGACCTCGATTTGCTGTTCCACTTATTTACGCAGTCATTGGCTGCTTCTTGCATGTGCCCCGACCAGAGATCAAACCTGCAAACTTGGCACATTGGGACGACTCTCTAACCAACTGAGCTACCCAGCCAGGGCCGTTTTGTTCTTGAATACATTTTTAAGACACTGTTAATCAGAGCCTTCTGTTTTCCTGTTCTAACTTAAATCAGTTACTTCCAGGAAAACAATGACCGCTCTGCTGGTTCTGTTTGATGTGGGCCTGGGCTAGTTCTACGGTTTCTTGGGTAGTATGTGTCTTGAGGTCAGGCTCCCCAGAAGCAGAGCCTGAGGCAAGGATTCTGGTAAAAGTGAGACCACTCTCTCAGTTAGTCACCGTCACCAGGATGGAGCAGGCGAAGAAAGCTAAGCAAGAAAGGACTCTCAGCAGGAGACTAGGTTCAGCCTGGTCCCATGGAGTCTCTGGACTTGGACCCCCTTGAAATAGAGGGGCGTTTTGGGCAGCAGCTCACAGCAGCTGGGCGACGGGTGCACCAGGCTGGTGAAGGGGGCTTGAGAGCACCATCCACCACCTCAGTGGTTCTCAAACTTGTTAAAACAAATCACTGGGCCCAGAGTTTCTGATTCAGTAGATCAGGAGTGGGGCCTGAGAATTTGCGATTCTCACATGTTGCCAAATTCAGCTCCTGGAACTATGCTTTGAAAGCCAAAGCAGGACGTTATATGTTCCTTGTTTGTTTTCCTAGAGCACAAGCTCAAGTAATTTTTTTCAGCAAGAGTGCATGGGAGGTAAACTGTATTTGTTCTCACAAGTCTATTTTGTCTCTACTAGGGTTTCTTTCTTTCTTTCTTTTTTTTGGCTGATTCAAAAGCATTTCTCCTCGGAACTTTGCAGGTCATTGTTTATAAGCATCTAGCTTCAGAGAAGCCTGATGCTAATTTGATCTTTTTTACCTTATAGATAGCCTGTTTGTTTGCTTTCAACTTCCAGAGCTGGGAGACTTTCTCAAACTTCATGGGGCCCTAGGTTGCATGATTTTTCTTTGATTCTAATCAGCATTCAATGGGCACTTTAGATATAAAGTCTTTTTTTTTTTTCCATTGCTCTGGAGCAATTTTCTATTATTTCTCTGATTATTTTCTTGCCTCTTTTTTTTTTTCTTTCTCTCTGGACTTCTCATTACACAGACATCAGGCTCTTTTTAAAAAAAATTTATTTATTTATTTTTAAAAATATGCCTTTATTAATTTCAGAGAGAGGAAGGGAGAGGGGGAGAGAGAGACAGAAACATCAATGATGAGAGAGTCATTGATCAGCTGCCTCCTGCATGCCCCCGACAGGAGATCAAGCCTGCACCCCGGGCATGTACCCTGACCAGGAATCAAACCCCGACTTCCTGGATCCTAGGTCGACACTCAACCGCTGAGCCACGCCGGCCAGGCCATATATCAGGCTCTTGAATTGATCCCTTATGACTCAATTTTTTCCCCTTAATAAAAATAAATTCTTTTTTTGTCTCTATATTCTTGGAGAATTCCATGACTTTTGCTTCTAAACATTATTAAGTGGTTTTGCGGTGGTTTTCTTTGAATGCAGAGACAGAATTCCCATGTACCCTTCATTCAGTTTCCTATCTTACATAACCACAGTACATCAAAACCAAGAAATGAACATTCATACATTACTATGACCCAAACTCCAGAGTTCATTAGAATTTCAACAGTTTTCCCATTAACATCCCTTTTCTGTTCCAGGACCCAATCCAGTGTAACACGTTGTATTTGGTGGTCATGTCTCCTGAGTCCATCTACAATGTGACAGTTTCTCAGTCTTTCCTTGTTTTGTGTCTTTTTTTTTTTTTAAGTCACTTTGACAATTTTGAAGGGTACTAGTCAGGTATTTGGTAGAACATCAATCAATGTGGATTTTTTTCCTCCCAATTAGACTGGGGTGAGGTGTTTTGGGGGAGAATACCAAAAAAGTGAGGGGCCCCTCCCATCCCGTGACAATAGCTGGTGACCGTAACCTTGACGACTTGGCCAAAGCAGTTTGTCAGATTTAGCCACTGTAAAGTTACTATTTTTTCCCTTTCCATACTCTATTCTTTGGCAGTGAGTCACTAAATCTAGCACACACTTATGTCGGGAGAGCCAATTAAGCTCCATCTGGAGAGGAGAAGAGCTGCATATGTTATTCGGAATTCTGCTGTGAGGAAGATTTGTCCCTTCTCCCATGTATTTATTTATTCAGTCATCTATTTAGATCGGCACGGACTCATGTATATTTATTTTAGACTTTGGGTTATACTCTTAACACTACACTATTTATTTTGTTGCTCAAATTGTCCCAGCTTTGGCTGTTGAGACTTTTTTCAGGTTGGTTCCGGTGTCCCTTTGACACATCCCATTCTGATTTATTTAAGCACTTCCTTGCTTTCTGGCACTGGCTTCTAGATTGTCAAATTATATATATTTTTATTTTGGCAATCATATTTTTTTATTTCCCAGTAAATTTTCATGTTTTCCCTATTGATTCTTTTTACTAGCAGTCCTTTCTTGTTTTATGGGCCCAGTATCATCCCCAATTAGAATTTACTTCTAGTCATAATGTTGTAAGTGCTGTTTATTGGATTTAAATGATCAGAATTACTCTCTGGAATAGATAAAGCACGAAAGACTTAATTATAGATACAATATATGTAAGTAGGATAACTCTTGGCAATGTAAAAGTGATAGTATAATTGTCAGAGTTTGAAGGTTGGGATGGAGGACAGGTGACAAGGAGTACAGGTGCTGCTGAATTCACTTTACATAGAAATCACGAGATACAGCTAAAGCAGATGGAACTAAAAATAAAGATTTTAAATAATTATTGAGCTTGAAGAAATAATCACTAGAAGGATAAACTAGCACTGTAACGAACACAATGTGGGAGGAATTGGGAGATGAGCAGTAGTGTAAGAAAGGATGGGGCAGGACTGAGTTTTTCCATAGTAATATTCTGTATTGAAGCATTTAAAAGAACAAACATGTATTACTTTGATAAAAATAATATTTTATAAAAATAATTACAACGTGTGTAACTGTTGAATGCAACAACATGCTGGTGCCTCCTAGGACACGCGGGGTGGGAAGGGAAACGATGGGGCCGGATGAGGTGCAGTGTGTACAGGGTTGTGGCTGCAGGGAACAGTCCACCTTGGGCAGGGGGTTTCCCAGGGGCGGGGCCCTTTCCTCTGCTCCCTCAGCATCTTCATTCATCCAGCAGCTTACCTAGTACTGGCTGAGTTTCAGACTGTGTTTGGGGGCAGAGGCTATCTTTGCTCTTGATATCTAAACCAATTGTTACAAGACTGCTCACCCTAGAACTGGCCCCCGCCGCAGGAAAGGTATATAGTCCATGTGCACTTTCCTTTCAGGGTGAAGGAGGTTGGGGGAGGATTCTGGGAGGTATGGGGACTCCCCTCCTGGTTTGCCTACCACTGTCTTGTTTTAAAACTGAAAGTCCTTGGTCTCAGGAAACGCCTCTGTCCTGGGCAAACGTGGACACTTGGTCAGCCTTGCCCAGGGGATGGTGCTAGCCTTACCTCTCACTTCTTCTTGGTCTTTGTTCTGCTGGAGGAGACCAAGGAACCCCCTGCTTGTATCATCTCTGGAGCTGAAGGCATGATCTGCTTTCTAAATTTAGGAGGGGTGGGGGTGGGGCTGCAGTTGTAGAATAGGCAGGTTGCAGATCAGGGAGCTGATGATGCTGATTTCTGGATGGCTAAGGTGAAAGGAAGAGAGGACTCCAAGAAAGGGAACTCGGAGAGATGGGGTGGGGTACCTTAAAGTAGGGTGGTTTCTTCACCTCCAAAATTGCATGTCTGGGGCATACAGGTTGACCTTGGGAGGAGACCAGTTTGTTATACCCACTCCTTCCTTAAAATGCATATATTTAATAAATATTTATTGAGTACCTACTATGTACTGTGCTCTGATTACTAAGTTACGTTACTATTGTTTATTAATTGAGCTGTTTTAGACTCTGGGGATGCTGTAAGGAACCAAACAGATTTAGACATAGAGTATATAGACCAGAAAAGGATGTTGACAGTTGACCTGTGGGTCTATTTACTTTTACAATCTATTTGTCTATCCTTACATCAGTACCATTCTGTTTGCATGATTGTAGCTTGATATTAAGTTTTAAAGTCATGTAGTATGGGTCCTCCAACTTTGTCCCCTCACCTCTCGAGATTGACTTAGCTATTTCCATATAAATGTCTACTAAAAAAAGCTTATTGGGATTTTGACTGGGATTGTATTGAATTTATAGATTATTTTTGGGAAAATAACAGCCTAATACTGTCTTCCAAGCCATGAACTTGGTATACTTCTTTATTTATTTAGATCTCCTTTGATTTCTCTCAACAATGTTTTATAATTTTCAGTGTAAGGGTAAAGGTCTTGCATGTCTTTTGTTAAATTTAGTCCTAAGTGTTTTATGTTTTCGATGCTCTTGTAAATAGAATTTTAAATTTCGTTTTCAATTCCTTCCTGCTGGTATATAAAAAAACAATTGATTTTTATATACTGACTTCATTTATTAATTTTAGTAGCTTGCACATTCGTTAGTATTTTCTATGTTAACAAGCATGTCATCTGCACTACTTTCTTTCCAGTCTTTGTGCCTTTTATGTCTTTTTAAAAATATATATATATCTTTATTGATTTCAGAGAGAGGAAAGGAGAGGGAGAGAGAGAGAGATGGAAACATCAATGATGAGAGAGTCATTGATTGAGCCCGCAACCAGGGCATGTGCCCTGACCGGGAATCGAACCCTGATTGCCTGGATCCTAGGTCGATGCTCAACCGCTGAACCATGCCCGGCTGGGCTATGTCTTTTTATTCTTTGTTACAATGACTAGAATCTCTGGTATCAAGTCAAACAAGTCATGAGAACTGAGATCTTTGCCTTATTTTTGATCTTAAAAGGAAAGCGTTGAGAAAGGTATAGAGCTCTCCCATATACCCCCTACCTCACACATGTATAGTCTCCTCCACTATTAACATCCCTCCCTCCCCCAGAGCAGTACATTTGTTACAGCCAATGAACATACATTGATACATCATAACTACCTGAAGCCCATAGTTTATGTTAGGTTTCACTCTGGATGTTGTACATTCTATGGGTTTGGACAAATTTATAATACGTATCCACCATTATAGTACCATACAGAGTATTTTCAGGGTCCTAAAAATCATCTGTGATCACCTATTCATCCCGCCCCTCCCATTCAATACCTAGCAACCACTGATCTTTTTACTGTCTCCATAGTTTTGTCTTTTCCAGAATGTCATATACTGTAGTTGGAATCACGCAGTATGTAGCCTTTCAGATCAGCTTCTTTCACACAGTAAAATGCATTTAAGATTCCTCAATGTCTTTGCATGACTTGATAGCTCATGTTGTTTTAGCACTGAATAATATTCCATAGTTTGGATGCATCTCAGTTTATTTATTCATTCACTTACTGAAAGACATCTTGGTTGCTTCCAAGTGTCGGTAATTATGAATAAAGCTGCTATAAACATCTTTGGTGAGGTGTCACTTCTTTTTCTGGAACTGAAATTACATGATTTTGTCCATAAGTCAGTAAGGCAATTCTTTTTCTCTTTATTCTTCAAATTATATAATTTAGATCTACCTTCAAGGTCACTCACTCTTTCTTCTCTGCCACCAATTGATAGTAAGCCCAGTGAAATTTTCATTTCAAATACTGTATTATAGCTCTAAAATTTCCATTTGGTTATTTAAAGATGTTTTCTCATTTCTGTGCTGAAACTTATCCATCTGTTTACTCATTATGAACCTATTTTCCTTTAAATTCTTGAACATATTTATAATAGCTGACTTAAAATTCTCATCTGATTATTCCAACAGTCTGTTTCTATTGACTGTTTTTTTTGCTTGACTGTGGGTCACATTTTCCTGGGTTTTTGTTTGTTTTTTTGTTTGTTTCTCACATGTCTAATAATTTTTATTTTTGTACTGACCATTTTAGATGATATGATGCAGAGACTCTGGATTTTGTCATCTTCCTAGGGACATTGTTGACTTTCATTCTAGTAGGCAGTTAAATTACTAGCTGATCATCCTGAACTGTGAAAGCTCAATTGAATGCTTTGCTAAGGCAGACCCATTTCATTTCTTTTTTAATGGTTTAAAAAATTCCTTTTAGCTTAAGTGTTATTGGTAATGTCACATAAAATTTTAAGGTTGTTGTCAAATTTGACACAACACTTTAATTTTTTTTATGTATGAGTTTTAAGGCCTTTTTATTCATTATTTTTTTGTAGATGGTAACTAATCTTAAATGCATTTTTATTCTTTGACTAGTTTGTCATTGACGACCTCCCTGTAGTGCCCTCTCAGTTTTATGTTATCTTTTTCAATGTCAGTCTTTTATGGCAAATCTGGAAAACATTAAAATGTTTTTCAATGTGTTAGTTTGATTATTAGAACTACTCATTAATTGAATTCCTCCTATTTATTAGGAAGAATTGAACAACTCCTATTCATTAATTAAATTGTCAAGCAATCTAAGAACATTCATCAATTCTATTTGGAATTTATCTCTTCCTCTTAATTAACTGCCCTTTGGGGGATGATCTGAGAAAAAATTGTTACAGTTTATGGCTTAATGTTTAAATAGTTTCTGTTGATTTTATCACTTAGTTTTAAAAAATATAATTTTATTGAAGCATCTTTTACATGTAGTCATATCATATAATTAATAATTTCAAGTGTATAATTCAATGATTTTCAATGTTTTTTTTAAGTAAACTTATCAAGTTTTTAACATTTCCTTCACTATGCCATTTACTGTCAATCCCCATTACCCTCCTGCTCACCATTGCCCCAGGCAGCTATTAATCTTCTTTCTAGCTCTATATATTTGCCTTTTCTGGGCATTTCATATAAATGAAATCGTACAACACATGGTCTTTTGTGTCTAGCTTTTTTCAAAAAGCATAATGTTTTAGAAGATTATCCATGTCATAGCATGTATTCATATTTTATTTCAATGGCTGAATAGTTTTCCTTTGTATGGATATACTGCATTTGGTCCACCCATTTCGTCTATGTTGATGGACATTTAGATTGTTTCCAATTGTTCGCTATTGGGTCTGTTTTATTTTGCCTTTAATCTTGGGCCAAAACCCTAGTCCTGAGATACTGCCTTTATTGTTAAGGTATAGTACTTCTGAGGTTTCAGTGGAAAGCCGGAGGTATTTACTAAATTGCAACAACTTGTGGAGTCTCAAACTTATCTCCTCCTTTGTGGTAAACGTTTAAAATCTCTGCTCAATTCCTTCAGCTTTCTAGGTACTACTTTCCACTGAGAGTCATCCCCATGTATGTGCAGTTAGGAGTCAACCAATGACTTGAAATCAGTCTATCTGCAGATTTGGAGTCTTAACCCCCCTGTGGCTCCCCCATTCCCAGGATTCCCCCTTTAATGTCTAGCCCCAAATTCCTTCCTCTAATACTTCAAGCAGCCTTCTGCTCCCTTAAGGTTTCTGCTTGAATTCTAGCTTCCCTACACTGCCCAGGGTGAGGAGGTCCCTCGAGGGAAATGCATTTAAAATTAGATTTCACCCAGTGTGATTCAATCTTTCAAGAGTGAAATTCCCTGCAGTTTCGACTATTCTTGCTTGCTCTCCAGTGCCTTCAAATCCTTGTTGTTATATTTTGTATTGTTAAAGTTTGTATTGTTATCTGCAGGAGGGCTTCTGGTACAAAATACTTTACCATTACTAGAATCAGAACCATTGTCTCTCTTTTTTCAGAAAACTAGCAATACTAAGACAACTTGACAAAGGCCTTTCTGTTAACAAGAGTATTTGTCCTTTCCTGTCATCTCCTGGCTCTGAGTTCTTACTGTAGCTAACTTGGCTGCATTTCACAGTAAAATGGATTTTTATATTTTTTGGTTACTCAGCCTCTAAACTCTCGTATGTTTGGGAAATCCTTCACCCTATGATTCTTGGAGTAAGTTAAAACCTACCTCCCAGTATGGAAATCACAAATGCCAACAACACAATTTCTGGGTCCTTGCAGCAAGGGCAGGGTCACATGACCTAGGGCAAAGGCCCATGACTAGGCACAGCCAATCAGATGCATGGGGGACCTTGACTCAAAGAAGTAGGCCCAGATTGGCTGGTGTGGCTCAGTGGTTGAGCATCCACCCATGAAACCGGAGGTCACGATTAGATTCCTAGTCAGGGCACCTGTCCGGGTTACAACTCTATCCCCAGTAGGGGGCATGCAGGAGGCAGCTGATTGGTGATTCTCATCACTGATGTTTCTATCTCTCTCTTGCTCTTTCCCTTCCTGACTCTGAAATCAATAACATTAAAAAATAAAAATAAAAAAGATGTAGGTCCAGCAAAGAATCCTTTCTGGTGGGAGGTGGCAGTGGCCGTATCTAGTTTCTGGGGAGAGTGGGAATATGAGTTGCGGTGTTTTTTATTCATCAGTAGCAGCTACCTGAATATCCTGCCAACAGGTTCTTGTATATTTCAGTCAGCCAGAAGAGGTTTTGTTGATTATAAATGAGAACCTTGAATTGTCCACTTAGTGAGAGTTAAACACCAGTAATCCCATCATGAAGAAATCTTGACGGACAGACGTACAACATATTGGGAGCTGACTCACCTGTGAGCTGCTCCCAGGATATGGCCCCTCCTCCTTTTCAGCCCCTCCCTCCCCCTCTCTTCTCTGTGTTCCGGCCACAGATCCATCTGAATTCTTCCAAAATATCTTGCCCTTTTTTTCCTCCCTGGCTTTGCAGCTGTTGAATGTCCTCTCCCTGGAATGCAGTTACCATTCCTCTCTTAAATTGTGGACACTGCCTACTAATTGGTCTTCCCCTCTGCATCCCCTCTGGCCCACATCCAATTCATTCTTCACACAACAGCCAGAACCTTCTTTTCAAAACTCATGTCTGAGCATGTCACCACTCTGCTTAAAATCTTTTAAAGCTTCTTTACTGACCTTTGGATAAAGATCACATTTCTTAACATGACACATAGGAGATAGGTATCCAGGACTGGCTTGATAAGGATTGAGGGGATCAAAGGAGGAATCAAAGATCACACCCAGATTTCTGGTTTGGGTAGAGGTTGGAAAGCTCCTTCATTGATTAACCTTTAACATCTCTAAGACATGCACCAGTCAGCCTCACATCCTTTGTTGAACAGGGAGCTGAAAATTCATCCACCCACCCACTCATCCACCCAGCCACACACACTTCAATCTGACATTCAATTACCTGACCAGCTAAGCAGAGGCGTTAGGTTTGAGCTGCAGCTGTACCTTTTATTTGCTGTCCTTGGTTTAGGCACTTTACCTCATGGAGTGTTTCTTTTCTCATCTATAAAGCAGGACTAATACTTCCTTTCTCTCTATCTTTTGGTAAGGAATTATTAGTGTGAGTGGTAAATATTCAAGCATGTGACTGGCCCATGTTGGGTCCAGTTGGAGATGACCATTTCCTATGAGCTGCCGTAGTAGAGTCTATCTGCCTTTTAGAAAAATTACTGTGGGTTTCAGGTGGAAGATGCATTACAAATGGGTTGAGACTGAAAAGAAGGAGGCTCTGGGCCTCTCAACCATCAGTGCTCTTGGAGAAATGCATGGGGAGGTGGCTGCATGGGGGTGGAAAGAACAGACCTGCCCCACACCTCAGAGTAAGCTTGGATGGATCCTCTACTGTTCACAGTTGGTCCCTCAGCAGGAGCTGTTGGCTCTACCTCCAAATATATATGAACCCCTTTATTTGTTTTCTTTTCTGCTGCCACCACCCTAGTTCAAACCATTATCTGCCCTCTCCTGCCTACGGCAATAATGGAACGTCCTGCTTCTGCTTTTGCGTTGCTCCAAGACATCTCCTTCCAACAGCTACAGTGACCTTTAAAAGTGTAAAGCAGTCACTGTTACTCATCTCCCAAGTCCTCTGCTGGTTCCCCAAACTCCTCAGTCCCAACCACAGGCCCTGCATGATCTTCACCACTCCTTCCCTGTTCACCCAAACCCAGGCACCCTGTTCCTGGGCTTCAGGAAGGCCCAGTTTCTGTACTTGCTGCTCCCTCTGCCTGGGTAGCTCTTCCCCTGGCTCTCCTCACACCACACAGCACTGGTTCCTTACCTGCAGGTCTCAGCCCACAGGTCGTCTCCTTGAGGAGCTTTTTTCTAAGTCTACTTGCCCCTGTTATGCTTTCATCATGGTTTTATTTCCTTCCTAACACTTATGCCTGAAATTAGATCGTTTATATTTATAGAGGTCTCCTCAAGATTACTGCTTTTACATTTTTATTGATTTTAATTACACTAGGAATACATGACAATGTTGTATTCCTGACAGGTAAAGCAAAAATCCCCCCTTCACTCCTCTTCCCCCACCCTAGTCCCTCCCTGGAATGACAGCTCCGTTTGCCCTATCGATCAGTCGATCAGTTTGTAAGTTCCTAGAACCGTGTATGGCACATCCGACAAACAGTTATTGAATGAGGAGTATATTAAGGCCAAGTTCTGGCTGTAATATATATTAGCTTTCCTTTGGGGAGGGCCTTTGAGGGGAGGTCAAGGTCCACAGGAACCTATGGCTTTCAGCAAACTAGTTTCTCCAAGCGTCAGTTTGTTCATTTATAAAAAAGGGAAAATAACATTTATCTCATAGAACTGTGAGCATCAAACAGTGCCAGGCACACCATATATCTCCTCATGGAGTTTATGGGCTAGCAGGGATGTACTTGAAATCTTGCATGTTGACTCCACAGGCTACCAGTCTGTTTAGCGTCCCAAGAAGATTTGAGTCATGCTTTCCAAACTGGGCCGGGAAGAGCTGTGAGCTGGCAGAGGTTACCTGAATGGAGACCACGTGGTTTGGTTGAACTCCTGTTTTCTAGGTAGGGAAACTGGTGCAGAGAGTGGCAGGACCTGGCCTCTCCAGCCTGGTAAGGGTCCTCTCTGGCTCACACAGTGAGCCTCCTCTCATCACACAAGACTCTGGTGTATTCCTCTCAAGATCCCTGACCTTAGTGGAAACAGCAGGTGGCTTCCCCTCCTTCCCCTGAAGGAGCGAGAATGAAGCCCAGAGATCAAGGCAGGAGGAGAGTTCTAAGCCTTAATCCACACTCTCCTACCTCTGAACATTGTCCAGACCCTGGACCACCCTGCCTGCCTATTGGTCCCCCAACCCCCCAAGGACCTGCCCTCTGGACATAATTATAGTAATTCCACTGGGATACCCTTAACCGACTCTCTCTCTCTCTCTCTCTCTCTCTCTCTCTCTCTCTCTCTCTCTCTCTATATATATATATATATATATATATATATATATATATATATATATATATAACCAGCATAGGTATCTGTTCTGAGCATAATTACAGGAGATGTTTACAGACCCACAATCACATCAGAGTAAATGATAGCTTCCTCTCCTCCCATTAATACGACAACATTAGGGACCTATCAGGGCCAATGAGCCAAACCCCAGCAGTGAAAGACCTCACACTCTCCCTCCACCTGCAAAGCAGAAGCAACCTCAGACCAAGCAGGGTTCCAGCCAGGATTTCAAAGGACACCATGAGGCCTGCAGGAGGATGGGTTAACATCTACTAGGCACCTACTGTGTGTCAGGCACTCAGGGGAGACCAGCAAACACCTGTGACCAATTCTGCAAGCTGGTGTTAGTCTCCCACTTTACATGTTTGGAAATTGGTTTTGAGAAGACTGATGTCCCGGGTCACCCGGAGCAGCCTGTGACGCTGGGCCAGGGTGCTTTCCATCCTGCTTCCTCGCCAGGCCGGACTCCCAGGAGCAGCAGGCCAGCTCTATGCTCCCTCCTTATCTCCTGCCGTCACTGCTTCCTCTTTTGGGGCAGTCACTAGTCACTGCCGCAGCTGCCCTTGCTCCCTCCGGTCCCCCTCCCACCCTCATCAGCTCCCCAGCGTCGACGCTGTCTTCTCCAGCCCCCTCCACCCCTGCTTCCTGTTTCTGTTGGGTTGTTGGGTGTTATCTCTCCAGAGGGGTGGGGAGTTGCGTTGGGGGGAGGGTGGAGCAGAGGGCGACTGCCTCGCCGGGCACCCGAGTCCCCCACCAGCCCCCATCCCTCACCCGTCAGGGGCGCAGCTAGGAACTCGGCCTTGGGGTGGGCAGACCCTCTGCTTTCACCTTCCCGCACACACAAAGGCTCCCCTCCGTGCGCGGGGGTAGCGCGCCTGCACACACGCACAGCTGCACAAAGACGTGCACACCGCTCCATCCGCAAGAATACACTCCTGATCGGCTCGCGCACACAGCGTGCACACGTACCCGCACCGGCACACTCTCCCGTGCACACACGCGCACGTATATCCACCCCGGGGCGCGCCCTCTCGTGCACACCACATATACCACACGCACACACACATCTGGACACGCACCGGTGTGAACCCCCAAATGCCCTGCGGGCCCTGACGCCTCCCACCGCTCTGCCTGGAGGCCGGCGGGGCGGCGCGCGCACCCCCAGACACGCGCGCACACGGACCAGACGCGCACCCCCGCGCTGCTCCCGCCCCTGGCCGCGGCCTGGGTGCCGCGCAGCACCGCGGGCGGTTCGGCGGGCGGCGATCCGCGGTCCGGGAGGGGGCGGGGGCGGCGGCGGCGGCGCCAGAGGCCAGAGAGCGGAGGAGGCGGAGCAGGGAACCCGGAGCCGGCAGGCCCGCGCTCCTCCTGCCGGCCGGAGATTTTCCAACCTGGGCGCTGACGCCGTGGACCTCCCTGCGGCCGCCGCGGACCATGGGCGACAAAGGGACGCGGTGAGTGCGGGAGGCGGCCGGGCCCGGCGCGCGTGGGGCTGACCCGGCGAGGGCACGGGCAGGGCGCTGGTGGGAGCCCTGGCCGCCCAGGACCGCCGACGCCTGGGTTGGCGGCACGCAGTCCTCCCCGCCCGGAGGTTTCCTGTGTAGTCGCTGGCAGGGCCCTGGGCGGGGGTACCGAGGGGTAAGGACCCGGCTGCCCCATCCGGCTCGCGGCTCCTCCACCGGCCAGACACACTCCAACACACTCCCTCGCTGACACCAGCACTGACCAGCAGACACAGAGGCCCCGGGGGCAGGCTGACACACAACGGCACACACGCTCATGTGGACACACAGGCACACTCATCCACGGGCACGCTCATGCTGGCACAGGCACACTGACATTCACCGCCACACACTGAGCACATACAGTGACACTGTCACACACTCAATGGTATACGCTGTCAACACGTTCTCGCTGACCGGCATGCTGGCATACACTGGTCACACTCCAACACACATCAGTTCTAACACACCTTTATGCTGGCACACACATGTTGGCCTACACTGTACGCGCATACACTGTCACTGTGGCTCACTGTAACAAACACTCTCACTGGCATACACATGTCATCACCCTTACTGACATGACCGCTTGTGCTGGCACATAACTCACTAACATGGTGTTCGCAAGACCGCACCAACACTGACCCTAACAGACACAAACCAGACTAATGCCCGCACAGACTGGCGCTCCACAGTCACAAGCTAACAGGTCCTGTGGCTGCTGACACACTCCCTCTGGTCCCCACATGGAGAGAAGTGGAAACACACACATCACACAGTGGGAGGCCCCCCTGGAGCCTGGGAAAACTGCATCCTATATGCTCTGTTTCCTTTCCCTCTGACCTCCCTGAGGCCTGGCATAGCTGGCCAGGAACTGTTTTGAACTGGCGGTGGGGAGAGGGGCTCCTATCTCTGCGAAGCCTGTCCTGACTCAGAAAGGGAGAGGATATGCCTCTGAAATGGAAAACTGGGACTAAAAAGGGGAGGGGGCTAGAGCTGCCCTGTGGACAGCCCTGGTCAGGTGCTCAGCTTTGTCACCCTAGTTCTGCCCTTTCAGTCTGCCCACTTCCTTAAGGTCTGATAGAAGCTTCTCCCTTATCTCTTCCTCTTACCCCTCCTGCGAGGCCTCTTGCCTTTTTTCTTTCTTTCCTCTCTCCTATCCTTGTGCCCCACTCCTTCCTCCTGTCTTGCCTCTTTCCACCACCTTTCTCTCCCCTTGCTTCCAATCATTATTTATTGGGCACCTGATGTGTACCAGGCACAGTGTGGGGATCAAAGATGTGTGCTGAAGGAACTAGTAGATTAGGGAGAAATGACCCCAGTGGTCTTCATGTTTCAGGACCACTGACAAAGCAATTTCACACCACTGCCATCTGACACACTCTCTCAACAGCATGAAAGAGGTCCTCCAGACATTATTAACATTGTCCAGAAAAAGAAACTGAGGCTCAGAGGTAACTCGTGCTCCTAATATTTAGAAACTGCTTCCCAGCCACCCTCCTGACAGCTCTTCAAGGAGGCTAATTTTCCTCTTCCCGTTTTCTGGAAGAGGAACCAGAGCTCAGAGAGGTTACCTGACTTGCTTAAGGAGGGGTCAGAGGCAGGGCCTAGACTGGAGCCCACTTGGCCCTGTTTCTTTGTGACTTGCTCTTGGGCACTGCCATACCCCTGGAGGGTCCTGGGTATGAGGCCAGGGTGGGGTGTCCTGCTCTGTATGTGGAGGCCCAGGCTGATCAGAGAGGCTGCAGAAGATTGTGAGGTGTCTGCATGCACCTTGATAGCTAGTCCTCATTGTAGTCCGTTGGCCAGCAGTATGACCCAGGTCTCTGTCCTCAGCAGGAAGATGTGTGACTCTCTCTTCTATAACCACGTTCCCCAAAGCCAAGGTCATCCTGACCATTGAGGTGAGACTTTTCTCCCTACAGGGAGTTAAGGGCCCTTGTTCCTCTCCTTCATTCTTCCTGTGCCGCTTCACCATCAGGGTGACTCAGCCCCTCTTGGGCCCTGGCTTGCCTTTCTGTGACTTGGGGAGGAGTGTCATCGGTCCCCTCCTGCCATGGGTTGTCAGCAGAATGAGGACACCATGAGTAGCCAGGCATCTATTGGAGACCCTGTTCTTAGAGGCAGGACCTTTTCCATGACTCCCCCTGCTCTGCCTCTAGCTCACTGGGGGACCTCGGAGACCTTGGGCAATTGTCTTCACCTTTATGGACCTTAGTTTTCCTATCTGTAAATTGGAGCTATTAATTCTTTAAAAATTTCAAGGCTCTTCTTGTGTTTACTGAATTCACTGGGCAGGCGGTGCTGCCTGAAGCCTGGAGCCCAGGCCTGGCTACACTTCACCCAGTGGTAGCCCGGCTCCCCTCTCAGTCTTTCCTGTAGCCCCAGTTGGCCCCCCTCTCCCTTCCAGACAGGCTTCCTGAGTAATTTGGAAGAGCATGGCAAAATCAATAATGGGCTGTACCTTGCCTTGTTCCATAAGTGGTAGGGCTCTGCTTTATCTGGGACTTAGTTGAGCAAACGGCAAATATCCAATACTCCGAGGATCAGGAGTCATCACATCCATCCCTGTGCCTGGATTTGCATTCCCCACATGAAAGTGACAATAGGAATTAGCCAGAAACTGTCAGTCCCCTCTAGGAACTTCAGGGTCGAGGAGGAAGGACAAATACCTGGATAGGATGTGTAATAGGCAGGTAGTATGCTGACTGCTCCCGCCAGGTGCTCTGGGAGCAATCATACATCCGTTCAACAAGTCTTGACTGAATGTCGGGGCTGGGGGTTCCAGATGAATGGCTCCACTCTGTCCCCGAAGGATTTAGAGCAGAGCAGGTGATTATAATGCAAGGCGACCTGAGCTGTGGGAGGCTAAGGAGGAGTCCCCAACCCAGTCCTGGCAGGGAGCATGATGAGGCAAGCTTTCCTGGGAAGGAGGTGGCATTGGAGCCACTGAGTTTCATCTGGAAGGATGAAGAGGCCAAGGGGGTGGGATTGGGGACGTCATTCCTGGCGCAGGGTGATGAATGAGCCAAGGCTTGGAGGCGTGAAGCGACACGTGCGGCCTGCGGGCGGGGTGCAGATGCTGGGTGAGCCTTAAGAGGTAAACACAGGCCCGCCATCCACAGCCTGGAATGTCAAGCTGAGGAGAGAGGCTTTTCTCCTGAGTGGAAAGTGATTCAGAGAGGAGTGTGGGGAGGGGAGGGATGGGATGGGGGCAGATTTTCATTTCAGAACTGGGCCTTTGGCAGTGGCAAGGAGGGTGGATGGGAAGAGCAGGCCTGGAAGCAAGGAGGCCAGTGAGGAGGCGGAGGAGGAGGGGCCTGAGAGAAGGTGAGCTCTGCAGGAAGGCTGTGGAGAGGATGGGACTGAGAATCCTGAGTAAGGAGGTGGAGCCACTTAGCTGAATGGTTGGGTGTCTGGGATGTGTCAGGAGTGACATGCATGATCTCATTTGGTTCTCCCAATGATCCTATTAATGTAGGGAGTGCTGTGCCCATTTCACAGATGAGGAAACAGAGTAGGAAAGATTAAGTAATTTGTCCATTGCCATTTAGCCAACGAGCTTCTGAACCCAGGCCTGTCTGCCCACAAAGGCCCTCTGCTGCTCTATGCTTTTACTCAGAGGGAGGAGGCTTGCCTGGCTCACAGCCTCACCCACTTCCCGGGTGACCCCATCCTCAAGTTGTGCCTCCTTCTGGTTCTTGCTGTTCCTACTAAATTGGCAACATAAGTGTCAGAGTTAGACAAAAGGAGGGACTTCCTGAGAAGCAGTGAGATAGAATGGATTTTCCTTTCCTACAGATGTTTATGAACTCTTCTTTTTTGGCTGGGGAGGAGGGCTGATATGATGGGGACACCCAATGACCAGCTGTCTGTGAGCCTTGGCTGTTGTCTTTCTTGGCGGTTAAGCTCTGTGTGACCCATCTTGGCTAGAACATGGGGAAATCCTGTGGCTTTGGCCAGGGTCACTTGTGGGGCTGCTGGGAACAGAAGTATTGAGCCTGACCCAGTGTCTATGATCCCTGATTCTAGGCCGGCCTCTGGGCTTCAGACTTCTCCATGGCTGCTTTCCTTCCAAGTGTGGGCCTCCTTGCCCAAGATCAAAGCATGGGTTCAGGGTTCCTGAGTCGTGGGCTGGCCACACCTCAGGGCTGTGGCAATGGAAGAACACCAGGCTGGGGGTCAGCATGCCCTGAGTGGCTTCCTGGAACTGCTGCCAGCATGACCATATTGACTATCTAATGAATCCTGCAGGGGGGAGCAGCTTGGCTAGGAACCAGACTAGAAGTTGAGGAAGATGTAGGGATACTTCTGCATAGATGGGTTGGGACTTAGGGGTGGGGAGATGGGAGGGATGGAGATGGGAGGTGGGGATTTGAAAGTCCTGTTTAGAGATGGTAGCTGACTTGGGGAGGGTGGGTAACGCAGTGCAGGGAGAAGGTGTGGCTAATGAAGAGAGGATAGCTAGGGACAGCTGGGGCCTTGGAAAGCACCGATGGCTGTGGCTGAGGGTGGAGAGAGGAGGCAGGACACGCGGGGGGGCGGGGGGGGCTGTATCCTGAGAACCAAAGAAACAGGGAAGGACCAACAGAGGATGAGCTGGGGAAAGACCCCTGGGATTTAGCCAGAAGGCACTTACTTGTGACTTGGTGAAGGGGGTCTTGTTGGAGTAGTGAGGCAAAGCCAGGTGCAGAGGGGAAGGGGAAGACCCTGTTGTTCTTTGTGCCTTGAGCTAGGGTGAGCCTCTTGGAGGAAGAGTGTGAGGCCCTGGGTGGTGGGGAGCTGGAGTGTGAAGCTCAGCTGAGGTCTGGGAGGGACATTTGGGGAGTGTGAGCTGGTCACAGGCGAGGCATGTTTGTGCTGACTCCTGAAAGAACATCTAGGGATCTTGGAGAAGGCTTCCTGGAGGAGGTGCCCTCTGAGCTGGGCCCTGGGGCATGAGGAAGACTTAGATGTTCTAGACAGATGGAAGAGCCTATGCCAAGGTATAGATCGTGGGTGCGGGTGAGCGAGTATGAGGGGTGAGGCTGTCGGTGGAGATGGTAGCCCTGGCGACAGGGCCTTAGGTGCTGGGGTGGTGGGTTTCAAAACACTTTCTCACTCATTTATAGCCCAGGTGTCTCTGTTCCCCACCTGGGGAGCTCCTTGTGATTCGGTGTTATTTCTGTTTCCTGTTTGTTGGTCCATTATTTACCTCTGGGTCTGGGCCATAGGAGATGTCTGGCAGGGATTTATTGACTGGACTGCATGCCTTCCTCCCTTCTTGCTTCTGCTATTGGCTTAGGGGCTCCCTAAGTGCTGAAATTAGGTTTTCCGCCTTGGAGAATCCTAATTAATCCTAAGGATGGAAGCCATGCTTTCCACATTAGTCTGGGTGCTGGGGTCTTCTCCATTGGATTGGGAAGTCCTGAAGCAGGGGATATACTAACCTTATTAGAATTGGGTTCCTGTGAGTGGATCCTGTTTCTCCCCCATGAGGCAGCCTTCTGTAGGTGGGAGCCATGTCTTCTCCATCAAAATGGGTATTCCTGAGGGTGGGGCATGTCTCTAGCACAATCCCTGGGATTAGAACAGGTATTATCCCTGATGGTTCCCAGGCACCCTCCCTCCCCCTGTATGCCAGAGAGGTCCTGCCCCAGGGGTGGCTTGTGTCCTAGTAGGGTATGTAGAACAGAGGGCGTGGGGCAGGACAGGATGGCTGCTTTTGAGAGGGGAACAAAGGACTCTGTTGTCCCAACCTCTCCTCACCATCCCCCAAGGAGCTCTGGCAGGGTCATCTCTCTGGAGACGGACCTCCTCCTTCCTGGGACCAGCCCATCTTTAGTCCCATTTTAGATGAACTGCTTGTTCCTTCCCAGGGGACCTGGTGCCAGACAAGGCCCCCAGGGGGGCCAAAGCCCAGGGACTGGACCAGACAAGTCCCTGGAGTTCTATATGACTAAAGTCATCACAACCACCGAGCAGTTTCCCCTCTGCCTAAGTCTGGGGTGGGCCTGGCTGAGACCGCAGCCAGTCCAGTGGGACCCACTGTACCTGGAGAAGGATCTGTCTGTTGCTCTAAAGAGTGTGGAGCAAGGTGGGGTGCTGTGGCTGATGTCAGGCAAGCAGGAGGCAGGACTCTGCATTCAAAGTCTGAGCCATTCAGTGACTAGCTGTTCAGAGAGAAGCAGGGTGTAGCTTCTCTCTCTGGGTACACCCAGAGGCCCAGAAACTGGATGAGGCAGGAGGTGCCTCTTGTCCTGGGCCTGAGCCTCTAGGTGCACTCAGAGAGAGAAGGGGCATGCTGCTTCCTTTTCAGCTTCTCCCCCCCCCCCCCCCCAGTCTGTGCAATCAATGGCATCGGTGTGTTTTGGCAAAGGATGAGGGGAGAGGGTAAGGAGTGGACAGCTGGGGTCTAATACTTACTCATTGCTGTGTGACACTGGGTATGACATTTACCCTCTCTGGGTCGTGGTGTCACTATGGAAATCAAATCAGCCAGCTTGTGTAAGGCCCTCCTGGCTGAATCATCCCTTTCCTGTGTTCTGTGAACATGTTTTGGGGTGACCTTTCTTCTGGAGGACCGCAGGTGGAGGGATTGGGCAGCTCAGGCCTCTGCCGTAGACCAGGGGGCTGAGACTGCCAGGGAGCTGGGCCTGGATGGTGTGGGTTGTGCTTTCTCCTACAAGTCCTCACCTCAGCAGCCTTCCACTTCCCAAAGCCCCTGCAGTAACCCACAGGTCCTGGAAAGTTTCATTCTCTCTGCCCAGGCTGTTTCCTCCTCATGGACACCCTCCTCTGGGTGTCCACAGCCTCCTCTGTGATCTAATTAGCATAGATTAGAGGCTGATTAGAATACTGGGTAGGTTCTAGCAAAAACCAGATTTCCTGGTTTCAAATGCCAGCTCTGCCACTTACCAGCCCGGTGACCTGCCCTGATGATTTAACTCTTTCTCTGCTGCAGCTGCCTCATCTGTAAAATGGGGTAGTAATAGTGTCTGCCCAGTAGGTTGTTGAAAGGATTAAATGAGTTTGAATAGGTAAAGCTTGGAGACAGTCCCTGGCACAAGGGCAGTGTTAGGAGGCTAGCTCTTGGATGACCTCTTGCTGGGTCTGCCTCCCTCATGAGGCTGTGACTCCCCCAGTGAGGGACCCTCTTTGCTTCACTTTTAAGGCCCCAATGCACTCAGCACAAGCCTGTTTTATCATTAGCCCTCAGTATGGGGATGATGACCTCACCCCATACAATGCCCAATGCCTTTTCTGTCCTTTAAGTTCTGGATCATATGTGGCCTTCGCCTCTGGGAAGCCCTCACTGATCTCCAAGTGCCTTGTGGCCTTTTGTGCGTCTCTCTCTCTCTCTCTGGCACTGGTCCCATCTCTCTGTGTGGGTCTTGGTTATTTGCACACTTGTGATGTCCTCTCTGTGAGGCCAAGGGCACCTAGCCTGAGTCTGTTGTCCCTAGCACCTGTGCAGACCTGGCATGGCACCGAGTTCCATAAATATTTGTTTAGCGAAGGAGGCTGAATGCAGGTATTTCACTGGGAAAAGATATGTATAATTGGGGGTGGGCAATGTGGTTGGTGAAAACAATGGGACGTCATTGATGATTCTGAAATGTCTACAGGTGACCCAGAGTCACAGGCATTAGATTATTCTTTGTGACCCAAAGGGTGGAGGTCACTAGATGATCAGCTTTACCTTGCTAGGAGAATGTGTTTTCTGACAGCCAGAGCTACCTGGCAAGGGGTTTGGTGGGTCATTCTAGCCTCCATGCCTTTACTCCTGCTGCTACCCCCACCTAGGATGCCATCCTCACCTCTCTCTGCTTGTCCAAACCCTCCTTCCTAAATAAGTGCTCTAGCTATGGAGTCATCCTTTTCTGGCCCCCAGAGGGTGGGCTAAATTCACCATCCTCAGCCCCAGACGTTACCGAGCCTTTCCTGGGTCTGGGCAGTGGTGCGGGAGAATGGATAGTTCCTCGTTAGGATGGGCATCTGGATATGGCTACAGTATATCCAATGTGGTTTGACCTGGCATGAGGAGGGGACCATGGCTTCCGATGACCCACTGGTGATCAAGGAGCTCTTTATGCAGCTGGAGAGCACAGAACTCCCCATTGGCTTCCACTGGGCAAGTAACCAGAACCCACCTAATTACTGGGGACAGAGTTCTGGGCACTGCATCTAAACCACCCAAGAATTGCTTCTTGGCCCGAGGAGTGGAGGGAAAGGGAGTGGGGTGCAGTGAAGCTCAGAACAAACTTGAGAGAGAGGGGTGCTATGCAAGGGGGGCTCAGACACTGGGCCTGCTGAGCACAGCTGGAGAAGGTAAGCAGGAAGTGGATATGGGGAGCAGGGAGAGAGCTAAATGGACAGATGAGAGAAGGTGTCATATGGGGACAGCACCCAAGTGACATGACTCAGGTGTAAGGGTTCTGGCCTGGGAGACAAGACCCCACTTCCTCACTGTCCCTGTGATACCATGGAAGAAGTGCTTTTCTTCTTTGGGCCTCAGTTTCTCCATGTGTCAAGCTGGAAGTAGGGGAGGTGTTGGGCCAGAAGGTCTCTAGGACCTTTCTTTCTTGATTCTAGAGCTGGAAGGGGAGAGGATATCAACAGCCGGCTGTGTTCTAGCGTGGCCTCTAGCATCTCTGTCCTCTGGAAGGAACAGACTGTATACGGGCCTGGTCCAGCCTGGGATTGAGTTGCTGTAAGTTCATCAGAAGGCAAGACTGTGGTGGCAGCAGGCAAGCCCTCTGCCTCTGTCATGCCTTTATCCCCGCCCTGCCCTTGTGACTGTCCTAGCAAATTAGTGTCTTTTCCATCAGTCTAGTAATTTCCCAAGTAGCTGCCTGAGGTGTGTGGGGATGGGGCTCCCCAAAAGGAGACCCTTGAGGTTTGGAGTGTGGATTTGGGGCAGACAGACTTGGCTTTGCAGTCCAACAATATTGCTCACTATCTCCATGATCTTGGGCAAAAGTATTAAAGGGTCTGGGCGTCGGTTTTCATATTTGTGAAATAGGTGTAATAATCACCACTGCATGTGGTGGTTGGGGGCAGAGAAGGTAAGGACTTGATCAAAAACCATTGTTATTATTCAAGACCTGGAGTGGATTTTAGCTTTTTTGTCTCTGCCCCCCTCTTTCTGGCCTGGCCTGGACTGTCCACACAGCTGGGTTTGCGGGGGCGGAAGGGGTAGAGATCTGTGCCAGCTCATATGATCGCAGGAAAAGGAAGTGATAGTGCCCAGGGTGGGAAGGGTGGAGCAGAGTGATGCTGGGACGCCCCGGGTCTCCGCCCTTTTGGCCCCTCACCCATGGCTGATTCTCTAGGAGGAAGTGGGGAGAACTTGGGGCACAGGAAGCCAGGGACATGGGTGGGCCTTGTGGAGGGCCTGAGGCCTCTCTCCCTTAGCCCCTGCCCCCAGGTGCCAGTGAAGAGCTCAGAGCCTGGTTTTCTGCCAGGGAAGCCAGCAGGCCCCCATTTTACACACTAGGACAGCAACCCTTCCTGGTTCCCAACCCCAGGCGGGAGGTGCCTCCTCGGAGCTGGGGCACTTGGAAAGCAGCAGGCCTGCCTGCTGAGGTCTGTCAAGGTCTGGAGGAGAGGCAGCAAAGGCAGGGGAGAAAGCCGCCTCCCCCTCCCCCAGCCTCTCCCCAAAGCTCTGGCTGTGACAGCCAGGGCCTCTGACTCGAGGAAGCTGGTTACATAACGCAGCACGACTCCCTGCTTCCTTCTTTCATTCCTCCCCAGAGGGGTCAGGGAGGAGGTGCTGCTCTGCTCAGAATTCTTAGGCCTGAGAGGTCCCTGTGACCACCTGCTGCTTGGGGCGGTGGTAGGTGCTGCCCATACCATTTTGGGAGGAAAGTTGGGCACTCCCTTGGTGCAGACCGCTGGGATTGGCTGTGTGCACTGCCTGCCTTCCCATACGCCTGGGAGCAGACCTTCAAAGGGGAGAAGCCTCATTAGAGGAAACAGGCCGAGTCCTGAGATAATTTGCCTTCAAAGTGTCCCCGGAGGGGAGCTTCTCTGAAACTAGAGGAACAGATAGCCAGCATTTTTCGGTTTGTTCCATTCAATTTCACAAACATTTCTCAATGTGTCTTGGGTGCCGGGCCTGTCCCTGAAGCCACCTGGCCCACCCTGGAGGCATGCTTCTCTTTTAGTGGGAAGTTCATCTGAGGAGCAGCTCTGCCCCTGTCTCTCCCACCGAAGACCATGCCCTTTCTCATAGGGTGGGACTTGGCCCTGCTGGGTTCTGGGATGGCAAGGAACATCATGCCAAGGAACACCCCCACCCCACTCTCCAGGCTAGAGGTTTCAGGGTTGGCTTATACACTTTCTGTTTCGCCACCTCTCCCAGGGGAGGTGCCCATGAACAAATACTTCTGTGAGCATCTGCCGCATTGCAGGCCCTGGGTTGGGCACCTGAGATATGAAGAGAAAGCAGACAAGTCTTGGCCCTCGTGCTGCTCATATTTTGGGGGTAGAAGAACTGGATCATCACAACACACTCTAAGAAGGGGGGTAATGGGGATCAGTTCATACTCGGACAGAGCAAGCCCAGCGAGTGAGAGTCAGAGGCAGCTCCTCAGGACGGGGAGCACTGGAGCCAGTTTTGGAGGTGAGTTTGAGGCAAGCCAGAGGGCTGCTTGTCTTGGTAGGATTTGTGACAGGTGTTTTCAGCCAGGACTGACTTGCTTCACCAGATACTTGAAAACCCACTATGTGCCAGGCACAATGTCAGGCACTCGTTTCATCTGCTGTCAGTAAGGGGTGTCCTGGGACTGCAGGCTTCTTGAGGACACAACATCTAGGGTGAAAGTGAAAGTTCTGTCACATGGCATCCAATGAGTGCCTGGACCAGACAGAGTAACTGGAGCAGGTAGGTGAGGAGACACTGGGCTCAGCAAGCTCACCACTGGAAGCCAGGGTCACCCAGGTCTCCTCTGGTGTAGGGCAGGGGGAGCAGAGCTTCCCTGTGGCTGAGGAGACCCTGCGGAGGTCTGACGACTGTTCCCAGATGAGCAATGGACATGAAATAGTTGGGAAACCATGTCTTATGAGAAGCAGTTCTAGGCTTTGGGTCGGTAGGGTGGCAGTGGGATGGGACTTGTGCTGTCTCCCCACCTCTGAGGGCCCAGGGGTGCAGTGAGAGAGCTCAGGGGTACGGTGGAGAGAGGTGTGGGATGGTGTTCTCACTGCCCCTCCATTAGTAGCTTTGTGTCTGTGGTGAGTTTTTCAGCCTCTGGGCATAAATTTCTGTGCTTTCTCTGTTCTGTCTGTGCTAATGAAAGCACCCAGCACATTAGTAGGTTGATTTTATTATGGGTCTGTATAGCCCCAGGGCAGTGGAAGAAACCTGGAAGCATTTTTAAACTCAATAAGAACTGGGGTTTTTTTTTTTTTCAATAGATTTTCTGAAATATCCTAAAAATGACAAAGATGATCACACGGCCTAACTGAGTGGTTAATATGCACATATTCATTCCTCATATTATTTAGAGTGCTGACTTCAGCAGCGACTCAATATGCATACTTGAAAAAATCCAGCCATCTCTGATGTTCACCATTTTGCAGAGTCAACTTTGCAAAAGAAAAAAAAGTAAAAGTTTTTAATAGGAAGAACTTTGAAACACAGAACCATGACCCAGTCCCAGACTGTGCCCTGACTTAGGTCACAGATTGACCTGGCTCCCTCCAGCCTCAGCTTCCTTTGGAGTGTAGAGCTGGGGGAGGGGGTGTATGTGTAGGGAGCTCCATGCAGAAGAGAAATCCTAATCCTATCCTGTGGGGACCCAACCTGATGTGATGGATACATGTCCCCGTTCACTGCTACCAGCTCAGTCCAAGCCCCACTTCTGGCCCGGACTATTAATAGCAGTACTATTCTGGCTGCTGTGCCTCTGTTTAGTCTAAACCCCCAAACCCTCCTCTTGTGCTGAAATTCACATCTTACCCTGTCGTTCCTTAGCTTAAATACAGGTTAGTTGCTCCCCATTTCCTGTAGGACAGTCCACATTCTTCAGGTGGCACTGGAGGCCCTTCACAATCTGTGCCAAACTTCTTCCCACGCTCCTTTCCTAGCTCTTCCAACCACACAGCCAGAGCTCTGGCTACACAGACTTTTTGGACATCCCTCCACAGTTTCTGTACTTTCCACACTTCTGTGCCTTTGTTCAAGCCAGTCTCTGTCTGGAATGCCTTACTCTTCTGACTAATGAAATCTCCCTTATAGTTTAAGGTTGAACTTTACGTCAACGCAGTTCAGTTGAACATAGTGTACTGGGCACCTGCTGTGGGCTTGGGCATGACACCTTCCCTTGACCCCTCGCTCCCTGCCCAGGCGGAGCCAGTGCCGCCTCTGTGCTCCCTTAGCTCCTTGCAGTCTTCCAGGATGGTGTGTTGGATTGCAGTTGGCTGTTAACATCTCAGTTTCTTGTGCTAAAGGGAAGGTGTGTGTTTGGTATGTCTTGGACCCCAGCACCTGATAGGGGCCTCAAATAAGTGGGGGCCAGAATTGGGTGGGGGAATGAGTCAGAGAAGATTCCCTGGAGGAAGTAGCCCTGAGCTGCTGCCCCAAAGGAGAAGCACTCTTTCCCTCTTCTACTTCCTTCCTGGCCTTGGTGCTTAAAGAAAACAGCTGAAACTGTGAAAAGGGAAATGTATATATTTTGAATTAGGGGTGGGGACTTCCTAGCCTGGAGATGATTAAATAAGGCATATACCTCCTCCCTTTTTCCCTCGCTGCCTCCCTCCCTCCTCCTCTCTCTCCCTCTTTCCCTCCCTTGTTTCCTTCCACACACATTTTCTGAACTTCTAGGACATACCAGACACTGGCTACAAATATTAATTAAATAAAACATGTCTTGCCCTAGCCAGTTTGGCTCAGTGGTTAGAACGTTGGCCTGCGGATTGAAGGGTCCTAGGTTTGAAATTGGCCAAGGGCATGTACCTCGGTTGCAGGCTCGATCCCAGGCCCTGGTCGGGGCATGTGCAGGAGGCAACCAATCAATGTGCTGTCACTCTCACATCGATGTTTCTCTCTTTCCTTTCACTCTGAAAAGTAATGGAAAAAATATCCTCAGGTAAGGATTAAAATAAACCCACAAAAAAACCCCCACATGTCTTTATATTTTTCTGTCTTCTTAATGTTCATGCCAGAACCTGCCTTTTCCTTATCTGTCTTGTTGGATCTGAGTTCAAGTCTTGGCATGTCACTTATAGCTCTATGACTCTGGGCAGTTCATATCACTTTTCTGAGCCTTAGTTTCCTTATGTTCACCACAGAGGTCATAATACCCTCTTCATAAGGTTGAGGTTGATAATGTGTGTGAGGTGCCGAGTAGGTGCCTTTGACAGTGGTTCCTCATTGCATGCGAGCCACTCTCAGACTGGAAGCTTCCTGAGGGCAGTGACCATGTCCAGTGTGTCCTCAGGGCCCAGCACAGGGCCAGACATATAATACATGAGGGTGATCAATCATCACAGCTCTCCTGGGACTGTCTCAGTCCTGCATCTTGGGAAACCCCCAAGTCCTGGGCAAATGGGGACAGTTGGTCACTCTGTGCTACATTCTCCACAAGGGTTTGTGGATTGGGTATATGACTGAATGAATCCTGAGGGAAGGACAGAGTGGGACTTGGATGAGCAAGAGCAAGTGCTGGGTGGCTGGTTTGTGGGGGGAGAGGAGGTCTTGTGAAAGGTCTGGAAGGCACAGCAGGTGGAGGTGGGAGGTGGGCATGGGACCCTCTGCTGCTTGGCAGGGTGTGGGAAGTCACAAGGCTGTGAGTCTATAATGCTGTTGCTTTCAAGCAGGTTTCCGGCCTCTAAGGCCCGTGTACTCTTCCTCTGACACATCCAGAGAGAAGTCAATCGTTGATTTCCACTTTTTCTGGGAAGGCCTATAATGAGCCCCCAAGTGCTCCTCTGCCTCAGAAGCTGGGGGCCTCGTGCTCCCTGACCCACTGTGTTCTGGTGTGTCTGCCCACTGCCTTCTGAGCCAGGGCTGGGGGGTGGGAGAGTAGGGCTGCAGTCCCATCCTCAGGCTCAGGCCCAGAGACTGAGTGAAGCCTCAGTTTCCTCACATATTCCATAGAATACAGCCCTTCCTGCCAGGGTGTCTGTGAAATGTCACTTGTGGAAGGTGCCGTGGCATATCTAGCACATAGTAGGTGCACAACAGGTGTCTTCTGTAAATGGGGACAATAAAACTTGCTCTGTATACCTCCTAGGGCTGTTGTGTGGGCCAAATGGGATTGTGGGATGTGGGAACACTGGTAAACGATGTCATACCCTTCAAATTTTGGGGGATGGGGTTCTTATAAAGCTACTCCTGCTGGCCCAGGCTTCCAGGCACAGGTGGAGGCTGACCCTGCCCACCCAGGCATAAAAGGATTTCCCAGGTTATGCTGCAGGATTACAAAGAAATCCAGTGGTGCTGTCTGCGTGTGCATGCATACTCTGCACGCAGATGGGTTCTGCTTCTGCTAAAACCGTGGCAAGAGCAAGAAAAACGGTCAGACTTGGACCAACTGAAGAGAGGTTTTAGTATAGCAGGACGCCTGACAAGAAGAAGGAATGTCCTCAGGAGCCTCGTCTGTCTGTTGGGCTGGAGGCAGGGCCTTTGTGAAGGCGGGTTGTGCTCAGATCGCCTCTGGGCCCTTCCTCCAGCCCAGAGGCGGATTCACCATGAGGCTGGTGCGGCTGCAGCTTCAGGCCCTTCATGCTCCAGGGCCCCAGGGTCTAGCAATGTGTCTACGTGCCCAGGGGTTTTGTGAAATGTGCAAAAGGAAGATCTCTCCTCTCTCCTCTCTCCTCTCTCCTCTCTCCTCTCTCCTCTCTCCTCTCTCCTCTCTCCTCTCTCCTCTCTCCTCTCTCCTCTCTCCTCTCTCCTCTCTCCTCTCTCCTCTCTCCTCTCTCCTCTCTTCTTTTCTCTTCCAAACTCTATGAACTTCGGGCCCATTCAAGCCTGGATCTGCCCCTGCTCTGGCTGGGTGGTGCTTTGTGTTAGGACATTGTTGCCACATTGCTGCAAGTCCTCAGAGAGGTCTCATCCCACTGAGTGCACCTGGTTATCAGTTGGAGCCCTCCCTGCTGAGGTAGGACCTGAAAGGCATCTCACAGAGCCAGTTCTGGGACAGGCCCAACTCACAGATCCTGCTTGCTGTGTAAATAAGAGACTGGAAAAGGCCTCTCTGCCCTCAATCTTACTCATCTGCAAAGTGGTTATAACACCTACCCAAAAGGGCTGTGGGAAGGTTTAGATAAGGTACCACAGATAAAACCGCCTGTACAGCCCCAGGCTTATTGTGGGAGCTCAGTAAATGTTGGTGGAAGCTGGAAGGAGATGGCTCAGGGGAACCCACCCCTTCCACTGGGATGGAGCCAGTTCTGCTGTGGAGTTCACCTGTGCTGTGCCTGATGCTGGCCACCGGGAATACAGCTGCTGGGGTCGGGTGGTGGCAGTAAGATCAGCTAAGAGGGTAAAGATGTTTATAAGCTGTGAAGTTCAGATTCCTGGGAAGAGGCTATTGTAAACTGGCCCTTTTGTGGGAAAGGGTAGGGTAAAAGCCTGGACTGACCTTTCCTACTCTTGGGTTGGGGTAAGAGGTGGAGGGAGCTGGTGGTGGTAAGTGAGGAGTCTAACCTGTCTTGTGCCTGAGTGAAGTTCCCTGGGGCAAGCTGAGCTGACCTTTCCTGCTCAGAAAGGAAGCCAGGCCAGCAGGGTGCGCTGCTTCCCCCTGCAGTGTCGGAGGGTTACCGGGTGGTGGTTGTCTCCTGTCCTCCCAACTTAAGTGCCCCCTTCAGGGTGCGGAGGGAAGAGACTGGGGTGGGGCTATGAGGAAAGAACATGGGCTTTGGTGTCAGGTCAGCTTTCAAATTCCACCTCCATTACTTGTTATGTCTGTGAACATGAGACAAGATTATGTCTGTAATCTTGCCGAAACTCAGTTTTCTCATCTTTAGAATGGGGGTGATAGCATTCTCCCCCACAACCCATTGTTGTGATAAGGCTTAAATGAGATAATGTAGGGCTTAGCACAGTGCTTGGCACAAAGAAGTGCTTAATAAATGTTGTTTGTCTCTTTTTTCTTTTTTAAAATATATCTTTATTGATTTCAGAGAGAGAAAAGGAGAAGGAGAGAGAGAAACATCAATGATGAGAGAGTCATTGATTGGCTGCCTCCTGCACGCCCTCGACTGGGGATCAAGCCCACAAGCCAGGCATGTGCCCTGACCGGGAATTGAACCTCGGTCTCCTGGATCCTAGATCGATGCTCAACCGCTGGGCCACACCTGGCCAGGCTGTCCTTTTTTTCTGTCCCATGATCCTCATCAACCTGTCTTGCACTTCACCCCTTTACCCACATTTGGACTGTGGGCTCCCAGGGGGCAGTGGTTACTTGTTCTTCCATCATTATACCCCCAGCTCTGGCACAATACCTTCGAAACACTTTGAATTGATTGGTGAGAAGCTGCACTGGCTCAAAGAAAAGATAGGAACTCACTTACTATATACCTACTATGTGCTGCTGCTGAGGCCTACTATGTGATCTCTGCCCTGCAGGGCTTGAATGGCCACTTGTGACTTGCTACACAAGGGACTGTGTTTTCTTTTATCCTAGCACCCCTGTAATGAATCATTAGTTGGTCAGCATTTAAGATCCCTCGCCAGTGTTGCTCAGTGGTTAGAGTGTTGGCCCATGAACCAAAGGGTCAAGGGTTTGATTCCCGGTCAAGGGCACCTACCTGGATTGCCGGTTCAATCCCAGGCCCCAGTTGGGACACTTGGGGGAGGCAACCAATCGATGTGTCTCTTTTGCATTGATGTTTCTCTCTCCTCCCTTCCACTCTAAAAATCAATGGAAAAAATATCCTCGGGTGAGAATTAACAAAACAAAAAGATCTGCCTGCCCCCACTGGAATGTAAGGGCCCAGGAGCTATGTTTCCAGGTCCCAGTGCCTGGCATAGGGAGCATGTATACATTTTTGTTGAATGAATGACTGTCCTTTCCTTCCTCTTCTCTGAAGTCAGGCCTGTTATCCCTTCCAGCCCAGCCACTTTCTGGTTGGGGCAAGTCATCCTGCCTCTTTCATCTTCAGTTTCTTCTTTAAAATGAGGAAAATAGTGGTCCCAGATAATCAAGTGCTCAGCTGTGCCTGGAACAAGGTAAGCACCCAGTCACGTCAGCTGCTATTTTTCCAATGGTCTCCGAGGTGTCCTTTTAGTTCTGATCTTCAGTGACCTTACTGCCTCTGGCTAGGAGGAGACTGGGGAGAACATTCCTTTCCTCAGACCCTCTCTACTGGCCTCACAATGGATTTGGAGCTCTGTGCAAACTGTTTATGTTTCCCCAGCAGAGTTTATTACCCAGCCGGGCCTTCTGCAATTAATTACAAGCAGAGCAAATAACTTGTCCCTGGGAGGCTGGGCTTGGCATAAACAGTTATATCCAGCCAGGGGCCAGCCCAGGGGCGAGGCTCTTCCCTCCAGTTTTTGGAACAGGTTGGGACTCGAGGATTAGGGCTGGGAGGAGTTGGATGGGGTGGAGGGCCAAAGAGAAAATCGTTTCCTTCAACAGCTTTTCCTGGACTCCTCCTTAGCCCTTGAGGTGCTGGTATATACTTTCTCTTTTAATCTTCCTAATTACCCCACAAGTTAGTGTCCCTGTTTGTAGATGAGGAAATCGAGGATCAGCTAAATGAAGCAATTTGCTCCAGGCCACACAGCTTGCAGGGGAGGCAGGACTGAAGGTTCACATGGCAGCTATGTAGAAAAATAGACTAAAGAAGGGAGCTAGAAATTGGGAAATCACCGAGGGATTGTTCATTCATTCATTTGTTTTGTTGTGGGCAGTGGGAATGGCACTAGGTGTTAGATGTGTTGGGTCAGACAGGACCTGGGTTCAGCAACCTTGGTACTTGAGTTCTGGCTAGGAAAGAATTCAGAGCCAAGACTCAAACTAGAAGAGAACATTTATTTGGAAAATCACAGAGGTAGAAGAAGTAATTTATAGAAAAAAGGGCTTAGGAAACAAGTTATAGAGGTAAAGGAAGGGCCATAGGAGTTTGGGAGTGAGGAAGGTAATGGTAATGTGGCTGGGGGAAGGGAGAGGGGGAAGGGAAAGGCGCAGGTGTGCTCCTGGGAGGTAGGGCTGGGTCCTCTGTCTTAAGGGTTTTAAGGGTGGAGATTTTAGGGGAGATCCCAGGGGAAGACCTCAATAGAATATTCTGCAGCTTTCCAGGGGTGCCCTTTCAGGGTCTGGGTCTCCACTGATTGATTGGTTGGTGCCGGGGCAGGGGGTCACTGTTCAATGCAGCTGGTCCTGAGTTCAGCCATGGGGGTCCCTGGTCTGGTTTTGCTGCCTTTCTGGTCCTGGAGCTGAAATATAACTGAGGCCTAAATGTTATCTCTGAGGAAAGGTCAGGGGGTCCAAACTGCTTGACCATCGATGTTCTAGGGAAGGAAAGGTTACCCTGGGGGCAAGGTCCCACCCTACATTTTTCCTTTGCTAAGCATAGGACTTTCCACCCTGGTGACCTTCTGTACCTGGCCCATCATCCTTGCTCTGCTCGTGTTTAACTGCCTACCACAGTTTGTTCTTGATTTATTTATTCATCACATATTTGTTGGGCCCTGTCATGTGTGAAGGGGGCCTGAGGAGGCAGTGGTGGCTGTTAGTGACTGGGCTGAGACTCTTTGCCAGATACTCCCTTGGGATGGTCCCAGTAACAGGCTAATGACTAGCAGAAAGCAGTTTCTTGGAGGTCCAGGAAGGGGTATCTTTTATGGGTCTCTAGTGGTCATAGCCACACCATCTTACACAAAGAGATGGCTTGGGGAGTAGTCTTCAACAGGAAGGGCCCTCTAAGGCTAACCCATTCCTCCCAACCTAGAATCTGGAATTCTCTAGCCTTGAGCCCCTGCCTTTGGGCAGAGAAGGCTCAGAGAAGGTTTGGCTCCAGGTTACACAGCAGGAAGGCATAGTGGGGACTCCTGGCAAAGGGCTTTTCCTAGTGCATTTATATCTGAGGGGAAATGACTGATTGGCAGGGGAAACCCTTACTGGCTGTCCTGATCCCATGCACCCTCCCCACTCCAGGGTTGTATGTTCTGTGTTTCCTGAATGCCCTTCCAGTCTAGCAATTCTTGCTCCACTGGACAGTCTTGAACAGATCTCCCCGCTTTGCAGGGAGGAAAGTTGACACCCAGAGCGGAAAAGTAGCAGGGCACTCCTGCCTCTATACTCATTTTGGACATGATGTGCTTGGATCCTGGAACCTTTGGACTGAGTAGGAGCCCATCCTCGTGGCTTCAAGCCATGGTGGAGATTGTGGCTCAGCGTGAGCCATTCATTCCGTGTCACCAGCACCTGGCCCAGAGCCTGGCATGTAAGAGTTACTGATACCCAGGAAAGGTGTGATTAGAGGGATGAGTAACTGGCTGGTTGGAGACGGGGACAAAGGGAAGGACTCTCTAGTCCAGGAGGTGGTGGGCTTCAGTCCAAGTCACCATCTCCACCATGAATGAACCTTAGTGTTGCCTTCTGGGAAATGAGACAGAACAACAGTCCTCACTCACAGGGTCATGGTGTGGATGATCAAAAGGAAGCAGTGACTATTCACAGTTGCCAAAAAGTGGAAACAGATGGCCCAAATGTCCATCAGTGCTTGACTAGATAAACAAGTTGTAGTGTATCCATACCATGGAATAATATTCAGTCATCAAAAGGAATGAAGTACTGATCCATGCTACAACACCAATGAACCTTGAAAACATTGTGCTAAGTGAAAGAAGCCAGTCAGAAAGGCCACATATTGTATGATTCTATTTATATGAAATGTCCAGGATAGATAACGTCCACTGACACAGAAAACCAACATTGGTGATTGCCAGAGGCTGGGGGAAGGGGAGGATGCCGGAATAAGCTACTCATGGGTAAGGGATTTTACTTTGGATGATATAAATGTTTTGGAACTAGAGAGAGGTGGTGGTTTTGTATAGCACTGTGAATGTACTAAATGCCACTAATTATTCACTTTAAAATGGTAATTTTTTAAATATTTTTTTTTTATTGATTTCTGAGAGAGGAAGGGAGAGAGAGAGTCATTGATTGACTGCCTCCTGCGCAGCCCCCGCTGGGGATCCAGCCTGCAACCGGAAATGCGGGCATGTGCCCCGACCAGGAATCGAACAGTGACCTCCTGGTTCATAGGTCAACGCTCAACCACTGAGCCACGCCTGCTGGGCTTAAATGGTAATTTTTATGTCATGTGGATTTCACCCCAATAAATTATTTAAAAAAATTGTTGATTAAAAAAGGAAACATCTGTTAGAAAGGGATATTGTAGATGAGATATGGGTATTGGCATGAAGCTACTGAGGAAAGGATGGTGTGGGAGTGAGCAACTGTGACAGGGTCAAGGTGTCAAGTGGATGGCAGTTTGGCAGGCTGGTTAACACCAAGGGTTTTAGAATAAGACTGCCAGGGTTCATAGCTGTATTGCCTTGGACAGGTTATTTAACCCCTCTTCGTTTCAGTCTCCACATCTATAAAAAGGTAATAATAAAGTTTTTATTGTGGAAATCTCTATCTTTTATAATGGAAACCTGAAAGTTTTTCTGAGGATGAAATGAGTTAATATCTGTGAAGTGCTTAGAATAGTGCTTGGCATAAAGTAAGTACTGCATAAGTGTTAGCTACTGTTATTAACATTCATTCACATTTTTATTTATATGTCCATTTACTGAGCACCCCTGCTGAGGCAGGCCCTGGGCTGCATTCTGGGGACACAGCTGTGAGCATGACTCAGGGCCTGCCTCAGAAGCTCCCTCACATCTTGGTAGAGGAGTCACACCCACAGCACCCATCTCCCCTTGCTGCGTCTGCAGCAACAGCTGTTAATGAAAATTGTTCATCACCTCGTGCTTCTCCAGAGCTGTCTGAACAGGCACCGTCTCCCCCAGGATCAGGCAGGCCTCCTTAATGGCATTTGAAAATGCCCTGGGCTTGGGGACTGGTGCCTTGGGCTTATGGGGACCTTAGCAAGTCACTGGGCTT